>NC_041383.1:80143329-80170972 GCF_002162155.2 Triticum dicoccoides | reverse complement strand
CGACGGGGACGGGGACGGCCGGGGCGGCGACGTCGACGGGGGCAGCGACGAGGGGCGGGGACGGCCGGGGTCGGCGACGAGGGGCGGGGGCGGCGACGATCGGGGCAGGGCGGCGCGACGGAGGGAGGAAACAGAGGGAAGAACAGAGAGGGAAACTGAATTTTTTTCAAGTGTTGTATATATAGGATGGACCTTTAGTACCGGTTGGAGCCACCAACCGGTACTAAAGGTCTGTTTTGGCCAGGCCAAGCGGCGGGAAGCGCACCCCCTTTAGTACCGGGTGATGGCTCCAACCGGTACTAAAGGCCCCCCCCCTTTAGTACCGGTTTGTGCCACCACCCGGTACTAAAGGTAGTGCGCTGGCACAGTGCGGTGCGGCAAGTTTAGTCCCACCTCGCTAGTCGAAAGGCTACCGCACTGGTTTATAAGCCCCAGTGCGGTAGCTCTCTCGAGCTCCTCTCCTAATCAGGCCTACTGGGCCTACCAATTCATTGTTGCCATGTGGGCCTACTGGGCCTTTGCGGGCCTGCATCCTGGCCCAACAAAAGGTTGAGTTTCTAGTCGCATGCAGGCCGCTTTGGCCCAGTAGGCGGGCTTTTTTATTTTCTTAATTTTTTTTGCTTTTTTATTTGTTTTATTTATTTTTGAGTTGTTTTTTGCTGTATTTAGAGTTTCTTTGTGAATATTTTTGCTTTAGGTACAAAAATTTACAAACTTTGATCTGTTAGTGCCGGTAGTTTTCAAATTTGAATAGTTTAAATTTTGAATTATTTGAAATTTGTGTGAATCACTAGTTTGTGAATAACTTAACTTTGGAAAAAGATTTTTCAGTGATTCTTTTTTCTTATGTTTAATATTAGTGTGTTTTATCATTATATTCAATTTGGTAATGCTTAGGTTATTTAAAAAATGAAATGCCTTTGTAACATTTCAGTTTTCGTCGGAAACCCTGATACTTCGAAAAAGATTGTCCATTTTGTACACGAAGTGTATCCAGTTTTTGCCGTAACCCTCTCTACTTTTTTGCACATGTTATTTGTATGAAATTATGATACCATGCCAACTTTCAACCTTTTCTGAGTTCATTTCAAATGCTTTTCAATTTCAGGGTCATTTAGCTGGAAAAAAAAAATCAGTAAATGCATGAAAAAGAATTTGTTTGCACATAAAATTTCTTCGCGTTTCAAATGCCAAAACACATAATTAACTACCCTAACTATTACAGACATTCCCTCCTGGGTGTGAAACACAGAAGAAAGTGATGATAGTGAAGCTGATCACATCCCAAATATTTGGGTGTGAAACTTTTTCTTCTCGTGTGTCCCTTTGCGCCGTAGCCAGGGAAAATCTTCATCATTTAACTGGATGCTCGGGTCAATATTCACTGTGAATGGAGCATTTCATCAAACTTTTCATAATCTTCTGACATGTCTGTCTTGTCATCCACTCCCACGATGTTTCTTTTTCCTGAAAGAACTATGTGGCGCTTTGGCTCGTCGTATGATCCATTCGCTTCCTTATCTTTTCTTTTTCTCGGCCTGGTAGACATGTCTTTCACATAAAAAACCTGCGCCACATCATTGGCTAGGACGAATGGTTCGTCTGCATACGCAAGATTGTTGAGATCCACTATTGTCATTCCGTACTGCGGGTCTTCCGTTACCCCGCCTCGTGTCATATTGACCCATTTGCACCGAAACAAAGGGACCTTCAAATCACCTGATCCGTAGTTAAGTTCCCATATGTCCTCTATTTAACCATAATATGTTTCGTTTCCCGTGTTGGTTGTTGCATCAAAGCGGACACCACTGTTTTGGTTGGTGCTCTTCTTATCTTGGGCGATCATGTAAAATGTATTCCATTTATCTGGTACCCTTTAAAAGTCATTATATTCGAACATGGTAACTGGGACAGCGAGTACAGGTCATTTTGAAAATCGCCATCATTCAGGGCACGTTTATGCAACCAACCGGCGAAAGTCCTCGTTTGTTCGCGTGTAATCCAGTCGTCAGACTTCTCCGGGTGTTTGGACTGTAGAAAATTCTTGTGTTCCTCCATATACAGAGCCACCAAGGCGGAATTCTGTAGAACTGTGTAGTGTGCTTCAATGAGAGAATGCCCGTCCATACATATTATTTGATGCCCTCCTAGCGTGCCTTTTCCTTCCAGTCTGCCCTTATGCGGCGATTCAAGAACACCAATCGGCTTAAGGTCAGGAATAAAGTCAATACAAAACTCAATGACCTCCTCATTTTCATGGCCCTTCGAGATGCTTCCTTCTGGCCTAGCACGGTTATGAACATATTTCTTCAAGACTCCCATGAACCTTTCAAAGGGGAACATATTGTGTAGAAATATAGGACCCAAAACGTTAATCTCTTCGCAAAGGTGAACTAGGACGTGCGTCATGATGTTGAAGAAGGATGGTGGGAACACCAACTCAAAACTGACAAGACATTGCACCAAATCATTCTGTAACCTTGGTATGATTTCTGGATCGATTACCTTCTGAGAGATTGCATTGAGGAATGCACATAGCTTCACAATGGCCAATCGGACGTTTTTCGGTAGAAGCCCCCTCAATGCAACCGGAAGGAGTTGCGTCATAATCACGTGGCAGTCATGAGACTTTAGGTTCTGGAACTTTTTCTCTGCCATATTTATTATTCCCTTTATATTCAACAAGAAGCCAGACGGTACCTTCATGCTGAGCAGGCATTCGAAGAAGATTTCCTTCTCTTCTTTGGTAAGAGCGTAGCTGGCCTGACCCTAATGTATGTCGTCTTTTCCGTGCATACGTTGCTGGTCCTCCCGTGCCTCTGGTGTATCTTTTATCTTCCCATACACGCCCAAAAAGCCAAGCAGGGTCACGCAAAGATTCTTCGTCACGTGCATCACGTTGATTGCGGAGCGGACCTCTAGGTCTTTCCAATATGGCAGGTCCCAAAATATAGAATTCTTCTTCCACATGGGTGTGCGTCCGTCAGCGTCCTTCGGAACAGGTTGTCCGCCAGGACCCTTTCCAAAGATTACCTTCAAATCCTTGACCATATCATGTACATCAGCACCAGTACGGTGGCGAGGCTTCGTCCGGTGATCCGCCTCACCTTTGAAATGCTTGCCTTTCTTTCTTATGGGATGCCTGCTCGGAAGAAATCGACGATGTCCCAGGTACACATTCTTCTTACAACTATTCAAATATATACTGTCCGTATCATCCAAACAGTGCGTGCATCCGCGGTATCCCTTGTTTGTCTGTCCTGAAATGTTACTGAGAGCAGGCCAATCATTGATGGTCACGAACAGCAACGCCTTTAGGTCAAATTCTTCCCCCATGTGCTTATCCCACGCACGTACACCTGTTCCATTCCACAGTTGTAAGAGTTCTTCAACTAATGGCCTTAGGTACACATCAATGTCGTTGCCTGGTTGCTTAGGGCCTTGGATGAGCACTGGCATCATAATGAACTTACGCTTCATGCACAACCGAGGAGGAAGGTTATACAAACATAGAGTCACAGGCCACGTGCTATGGTTACTGCTCTGCTCCCTAAAAGGATTAATGCCATCTGCGCTTAGACCAAACCATACGTTCCTTGGGTCACCTGCAAACTCCTCCCAGTACTTTCTCTCGATTTTTCTCCACTGCGAACCGTCAGTGGGTGCTCTCAACTTTCCATCTTTCTTACGGTCTTCTGCGTGCCACCGCATCGCCTTCGCATGCTCTTTGTTTTGGAACAAACGTTTCAACCGTGGTATTATAGGAGCATACCACATCACCTTGGCAGGAATCTTCTTCCTGGGGCGCTCACCCTCGACATCACCACGGTCATCGCGACTGATCTTATAACGCAATGCACCGCATACCGGGCAAGCATTCAAATCCTCGTACTCACCGCGGTAGAGGATGCAGTCATTAGGGCATGCATGTATCTTTTGCACCTCTAACCCTAGAGGGCAGACAGCCTTCTTTGCTTCATACGTACTCTCGGGCAATTCGTTGTCCTTTGGAAGCATATTCTTTATCATTACCAGCAACTTTCCAAATCCCTTGTCAGATACACCATTCTCTGCCTTCCATTGCAGCAATTCAAGTGTGGTGCCCAACTTTTTTTTGTCAGCTTCGCAATTCGGGTACAACAATTTCTTGTGATCCTCTAACATGCGTTGCAACTTCGTCCTCTCTAGATCACTTGCGTAGTTTCTCTTTGCATCGGCAATGGCCCGACCTAGATCATCAGCGGGCTCATATGATGCCTCTTCTTCAGCTTCTTTCTGCATTGCCGGCTCAGCTTCTTCCCCCATTGTTGTATCATCGTATTCAGGGAACCCATGTCCAGGATAGCAGTCATCGTCCTCTTCTTCTTCATTGTCTTCCATCATAACCCCTATTTCTCCGTGCTTGGTCCAAACATTATAGTGGGGCATGAAACCGGACTCAAATAGGTGGATGTGAATGGTTCTTGACGTAGAGTAACTGTGACCATTCTTACAGCCAGCACATGGACAAGGCATAAAACCATCCGCCCGCTTGTTTGCCTCAGCGGCAAGCAGAAAAGTATGCACACCATTAATGAACTCGGGAGAGCATCTGTCATCATACATCCATTGTCGGCTCATCTTCATTACACAACACCGAATAGACCAAATTAATACAAGTTCATACATAAAGTTCATATACAACACTTAATTAAATGCAACATACAAATAACTCTCTAGCTAAAGAATTTAAATGCAACAACAAATGCGATGAAGATCGCAATTAAGGTAACAATTGATCCAACAGCATAATGATACCAAGCCACACTATCAATGGCATATTTTCTAATCTTTCTAATCTTCAACCTCATTTTCTCCATCTTGATCTTGTGATCATCGACAACATCGGCAACATGCAACTCCAATTCCATCTTCTCCCCCTCAATTCTTTTCAATTTTTCTTTCAAATACTCGTTTTCTCTTTAAACTAAATTTAACCTCTCGACAATAGGGTCGGTTGGAATTTCCGGTTCACATACCTCCTAGATAAAAATATCTATGTCAACTTGATGGGCATAATTTGTCATAAACACGAAATGCAACAACTAGTTTTAAAAGAGAATATACCACATCCGAATCATAACAAGGACGAGGGCCGACGGGGACGGATATCAAAACCATGGCACTATGTATAACAAACAACGTACGGGTAAGATAATTATACGAGTAACTATATATCCAAATCACACAAACATCAATTTGGTAATGTAAAACATTCATGAACAAGAGCCTCACCAGAAGGTGGTGCCGGCGACGGGACGGTGCGGGCGATCGATGGTGGTTACGACGGAGATTTAGAAGGCACTAAGTAAACCACACCTACATATGCAAACTAAGTGTTATTTTTGTGCTCAAATTGCATATAAATCAAATACTAGAAAATATAATTATTCCTCCCAAATTAATCACTATACAAAGCATTGCAAGAGCTAATCTAGCAATGAGAGTTGAAAGGACAAAGTTGCTAACCTTTGTGATCATTTGAATGGCTGGTGGCCTTTAAATCTTGACAAATTTTGGGCAAAATTTGTGAGGAGCTCGAGGAGAGAGGGGGAAGAACAGAGGAAGTGAGGGGAAAGGGGAAGAACAGAGTGGCTCGGGGGGGACGAAGGGTTTATGTACGTCGCCTTTAGTACCGGTTCGTGCCACGAACCGGTACTAAAGGTGCTGGAGGGGCCCCAGACTGACAACACCCTGCCACCACCCTCTTTAGTACCAGTTCATGCCACAAACCGGTACAATAGGTTTGCCACGAACCGGTACTAATGAGAATGGTCGGCTAGCCGTTGGAACCGGCACTATTGGACACATTAGTGCCGGCTCAAAACCAAACCGGCACTAATGTGTCTCATATTAGGTCCTTTTTCGACTTGTGCGGTTGCATTGTGTTCAGCTTGGTTTTCGGCAGTGACTTCAGCCGCCAGCAGGGTCGTCAGAGTCCCCATCAAGTCGGATAAAACTTGAGCCAACGGTCGGGTCAGATGTTGCTGCTCCAGTCACCGAAGAATTGATAACCAGTGCCGTCCTTGCCATAAAGATGGCGGCTCGGCATGGCAGTTCATAGGAGTCCGGAATAATGTTGCCATCAGAACAACCCCCAAGCCTGCAATCTTGGAGTTGATAGATTAACTCTGTCTCGTCGGTCGAGGACTCATCGCCTGAGTAGATGAGAGTCTCTCCCCCAGACGCAGAGTTTTCCGCAAGTTCCACACCTTGCGTGAAACCAGTGAAGACGTGCTTCCGGTCGGCTTGCACCCGGACGGGTTGCGTGCGCCGAGCCGGCTCGGCGAGTTCAGTGCAGCTGTCCGGCTCAGGCTTAGATCCGTCGATCTTGCCAATGAAAACGTTGATTCCGTTGAAGGGGACCCGGTACCCGTACTCGATTGAGTCGGCCTCATGGTCCCAGCCAGCGTTGTCGACGTAGAGTTTGTCGCGGCGACTCTTGGTCATCCTGCCAACAACTTATCCCTCGATCCCTGGGAAAGAGCCCTTCAAGAACTCGAAACCACCATGCATTGGCCCCATGGTGGGCGCTAACTGTCGTGGTTTTGTCACGACAGATGTCCTAGTGTGAGGACTTAGTGGTGAGGCCATCACAACTAGGTGATTGCTTGTCGGGGTTGAGCAGGACGAGAGACATGGGTTTACCTAGGTTCGGCCCCTCACGGTGGGGGTAAGAGCCTACTCCTGCTTTTATGCTCATTGCATGAGTATCGATTACAAGGGAGCGGATTCGCCTAACCTAGCTATCGATCGATTGTCACTTGTCCTATTCTGTGACAGGGACTCGCCTTTATATACAGGCCGAGACCCCTGGCTTACAAGAGTCCAGGTCGGGTTACGATCTGTGACTGAACCTAACTTTTAAGTCGCCTTGCCTTCTATGACAAGACATCACAATGGCAGCTTACAACTTCGGGCCTCTTGCCACCTTTTGGCTTCGGGTCCTAAGTCGGCCCATCTGTGAGCGGCCCTTTTGGTCCTACATCTTGATCATCTTGGCCCATCTGAGGCCTAAGTCCGAGAGTCGCCAACGACTTGACCCGGCCCTTAAACTCGAAAAAATGGTGCTGCGATCGACTTCGAACCCGCGACCTCCGTCTCTGAAGGGAACAACACTAGCCATTCGGCCATCCCAGCCGCTATGAAAATCATTCATTTTCCTCTTGTTATTTCTTCCTTCAATCGTGGTTTTTCTTCTGGACGTTTGCATTCGGTTTCATTTTTTCCTTGCATTTCCACTTTTCTCTTTTTTAAATGCGTGGATTCTTAAACAAATCATGAACTTTTTCTTCAAATCGATGAACCTTTTTTCTGAAATCCATGAACTTTCACTTAAATCCATGAAGATTTTTTCAAAATCTATGAACTTTTTTCAAATTTGTGAACTTTTTTAGAAAAATGGATGAACTACTTTGCAAATTTGATGAACTTTATTTCAAATTCAATGAACTTTTTTCAAATTCAATGGATTTTTTTCAAAAATTTTATGAACATTTTCAAATTTAATGAACTACTTTTCAAATTTGGATGAACTTTTTCGAATTAGATGAACTTTTTTCAAAATCGATAAACTTTTTTAAAAAATTGTGAATTTTTCTGAAAATCGATGAACTTTTTTCAATTTTTTTTGTGAACTTTTCTTAAAAACTGATGAACTTTTTTCAAAACCGATGAACTTTTCAAGTAATTTTTAAATTTAAGTTAACGTTTTAGTAAAAGCAATAACTATGACTGTGTTCTGTTAATGGACACCAAGACGAGCTTGGTACAGTGGTGACTGCGTTCGCGTGTAGACGTGAGATGGTGAGTTTGAACCCCAGCTCTCACACTATTTATTTTTCACGTTTTCCTTTGTCAGCGGGTAATGGGCCAGATTCGAAACCAGCCCAATCAAGAAACGTGCAGGCGCCAAGTTGTTTGTCTAACTGGCGCCGATGAGGGGCTCCCCCCTTTCAGGGCAAGTTATACCGTGAGGTTATATCCTCAACAGGTGGGAAGCTTCGGTGCCACAGCGGCAAGACGGTGGTGGCGGCTAGGTGGCGACGTTGGGGGAAGGTGTGTCGGCATCGGCTGCTGGCAGAGGCACCGACAAATGGGCGGCAGCGGCGACGACACGGCGGAGGCGGGCGAGGGTTTGCTGTCGATATGGGGGGTGGGAGAGGATGGCCAATGTGCCACCGACTAGCGGGCCAGGGGGAGCTTCGATGCATTATTTATTTTCCACATTTTCCTTTGTTAGTAGGTAATGGGCCAGATTCAAAACCAACCCAATCAAGAAACGTGCAGGCGCCAAGTTGTCTAATCGGCGCCGATGAGGGGCTCCCCCCTTTCAGGGCGGGTTATACCGTGGGGTTTACCCCAACAGGTGGGAAGCTTCGGTGCCCCAGCGTCGAGACGGTGGTGGCGGCTAGGTGGCGACGTTGGGGGAAGGTGTGTCGGCACCAGCTGCTGGCAGAGGCACCGACAAATGGGCGGCGACGACGACACGGTGGAGGCGGGCGAGGGTTTGCTGTCGATATGGGGGTAGGAGAGGATGACCAATATGCCACCGACTAGCGGACCAGGGGAAGGAGTAGGCGGGCACCGATGTGTCTCGTGTCCGCGCCGACATAAATGAGGCTAAAAATGAGCCGAAAATAGCTCGGCAAGCGGACGAAAAGCGGGCGCCCGTCTTTTGAGTCGGCGGTTGGACCGACTTTTCTGTCCGCCGCGACCCAAACGGACGCGCGGACGGAATGGGTTGCCGCGCTTGGATTTGCTCTAAACATGTTCACATCCGGAGAGTTTTGAACAATCGAAAGGCTTTGACGGTGGTGCATATCAGTTGCTACAAAGAAGAAGAAGAAGACGGTGGTGCATATCCCAAGGCAAGAAGCACAAACATCGCTCCTCCAATCTTCAATGGTCAAGGCACCGGACCCACCAGAGCCCGCACGCATCCCTATGATCACGCCCTCCCTCTGTCGTCCTCCTCCCGCTCCTACTGGCTGCTCCGTCACGTCCCGTCGCCGCTGCCATTTACTGCTGCTTCGCCTCTTCCCCAAGCGAGCGCGTGCACTCGAGTACCGGACCAGACCGCGCCGCAGCCGAGACCCAGAGCCTTCTTCTCCACACACCCTCCCCTTTGCTCCCCATTCACACTCGTCTCTCTCCAAGAAAACCCTCCGCCTGGCGGCCGGAACACTCGCGTCGCGTCGCGTGCGCAGCAATCTGCGCTCCTCCTATTTTGCTCAGCCGCCGGAGACCATTACCCCCGTCGCGAGATTGATGGCGGCAGCTAGCGGCGCCTCTTCCTATTCCATCGGTATGCCCTGTTTCTGCCGATTCTTGCTCATGTGTCGTCTAGGTCTTCTCTGGTCGGTCGTTGCAGGAAACGGGGTTAATTAAGCATGGATCCAGCAGCGTTTTGAGTTTGTTTCGTCGCAGATTTCTCTCGTATTATTTCCGTTTCACCAGATCGAATCCGTGTTTTGTGCTCATATAAACACGAAGATTTTTTTAGGAATAAACACGAACTTTTTTGCATAAGCGGCACTAGACAAACGCTGATCTTTTTCTTTCCCTCTCTAGAATGAATGCTCATCCTTGTCATGATACACGTTCTTGCCAAAAAAAAAAGAGAGTAAACGGTGTGTTTCATCATATATCTACTGTCAGTTTGGCACTAGTACATGAATCTTGCATTTTCTCGAGAAAAAGAGAGTAACTGAATCTGCACGCCTATAGCGATATTTATGATAAGAGTGTGGATTTTGTTAACCATAGATCCTGCTTTCAAATTCACATATTTTACGTCTCTACACTATCACTATGTATCATGGTACTCTCTGTGACGAGCCAATTCATATTTTGTTTGTGCAAATCCATTCATATGTATGTTTGGCGTTGGAAAAGCAGTAATGATCACGTGATAGTCGAATCTAGATCTTGTTGGTATTTGTTTTAGACATGCTGATGCTGAATAGTACATAAGGTGTGAAATGAGATGTGCTACAAAGAAGATGGTGGGAACACGGGAATCTCAAAGCATGAATGGACGCTGGATGTAGGGGTTGTATGGCCCACCGGGGCAGCCATGTATATACTATCCAATTAAGATATTGTTGATAAGAAATTCAGTCTTCTTTTTAGTATGAAGCGATCAACGTTTTTATTTATTTTTGCTTATCAGGCACTTGAATTTCACACCATGAGGTGTTAAGCTACATGGCTGAAGATACCCTAAAGGGAGGGCGTAAAGGTCGCCGTAGCCATCCCGTCAATGAAACTTGTAAGCAATTAGCATGGCAAGTATCTATTAAACATTGATATGATCAACTATATTTATGACTGATTATCTCCTTTTCTGCAGCATTTGAGGCATTTTATGATGGCTCATGGCATGGAGTTGATCATATAAGGGTCTGGGATGGCGGTCTGTTCGTTAAGTTCATCTACTCTGGTTCCACAGTCGAGCACAATGTTGATGGGGATTATCTGCGCATACGCTCCAGAAGGGCTACATGCTTTGACTGCTCGCATCTTCTCAAGCCCGGCGTTGATGTCTGTGTACAACTGTCTCATCCACTCCATGGAAGTCCAACTGGGGAAATAAAACCTTCTATATGTCAGCTTGCTATTTGTATGTATTTTTGGGTAGCAGGTTTACATGCCTATTCTGTTTTATCATCAAAAAATACAAAGTAATTGTTTTCTAGGAACCAAAAAAACATAATGCACCAAATATGAATAGTTGGATGTGAACACCATATCATTGTTTTTTATCCACTACATTCAATAACATAGTCTTTCTTTCTCAAATACAGACCCAAATGCGTGCTTTTTGTATTAGAAGAAACGTAAGATAACACAAACCCTACAACTCAACACTGAAATAAATCCACAGAAGAAAGAACTAAGAAGCTAAACTACCAATAAACTGTTAAGGGAAAACTGCATCATCTCTTCATTACTTTATTCTCTTATCCATGCAGATGTTACTGTCCCAAGATGCAAGGCTCATCACAATCAAGAGAAATCATATTGAAGATCAGTGTCTCTGCTTGTTTTTTATTATGCTCTACAAGAACCAATGTCCTGACAATACAGAAAATGGAGAAGTGATATCTGATAGAAGAGAGCAGCTGGTGACCCTAAACAATATCTTCCTCTTGCAAAAGCTCCAGCCTAAGGAGCTCCAAGAGGGAAGCGTACAATGGAGTTGTGCAGAGGACTGCCTCTCTCACAATAGAAGCAAGCTGTTAAGTGCTAGATTCTCCCAAGAAATTGCACATCTCATAGTCTTGTCCATCCTGAATGGGATGGAGTTCAGCATTGAGTTGGTGGATGGCAAGATCATCTATAGAATCATCAAAGGAGGGAAAGCGCGTTGCAATCTCGATTCTGACAACATGGAGATAGTTTCATTCCAACGGCGTGATGAGGCTTTATGCCCAATTATCAGAAATATCCATGTTACTCATGCAAAGAAGCGCAAACTCACAGAAGACAGGAGATTCACTATGAAGACTGAATTGGATGGTCAATTAGAATACATGAGGTTTACTGTCAAGACTGAATTGGATGGTCTATCGGATGTTTTCTCATATGAACAAATGGATTTGAGGCGCTCAAAGCGTCGGAAAACTCAAGTAGAGCGCTTTACTAGCTATGATACACCTAATTTTGGTCGTGACAAGTATAAGAGACGTGGTGCATCTTCCACCAAGCATAAGGATTCACACCGAGGTCTGCGTGGCGATTCACCGGTTGAAGTAGAGTCAACCTATGAAGAGGCCCGAGTGAACATTACGCGGAAACAAACAAGTTCAAGCACTTCCTTGGTCAAGGAAAACCCAAGCTCCTCAAAAGGGCAGCATAAGAGCACAACAAGGACAGCTCATGTGAAGGAAAAACCCAGCTCAATGGAAGTGAAGGAGGAGAGCACAGTTGAAGAAAGATCTTCGGATTCTCATATTCCACGGAAACCTACAAAGAGCAAAGAGAAGAATCGTCGTCCCCCTTTATCTCTTCGACGGAAGTTATTTACTTCATCACACAGCCTAAATGGAAATTCTGAGCCAGCATTTTATCAGAAAACAGGAAGAAAAAGAAAAGAGCGCATGTGCGAAAGAGCATACACGAAAATGTTAAACCAATGCATAGGAAATATCCAAAGTGAAATGGAGAGAAACTTTGAGTTCAATCTAGGTGTTCCGATGATGAATTACGATCAGGGTGCTTACGGAGAAGTGAATTTTACATGGCCAGCTTCTAGTGATAGCGATACTCAAGATGAGAAGGATGATCTTGAGGAATTTTGGAAAGAAAGGGACCACTCATGGGCCACACTAGCACTTGAGAAAAATCAGGTACACATATTTCTTTTACAATTGTTCAGCTTTCTGTGAAATAATTTAGAACTTCTCGAGAAAATAATAGGACCTTGAATTTGTAAATATACAAGCAGTTGTGTCCCTTTCATGGCTATATTTGCTCTTTCTTATTTAAGGTACTGAGATAGTGTTTCAAGATACTGCGATAGTGGTCGTTCTCATATAATTAAGCCTTAGTCTTTTTTTACTTCTAAAAACGAGTAAATTGCAAAAAACCACCACAATTAAGGACCCTAATTCACAAAACCGCCATCATTCGTTTCTTTTTCAAAAAACCACCAACATTGCGGTGACAGTTTTCAAAAAACACTGATTAGTTAGTAAATGCATGTTAACACCATATCTGACAGATGGGGCCTGCTGTAAGTGCTGATGTGGCAATGCAACTTGACACCGTTTGACCTGACCTATATGATACAAAAAGGATAGAAGAAGGGGGCCACCCGTAAGCCTCACAGTCACACACAGCCGGGGTCTCCGTTGACCATGCCAACGCTGCCGCCACATAGCTCTGGCTCCTGCACCTCACCGCCGCCTCCCCACAGCTGCACTCCGGCTACTACTTCGTCGCCGTCGCCAGCGCGGAATCAGTCGAGGACAGGTTCGAGGGCCGGATCTCCATCCCGCACACGGAGCGCGTCGTGGCGCCAGACTCGACGGCGATGCCCACCGCGCGGCGCATCCGGTTTGCCGCCCGGCGATGGATCCAAGCGGCGTCGGCCCCCGCGCAGCCCCGACGACGGATCCGAGGGCGACGCCCGACCCCCGACCCCCTGTGCTAGCCGCCCTCCACTTCGCCACCCGCCGGATCCAGCTCCTCCACTTCGCGACCTCGTCGGCGTCGTCGGGCAGCTCCTGGGCATGAGGAGGTCCAGCCCGACGCCATTCCTATGTGCATGACAGGAGACGGTGGCTGGCACCTCCGGGGTACGGTAATGAACGCAGCCCTGTGCGCACAGCTCCACGCGCACCCGCCGCGTCCTACCGCACCGCGCCGCCCGGCTCGGCCACGACTAGCCAGCTC
Source organism: Triticum dicoccoides (assembly GCF_002162155.2). Lineage (NCBI taxonomy): Eukaryota > Viridiplantae > Streptophyta > Magnoliopsida > Poales > Poaceae > Triticum > Triticum dicoccoides. The sequence continues at coordinate 80,157,532 of NC_041383.1, read as the reverse complement.
GCCGGCTGCGGCCAGCCACCTCCAGATCCTCCCGGAGCGCTTCCCATCCCCCTCCCGTATCCTGCTCAACGCCGCGCTCGCCGCCGGCTGCGGATGGAGCCGCGTGCGCGGCCCGGCTCGGCCACGACCAGCCACCTCGCCGGCTCCGGCCATGGCTGCGCCGCGACCTCACGCCGGGTCCGACACCATCAGCCGACGGCGACCCTGCACGGCCCCCTGGATGAGCAGCTCAGCTCCGTGGTGGAGATGGCGATGGCGGTGCACAAGAGATGTTTGTAAGAATGCTTGAGAAAGACAGAGGAGCAAACGCACTGATGGGTGGGTCCTACGTCTAGCTTAACGGGAGCCACACTTTCTAACGACGTGTGAGGAGCACGGTCTGTACCCAGGCCACGTGGCACCTGACAATGGACCTAGCGGTCATATTTTCACTCAAAGAGCTCTAACTACTCAATTAGTGTTTTTTGAAAACTGTCACCGCAATGTTGGTGGTTTTTTGAAAAAAAACCGAATGGTGGCGGTTTTGTGAATTAGGGTCCCCAATTGTGGTGGTTTTTTGCAATTTACTCTCTAAAAACCTATGAATGGAACCTTAGGAATTATGCGATTCTTTTGGGGCAATTCTCACTTAATTAATGGTCAGTAAATCACTTATTTTTTGGCTTCATATTTCCTTATTATCTGCCATTTAACTTACCCAATCAGGAAAGATGAACCATGGGAACTCGGTAAAAGTTTTACATCTGCTCCTAGATCATGAGTCTTTTTGGTTGCAATATGATAAGTTATTTTAAGTGCAATTCAACATGTCGTGTCATAAAATATATTACCATCCTGTAGATATTATTTGTGGAAATATATTCTTTGCCTCAACACACGTAATTGCTCTAATTTAGCATAATCTGCACACTAGTCCAAGCTCCTCATCCTGCATGCAGTCATGCAAACATGGATCTTCTTCCCTTTTACCTAAACCAGCAGTGTTTTCATGAACTGCTTCTGAATGCGAGTCCTGAAAATTTATATCTTGTCTTATTCTCAAAGTGCCGAAAACAACAACAGTTGGCATATCATACTTCTTTTTATAAATGTCATCAAGTGATTCACGACATTATTGATTGCACGGGCGTGCTAAATTGTTTCCTTTTATCCATAGTCCTTGCACCTCACTTTATATCCTAACATCAGCAATGATCAGCCAAATGACGTGAATATATTTCCACAAATAATTTCCAGCAGATTATGTGTTGAGGCAAAGAATATATTTCCACAAATGGTAGGTCCAATTAGAGCAATTTCAACTTATTTTCACTGCTTTCACTTTGGACTCGTTATCTACAGGATGCATAATATCTTCGTTCCATGCAGGCCAATGGTAACGAATATAACAAGGAGAGACCTGGAAGCCGCAACTTGGACCATGGTGATCTTGTACTTGATCCTTCTCTTCTTGCAATTTTGGGACCAGAGTTTTCAGAATTGAGGGGCTCTGGGAACTTGTGGAGTTTAATACCCGACCTTGAGCCGAGATTACTTCCTCACCAGAGGAAAGCGTTTGAATTTATTTGGAAAAACTTGGCGGGGTCATTGAAACTCGAGGAAATGGATAATCCATCAGCCAGTAAAGGTGTCTGTGTGGTTGCGCATACTCCTGGATCAGGGAAAACACTGCTGCTGATCTCATTTCTTGTCAGCTATTTGAAAGTTCACCCGAGAAGCCGGCCCTTTGTCCTCACCCCAAAGTCTGCTATCCATACATGGAGGAGAGAATTTGAGAAATGGGGCGTTTCACTTCCTCTGCATGTCCTTCACAAGACTGACAAAAGAGGCAAGCCATCGGGGGATATTGATCCTAGGTTGCAGGCAATTTTAAGCAATTTTCACCAACCGACCAGGAAAAATATTTGCCTTTTGGATCGTCTGGACAAGTTATGCAAGTGGCATGAGCGTCCAAGTGTTCTTTTGATGACGTACTCATCTTTTCTACAGCTGACGAAAGAAGGAAACGAGCGGCAGGGAAGCTGAACATAGAGAAGCAGTGGCAAGGCGCATCTTCGTGGACAGAATTGGGCAAATGATTGAGTCTAGCGGCAAATGGGACCAGTCAGATGGCATCAATTTGTTAAACAAGCTTACATGTGGGTTCATCGATTCATTCGAAGGGTCAAAGCTAAGCAGCCTTCCAGGGTTACATGTATATACCCTTTTCATGAAACCCACTGAAGTTCAGGAAGAGATACTTTCAAAAATAGCGATGGCTAGTACCTGTTACCCTATCGAGGTTGAGCTGCTCATCACCATTGCTTCTATCCATCCATGGCTGATAAAAACAACCAAATGTGCTAGCACTTGCTTCACTCCAGCAGAAGCTTCACTCCAGCAGAAATAGATAAAGTTGACAGGTACAAGAGGGACTTCGCTGTCGGTTGCAAGGCGAAGTTTGCCATCGATCTGCTGCACAAGTCGTCCTACATGGGGGAGAGGGTGCTGATATTTTGCCATAACGTGTCACCGATAAGCTTTCTCATCGAGTTGATTGAGAATGTGTTTGGATGGCGCCTCGGGGAGGAAGTCCTGGTGATCCAAGGTAAACAAGATCTGCATGTCCGCTCTGACATCATGGACAAGTTCAACACTGACAGTAGAGGAAAGATGAAGGTGCTTATCGCTTCGACAACGGCCTGCGCCGAGGGTATCAGCTTGACAGGTGCATCAAGACTGGTCCTGCTGGATTCAGAGTGGAACCACTCCAAGACCAGGCAGGCGATAGCACGGGCATTCAGGCGTGGCCAGGAGAGGACCGTGTATGTCTATGTTCTGGTGGCATTTGGTACATGGGAGGAGGAGAAGTACAATATCAACATGCGGAAAGCTTCGATGGCGAAGATGGTCTTCCACGGGCGCTATTTCGATTATCCATTACAGAACGTGGTGACTACTATTGATGATGGTCTTCTCAAGGAGCTTGCCGATGAAGATAAGACCAAAACCTTCCATATGATAGCTAAGCAGGACTGACTGACCCAATGGCTGTTCTATCTCCCCTGTTCTTCTCCTACATGCCTATTTTGTTCTTTGGATGTGTAGACCTTCACCGTGGAGTTTATGCAAGATCGCATATAGAATAGATATAGCATATATGGACATGCTCTAATCTAATGTGAACTTGTCTGACATTATGTAATGCTCTTTTGTTGGTTCTAGCCAGATATTTTTCTGCACTGGATGACAAGTTAGAAATGTGGCACAAAACTTAGACTCAACATCAACAGTTTGTTCACTTTAGCTGTGTGTCTCCCTTTCTTTGTTGCAACTGGAAACCATTTCGGCCATTCCAAAAAAAATCCAAGACAAGATATTTTGCAGATAGGACCCAACTGAATTATTGCTTACGGGCCTTTGCTTGTCAAGTTGCTGGCATCTCCTCTGTCGTACTATCCTTCACCCTGTCAAACCAAACTGATTCATGTCCCAATCTCACGTCCATGCTCAGTGTCTTTTAGTAGTTAGAAGTATCATCTGATTAACCGATAGTGATTATACGACCACCCTCTCTTTCCATCGACAGAAAAAATGAATGCAGCCAACGTTCATGTGTTGGTAAAATAAACTCCCACTTGCTGGCATATAGGCTGAGTAAAATTCAAAAATTTGAAGAATCGCAAGGACCAGATGATGGTTTGATGCAGGAAGCAATGCAGTGTGATAGCCTTTGCTTTAGATAGGAGCCTGCATCTCCGGCTTTCCCACTTGCTCAGCAGATCTCCTAATCATGCCCACCTGCCTTAGCCAGACCCAACACAAGTGGACATGCCAGTTTGATTATTACTTCACTATGCCTTCCATGATAGTTTGAAATCTTCTCATCAATACTTTTCAAGGAATAAGTTGCTCTCATTACAGATTCGTAAGGTAATATATTTATTTTCTTGAAAAGTGTTTCATCCATTTTCCTTACAGAGAATTGGAATTTCATGTTACCGTAGGATCGCTTAAGTATGCCTAGAGGGGGTGAATAGACTACTCTAAGTCAAAAAGGAGACTCTTTTCTCAAATTTTAGTTTCCTTGGAAATTTTAGGCTTTTTTAGTAATTTATCGAGCTCCCTACACATGCAATTCTACGAGAGTATGAGCAGCGAAAAATAAAGACATGCAAGTGCCTGTAACAAGGTAGAGTTAGCACGGGTTGACGCAGTGAAGATTTTTCCGTGGTTCGGATAGTTGGCTGTCTTACATCCACGTTTATGGAGGCTTCAATCCACGAAGGACCTAAGATCACAAGGATCACTACTGCGAGATCCCACTAAGGAATGATCCACGGAAGACAGTCACCTGGAGTTTCATAATGGACTAAAAAGACATACGAAAAAAACAAGCACAACAAATGTTTCATTACCCATTTTCACTTATCAAGAGTGCGACACTCGCCTGTAATGGTGCAAGAAAACTGTCTTCATAACCCAAGTGCATAGATGCGCTGTTTGGACGTGGTTAAATGGGTTACAACATGAGGTTGCATTAATTATTCGGATTGGAATATGCACACTTCTCTGGGCTATATGGAACTACATGAATTATATGATTTTTAGCAGATTACATATTTTAAACTTCTTGCAGGTTATTTTCAAAGCTATAACATGGATCTGTACGTGGTTGTTACTCACTCCTATGGGCTCCAGGGGCCATTTGGCTACTGGGTGCAACTGATGGGAGATGGTAGCACGGGCTATCTTCAACCGGTTTGAATAGCGGTCGCATAATATGATAGGTCCTTAATGTAGTCTCATCGAGCCAGTTGTGGCTTTGATTTATTTGCTTAGCCTTTTTTATTTGTGCTCCCTTTGTGAGTTGTACTCCGGATTACAGACTTTGTATTTTGCTGAACTTGTTTAATAATATGGCCGCATGCATCTTTCGGATGCAGAGGCCGGGGGATGACCTCCTTTTCTAGAAAAAGTGTAGAGATTAGTTGTAGGTATTTTTCGAAAAGTAGAGTGTTGAATCCAATGAGAAGTGGAAAATAGAAATTATCAAAAGAGAAATTGCAAAAATGTAATTTGCAACAAAAGTACAATGTTGCAACAAGTAGACCAATACTTAAGCATGCTAAGGACAAGCCGGTTGTATTACTTATATGGATCAAATCGTTCTCAAGGGCGGAGGGGATTTCACCTAGTTCCATTAACTCTGGTGGAGCCTAAACTAATGTATTGTTCTTACTTGAACAAAATACATATTTATGATCCATGCAAGCATCCATAAATAGAAGAGAATAACTAATATGCAATCTACCCATAGCACTGAATTCCCGCGTATTTACTCCTCTAGAATAATTCACAAACTTAGGGCACGGTAATATCTGCCATTCTGGAGAAATCTTATCACATAAATGCTCTCCTCTAGGACCAGGAAGGTGAACTGATATGCAGTCGAGGTTCGCACACCACCACTAGAAAACTACAACATAACATAATATCAAAACACTAAACTTTACTCAATTTCACATACTTACTAGAAACAAGGTTTCTCCTAAGTCATCAACAAGGTAATGGACTACTCACAATATATCATATCGATAATGATTGGTGGGGTAATGATATGGTAAACAATATGAAACATACAAATCTTTCACCAATAAACCACCAAGCATCAATTAACATCAGAAAGTCATCTCAACAACTGATCTGAAATAATAGTTCACATATTGAAAAGTAGGGTTGAAGATGGACTTGTGTTTTTGGTCATGAAGATGGTAATGATGATCCCCAAAATGAACGAAGTGTTGGTGATGTTGAGGCTTAGGATTCCCCATCTGAATGGGAAGGATCCTGGAAGGTTAGCCCTTCGGGAGCAAAAAGTGTTGCACTCTGTTTCCGCCTCAAAGATGGCAGCAAACAAATTCTGAAAAATCTCACTACTAGGGAAAACCCTAGTAGTAGCGCTTGAAATACATATAGCAGTAGGCTAGGTACAACCCTACTGCTAAGGCGCTACAGCTAACTGGTAGCAGTAGCGCTTGTTTCCGAGCGCTACTGCTATACCTAGTTAGCAGTAGCGCTTGTTTTGGGCAATCGCTGCTGATAAGAGTAAGTAGCAGTAGCGTTTCTTCTGAAAAGCGCTACTGCTAAATTTTCCTGTATTTTTGAAAATGCAGCTTATTGTCGCTGTCTTTGTATATGTTTTATATACAGTACTTTCATCATATGATTTTATGACCATGATTAGTTATTATTTATAATAGTGGGTGAAATGAACATGGATAAGATTCAAATGGAGGCAACATGTGGTGCACATCGAAAGTACTACTAGCCCAAACTAGATCAAGTTTGGATTAGTAGTACTTCGATATGCACCACATGTTGTCTCCACTTGAATCTAATTCACGTTCATGTCACCCACTGATATTAAATAACCCATCATTGGTACCATAATAACAAGTCCTACTCATCATCATCATACAACTTCTACTCATTATCATGATAACAAGTCATACTCATCATCATCATACAACTTCTACTCGTTATCATGATAACATGTCATACTCATCATCATCATAGTCATCTAACCAACCCTACTTAATTGTTCTTAGCACATGATCGGGAGTATTAGCTAGGATCTAACTACCCTCTCTTAGGTAAAATAGCATAAAACAAGATAGGCACTGACTCTCCATTATGGAGAATGGAGATTATCTTGTCTCCAATTTTTGCGCGTCGCATAATGTTGCTTACAAGTACCTCCCTAAGATTGACCATATATATTTCCAATCTTTGATTGTCATGTCTTCATCGGTTTTAGAAATCCTGTATGAACATCAGTGATGCGTAGGATGACCTGGTCGTAAGCTCATAACATCAAGGCGACATTTCGAAAACATCAGATGAGGCACACAATCCTTCGGGATTTTCTGTTGAAAAACATAGTAATGACTTCGTAGTTAGCAATGTAGTTTAGTTTTAGAAGAATTTTTGCAAAGGATGCACGGATGTCGTAATAGTAAAAAATCTTACCATGGTATCTCCATGGATGTTATCATAGTTCAACACGTGCACTAATGGCATGTATTGACCATAATGTGCAGGAGTTTGATAATAGATATTGTAATTCTCAAGATCATTAATAAATGAGACCAGATGATTTTTCTCCCGATAAGTTAATTCTACGCCATTGGTGTAGTAGGTTCTGTCTACCATCTTCTGCACATTCTTTGAAGAATGAAAATAAGCTATCAATGGAAATAAGTTATCAACTATTTTGAAATAAACAATATAAATTACTTAATAACTATGTTTGAGAAACTCACATAGCGGTAGAATTGGAAGCGTATCAACAAGGACCCAAATGTCCATATTGTCTTCCTCGATGTCAGGATCACCAAGATCCATGGTGAAAAGCATACCCTCATGTCAATCATATGCCTTGCAAAGTGCTTCCCAATTCGGGCAATTAAAATGGGATACGCTCTCAGAATTGTATAGATTTACCGCAAAATCAAAACCATGATGGGTTCTTAGGTGAACTATCTTTGTTTCCATATTTTCATGATCTTCAAAATCCATCCTTTCCAAGACATAGCATCTTGCATGGCATGGGATAAGCTATTCGAATTGTAAAAGATGAATATTACACGTTGAAGAAGCAGAAGTCGAGCTTAATTACGAAAAAACACTTTGCGTCGTTGCATACCGTTTCAACATCGAAGGTCTCCTGGAGCTTAATGTTGAAGCGCCGGCCTTCTACAAGGTGAGGCCTGGCGCAGAAACCCCGCTCGTCACCGCACCAGGAGCACTCCGCAAGACTTTCGTCGTCCGACAACATTTCCTATGTTCATAATTCAAAGAATAAACTTCTAGAATTCAATATATGTACTACAAAAACTAAATTAGACCATTATTATTCAGCATGGGTTGCCTGTCGGTCCGTCGAGTCTTTTTTTGAAAACTCTCAGCTCACATGGTGTATATATTCGACCATTGGTGATGGTCACTCCTCCCTTCGTCCTCGGGTGCATTAAACCATAATGTCTAGCGCACGGGAACGAAGGAGAAGCGACCCCCACGACAACAGTCGGCATTATTCTTGTCCCATATATGGTGGACACACTCCCTCACTGATTTTTTGACCGTCGGTGATGGTCGTTACTCCCCCTTCCCCTAGTGCATAACAAAGGTCTAGCACAAGGAGAAGAAGGAGAAATGACCCCCATGACAATAGTTGGGATTCTTCCTCTCTCATATATGGTGCAGACTTTCTCCCTCACCATATTTTGATTGTCATGTATGGAGCCTCGACAGATTTAAAGTCAACCTAAAATATCATTTAATTATCTTTCTAGAAAATCCAGGCCACTCGATATTTCCTACATATTCTAGCACAAGTCATGCCAAAATTCACCGAAAAATCCATCATGACCTTTGCTAAAAAAAGACATATCGAGCACCTGAAATTTGTCGGAAAGGAAATTAATCAACACTCTGGCAAAACATAGGCCACTCGGAGGTATTACCTGCAAACAGGGCCACTTGGGCAAGCACATGTCCTATTTGCATTCAAAGTTGATGGTCATTGCATTCAAAGCAAAACTAAATCATCTCTTGCGTCCGTACATCGTCAAATATTATCACTAATACATCTCGAATAGTATCATACATATAACATCACTAATACATCTACAACCCTAGCGAACGACGGGTATCGGCGCTGGCGGTGGACACCCAAAGAGAAGGAACCATCATAGGATCATAGCTCCAGTGAGATCCCCGAAGAACCTGTTAGGTATTGTCAAACCTGCCCTCCAATGCAACCATGTAGCGACGGACGTGCTCGTCCTCCTCGCTGATACGGTGACGTACCACCTCCGCGGGGGACGTAAGCTACCGCATCCTCAGTGGCCCACACGACCGCCACCAAAGAAGGTTCGGGTCAACGATGGGCTGGCTCCTCACCAAGCTGCGCCCACCGGAAGGTAGCACCTCCCAGTACTAGCCCGGCGGAGCCTAGTCCCGGACATGGCCCCTCTGATGAAGCAGGCCTTCTCCGCTGAGTCGACGACGAGGATGTGGGATAGGCATCGCTGACGCCGATGCGGGAATAAATGCTTTAACTAAAAAAATAACAACAAATGTGACATGCTCAAAATATGACATGTCCACTTCAAAATGAATCAACCTAGAATTCTGTTAAATACACCTAAAACACCTAAATTCTATTAACTACACCTAATTAAAAACCTACATTTTGAACATGGTTCGATCATAACTAGGGTTCATACTACATTATTCTAAGATTAAACACCTAAAATACCTAAATTAAATTAACAACATGGGGTGGCTGGTCTCACCTCGAGGTCGGAGGGGGTCGGTGACGGGGACGACGGCGGGGATGATGCAAGGGCTCCTTGATTTCTGCAAAAACAAAATATAAACAAAAACATTATTATCGTCATCTTAGGACTTGGTGAAACTCCATAAGCTATCAATTAAATATCCAATTTGATTCCAAATAAAATTTTCAATTGTCTGTAATTTGTTTCCTAAACCCTAAGAACATTATTATCCTCATTTTACCTACTGTCTACTTGAACCATAGAAAAATGCCCTAATTTAACTTTACTTAGAAAAATTCCTATTCCATTCAAAAGACCTACATTTACTTATTTTGTTCAATTCTATTCAGAAAACGTACATTTACTAAAATAATCAGACATAGCATAATATATTTCTCTACCTAACAATTTCTATTACTAAATTCTTTTACTAAAAAATTTATACCTAAATTTTTATACAAAGAGAGGAGGGCAGTGGGAGGAGGAGGAGGAGGGAGGAGTGAGGGCTTCGGGCGGTTTGGGAAGGGCGGAGAGAAGAGGGCGGTGGGAGGAGGGAGCAGGGAGCAGGGCGGCGGTCGGACGAGGGAGAGGAGGGAGGAGCGGGGGCCGCCGACGCGAGGAGGGAGGAGAGAGGAGGGCCGTGGGAGGAGGGAGAGAGGAGGGCGGCAAGAGGAGGAGGGAGGGAGGCAGATACCTTGGGGGCGATAGCGGCGACGGCGCGCGGCAGAGTAGTGGGCGAGTGAGAGTGTGTGAGGGGAGAGTGAGGGACGCACGCGGGGTGTGGATAAGGTAAGCGTAGTAGTAGCGATGTTGAGCAATAACCGCTACTGTTATTTAGCAGTACCACTGGTTGGAGGACAACGCTATTGCTATGTACAATAGCATTAGCACTTTTTACTTGCAAGCGCTACTAGTATACCTAGAATTCCTGCAACAGTTTGGCAATTATAGTAGTAGCGCTCTTCACGCACAAGCGTTACCATTCTTTAGCAGCAGCGCTTTGTTTTAAAAAGCGCTACTAGTGAGCTCCTGTGTATAAGCATTTCCCTAGTAGTGTCCAGGGGCAAGTTTTAGGGTATAATAGAACCACGGGTGATGGGAAGACACAGAGGTGCACCCTGTGGGCCCCACATGACCTATGTACACGGCCATGGGACTGCCATGCTATCACGTTGTGGCCACGATCTCAATCCAACTTGGTTTTCAACTTACGGTTCAAGAAAACAATCAACTTATCTGCCCATGAATCAAAAAATTAAAACATCAAGTCCAATTATAGGTCAAGAAAATGATCAACTTGTCTACCAAGAAACCAAACATTAAAATGGCAAAATAAATTTGTGCTTCTGTAAGGCCACCAACTACATTTTGGTAGACCATTCATGCGCATGTCGCACGCCCGCTCCCGGTGAGGCGAGCTCACTCCTGTGGAATATGGTTGATAATATAGCCCACTATTGGCTATAACATATTTTCATGGCATCTATAGCCAATGTAATAGCTAACATGTATAGTAGTTAGCTAAAAGAAAGTATTACTCCTACTTTATTACCACATGGCACATCTTACACTCTCACATACTACCTCCATCCTGGTTTATTAGTCCTCCTTGTAGTTTGGCTCAAACTTGATATTTGATTTAAGTATTAAAAAAATAAGTTATATACACTAAAAATAATATCATTGAAACCTCTTTCAAATATTGAAATAGCATGGTGCCCCCATGTGTTGGTTTTGGTAATTGATGGCAATCTCTATGGACTAATGGTTGCCTTGAGTTATATTTGAAGGGTTTGTCCATAGGCATTTCTTGAAGTCCTTTTGTTGGTTTCACGGAGATTATGTGATGAGCAAGGTGCTATTCAAGGAACTATCCAAAGATAGGTCATAGAGAAGACATAAATACAAGGTTGATCAAGACTAAGTCAAAGAGTGAATCAAGTTGATCAACACACAAATCATACAAGATGTACCGAGAGGGATCAAGTGACTCGATGGTATGGTAAGAATTGTCCATTATACTTTGTTAACTAACTCATGGTCTATGTGAGAGTTCTATGTGGGGTTAGGTATGTTTCCATGGGCTTGCATCAAGAGGAAGATCTCATACAACCCATGAGGATGACATTAGGTGGTGATCGTCATCAAGATTGCGATGTGCGACTTCAAGTGGAGCATCACAAAGAGATCATGCTTGAAACTTGCCATCCATTATGGTGACAATGGACTTGTGAAGATGTGACGAAGAGTGGCTAACCCATAGTGGAGTATGAGGGAGCAATCTACTTGTCTTCATCGAGCCAACACAATCAAGAAAGGTGGTCCAACTTGAGGAAGTCAAGAACATAATCATCTAGCTCAAGTGGACTATGTGCAAGGCAAATGTTTGCTCTTGATAGGTTTTCTATTTTACCAGTCTCATGGTGGTAGTTGGGAGACCAGGTTATAGGATCGATTATCCTACTATCAAGCGGGGCTCTCAAGTAAGTTGCTTGATCATATCGTTCCTAGAGAGCTCGGAACATTGCATCATTACATCATCTTTCTTGGTTCTTGTTTGGTTTTTCTCTGTGTGAGTTTTTGAGCTTGTGGTTATCTTCCTAACAAGCTCGAGTTCATCGAAAACAGATTTCGTATGCATCTTCTATGATGTTTTCGGTGATGGAGTTTCCGCCGGTTCTTCACTGATGGAGGTTTCACACCTTGCTGCTGGATAGTACTTGTCGTCATGTAGTTGGGAAACGTTGCATGGAAAACAAAAAAAAATATATGCACACACAAGATGTATCAAGGAGATGCATAGCAACGAGAGGGGAGAGTGTGTCTACGTACCCTAGTAGACCGTAAGCAGAAGCGTTTCACAAAGCGGTTGATGTAGTCGAACTTTCTTCGCGCTCCAACCGATCTAGTACCAAACGCATGGCACCTCCGTGTTCTGCACACGTTCGGCTCGGTGATGTCCTCCACCTTCTTGATCCAGCAAGACGGCGAGGTAGTAGATGAGTTCCGATAGCACGACGGCATTGTGACTCTGATGGTGATGTGATCACCGCAGGGCTTCGCCTTAGCACTACAAAAAAATGACCGGGAGAGTAAACGATGGACGGGGGCGCCGCACAAGGCTAAGACAATGTTGTGTGTCCTTGTGTGGCGCCCCCTCCCCACATATATATAGGTGGGAGTGGAGGGAGGCAGCCAGGCGCGTCCTAGGGTTGGCCGCCAGCCCCTAGGGCTCCTACCTTACCCTTCGCTCCCCTTTCCTTGTATAAACATGGGGGAAGGAAAGAGGGGGGGATAGGGAAGGAAGAGGGAGTCCTACTCCACATTTTCCTTGCCATACCCTCTTTCCTTCTCCTCCTCATAGGGCTGGCCTATATAGGGGCGCACCAGCCCCTTGTGGGCTGGTGTGTTCCCTTTCTTGGCCCATAAGGCCCATATCTTTGCCGGGGGTGCATGAAACTCCTTTCCGGTGACCCGATAAGTACCCCGTACCCTCCGGAACACTTCCGGTGTCCGAATACCATTGTCCTATATATCGATATTTACCTCTCGACCATTTTGAGACCCCTATTCATGTCCTTGATCTTATCCGCAACTCCGAACAACATCCGGTAACCAAATCACATGACTTATGTAATACTATATCGTCAACAAACGTTAAGCGTGCGGACCCTATGGATTCTAGAACTACGTAGACATGCTGAGACACCTCTCCGGTCAATAACCAATACCGATACCTGGATGCCCATATTGGCTCCTACATATTGTACGAATATCTTTATCGGTCGAACCGTTATGACAACATACGTAATTCCCTTTGTCTATCAGTATGTTACTTGCCCGAGATTCGATCGTCGGTATCTTCATACCTAGTTCAATCTCGTTACTGGCAAGTCTCTTTACTCGTTCCATAATACATCACCTTGTGACTAACTCCTTAGTCATATGCTTGCAAGCTTATGATGTGTATTACCGAGAGGGCCCAGAGATACCTTTCCGATACTCGTAGTGACAAATCCTAATCTTGATCTATGCCAACTCAACAAACACCTTCGGAGATACCCGTAGAGCATCTTTATGATCACCCAGTTACGTTGTGACGTTTGTGTTGGGGAACCTAGCATGCAATTTCAAAAAAATCCTACACGCACGCAAGATCTATCTAGGAGATGCATAGCAACGAGAGGGGGAGAGTGTGTCTACGTACCGTCGTAGACCAAAAGCGGAAGCATTTGACAACGTGGTTGATGTAGTCGAACTTCTTCTAGCTCCAAAGTACCGAACATACTGCACCTCCGAGTTCTGCACACATTCAGCGCGATGGCGTCCCTCGCCCTCTTGTTCTAGCAAGGTGTCGAGGAAGTAGATGAGTTTCGGCAGCACGACGGCCTGGTGATGGTGATGGTGAAGTAATCCGTACAGGGCTTCACCTAAGCACTATGAAGATATGATTGGGGGTGTAAACTGTGGAGGGGGGCGCCACACATGGCTAACAGTTGTTGTTCTATGTTGTAGGCACCCCCTCCCCACATACATATAGGTTGGAGGGGAGGAGAGGAAACCAAGGGGGCGCCCCAAGTAGGAGGAATCCTACTTGGGTCCTCTCCAAAAATGGGCAACCTCCTCTCCTATTCCTATTCGGAGTAGGAAGGGAAGAGGGGGAAGGGGAACCCTATTCCCTTTTTCCTTTCCTCCTTCCCCTTTCCTTCTCCAATTTGGCCAGCACATATGGGGGGGGGGGGTGCACCAGCCCCTTTGTGGATGGTGCATTTCCCCTCTTGGCTCATAAGTCCCATATCTTTTGCCTGGGGTGCCCGGAACCCCTTCCGGTGACCCGATAAGTACCCGGTGCTTCCCGAAACACTTCCGGTGTCTGA
>NC_041383.1:80137163-80143160 GCF_002162155.2 Triticum dicoccoides | reverse complement strand
ACCAAATCACATAACTCATATAATACAATATCGTTAGCAACGTTAAGCATGCGTACCCTATGTGTTCGAGAACTATGTAGACATGATCGAGACACCTCTCTGGCCAATAACAAATAGCGTAACCTGGATGCTCATATTGGCTCCCACATATTCTACGAAGATCTTTATCGGGTGAACCGTTATGACTACATACGTTATTCCCTTTGTCCATCGGTATGTTACTTGCCCGACATTCGATCGTCGGTATCTTCATACCTAGTTCAATATCGTTACCGGTAAGTCTCTTTACTTGTTCCGTAATGCATCATCCTGCAACCAACTCATTAGTCACTTTGCTTGCAAGGCTTCTTATGATGTGCATTACCGAGAGGGCCCAGAGGTACCTCTCCGATATTCGGAGTGAAAAATCCTAATCTTGATCTATGCCAACCCAACAAACACCTTAGGAGATACCTGTAGAGCATCTTTATAATTGCCCAGTTATGTTGTGATCTTTGGTAGCACACAAGGCATTCCTCCGGTATCCGGGAGTTGCATAATCTCATAGTCGAAGGAATATGTATTTGACATGAAGAAAGCAATAGAAATAAAACTGAATGGTTCTTCTCCATCACATCATTCTCATAATGACGTGATCCCGTTTATCAAATGACAACACATGTCTATGGTTAGGAAACTTAACCATCTTTGATCAACAAGCTAGTCTAGTAGAGGCTTACTAGGGACACATTATTTTGTCTATGTATTCACACATGTATAAAGTTTCCGGTTAATACAATTCTAGCATGAATAATAAACATTTATCATGAAATAAGGAAATATAAAATAACAACTTTATTATTGCCTCTAGGGCATATTTCCTTCAGTCTCCCACTTGCACTAGAGTCAATCATCTAGTTCACATCGCCATGTGATTTAACACCAATAGTTCACATCATCATGTGAAACACCCATAGTTCACATCACCATGTGACAAACACCCAAAAGGTTTACCAGAGTAAATAATCTAGTTCACATCGCCATGTGATTAACACCTAAAGAGTACTAAGGTGTGGTCATGTTTTGCTTGTGAGAGAAGTTTAGTCAACGGGTCTGCCACATTCAGATACGTATGTATTTTGCAAATTTCTATGTCTAAAATGCTCTGCATGGAGCTACTCTAGCTAATTGCTCCCACGTTCAATACATATCTAAATTTAGTCTTAGAGTCATCCTGATCAGTGTCAAAGCTTGCATCGCCGTAACACTTTATGACGAACTCTTTATCACCTCCATAACAGAGAAACCTTTCCTTAGTCCTATTTAAGGTAAGAGAGTATAATTTTTTGACCGCTGTCCAGTGATCTACTCCTGGATCACTATTGTACCCCCTTGCCAAACTCATGGCAAAGTACACAACAAGTTTGGTACACAGCATGGCATACTTTATAGAACCTATCACTGAGGCATAGGGAATTACATTGTGCCTCCGTTTAATAGGTTAGTACCAAAAATAATATAAAAGAGCCTATTAAAGTCCATTAAACATCCACAATAGATAATATAATAGCATGGAACAATAAAAAATTATAGATATGTCGGAGACGTATCAAGCATCCCCAAGCTTAATTCCTGCTCGTCCTCGAGTAGGTAAATGATAAAAATAGAATTTTTGATGTGGAATGCTACCTAACATAATTATCAATGTAATTTTCTTTATTTGTGGCATGAATGTTTAGATCCAAAAGATTCAAGACAAAAGTTTAATGTTGACATAAAAATAATAATACTTCAAGCATACTAACAAAGCAATCATGTCTTCTCAAAATAACATGGCCAAAGAAAGCTATCCCTACAAAATCATATAGTCTGGTTATGCTCTATCTTCATCACACAAAGTATTTAATCATGCACAACCCCGATGACAAGCCAAGCAATTGTTTCATACTTTTGATGTTCTCAAACTTTTTCAATCTTCACGCAATACATGAGTGTGATCCATGGACATAGCACTATAGGTGGAATAAAATGATGGTTGTGGAGAAGACAAAAAGGAGAAGATAGTCTCACATCAACTAGGCGTATCAACGGGCTATGGAGATGCCCATCAATAGATATCAATGTGAGTGAGTAGGGATTGCCGTGCAACAGATACACTTGAGCTATAAGTGTATGAAAGCTCAACAAAAGAAACTAAGTGGGTGTGCATCCAACTTGCTTTCTCATGAAGACCTAGGGCATTTTGAGGAAGCCCATCATTGGAATATACAAGCCAAGTTCTATAATGAAAAATTCCAACTAGTATATGAAAGTGACAACATAGGAGACTCCCTACCATAAAGATCATGGTGCTACTTTGAAGCACAAGTGTGGAAAAAGGATAGTAGCATTGTCCCTTCTCTCTTTTTCTCTCATTTTTTTATTTGGGCCTTTTCTCTTCTTTATGGCCTCTTTTTTTTCTTTTCTCTTTTTTTTCGTCCGGAGCCTCATCCCGACTTGTGGGAGAATCATAGTCTCCATCGTCCTTTCCTCACTGGGACAATGCACTAATAATGAAGATCATCACACTTTCATTTATTTTACAACTCAAGAATTACAACTCAATACTTAGAACAAAATATGACTCTATGTGAATGCCTCCGGCTGTGTACCGGAATGTGCAATGATTCAAGAGTGACATGTACAAAAAATTATGAACAGTGGCTTTGCCACAAATACAATGTCAACTACATGATCATGTGCAAGGCAATATGACAACAATGGAGCGTGTCATAATAAACAGAACGGTGGAAAGTTGCATGGCAATATATCTCGAAATGGCTATGGAAATTCCATAATAGGTAGGTATGGTGGCTGTTTTGAGAAAGGTAAATGGTGGGTTTATGGTACCGGCGAAAGTTGCGCGGTACTAGAGAGGCTAGCAATGGTGGAAGGGTGAGAGTGCGTATAATCCATGGACTCAACATTCACTACTAGGGAAAACCCTAGCAGTAGCGCTGGTTTTGTGCTCACTAGTAGCGTGGGTAGGCGCGTTACTAATAAGGCGCTACAGCTATTGCTTAGCAGTAACGCGTGCCGGCGCGCGCTACTGCTAGGACAAATAGCTGTAGCGTTTGTTCACCCCCACGCTACTGCTAATGAAACTACTGGCAGCGCGTTTTCTCTCCATTGCTACTAGTATTCATTTTTTATTTTTTTATTTTTAGTGTATTTATGCGGTTTTATCTCCATCGTACAAATATTGGTACAATACCAGTTATGAGGTTTACATCATTATGTCTAGTGTTTCAAATGAAGGTGGATTAGGTTCAAGTGGAGGCAATATGTGGTGCATGTCAAAAGTATACTACTAATCCAAACTTGATCTAGTTTGGACTAGTAGTACTTTCAATGTGCACCACATGTTGCCTCCACTTGAATCTAATCCGCCAGCACAAGCTATTTAATCATCATCATAGTAATTACCACCAACATTATTTATTTAATCACCACTAACACTAGCTAATAATAATCATCATAGTCATTACCACCAACACTAGCTATTTTATCATTATAGTAATAGTGTAGCACATCATCATCCTCAAACTCATTTCTAGCTAGCTAATCACTCCTGCTGCTCTCTCTTAGGTAAAATAACATAAAACATGTGTAGCTCTCCTCCTTGATCAAGTTGGAGCATGCAGATGAACCTGTCTCCTAATCGTGGGATGCGCTTCTGTTTGCTGCCTCCTAGTACTTCTCTGCGCTCCCCCATCACATATTTGGTCCAGTCTTGCACTATTAAGCATCCGTCGCTAATCTTGAATGCACTACAGTAATATGTAGGATATCTTGGCCGTAAGCTAATAATACTCATGGTACCTTTAGTCTCGATCCCATAAGGCACAACATTCATCGGGACTCCCTGTTGAAGAACATCGTATGGTAACATACTTAGCAATGAAGTTTAGCTTCAAAAATAATGTATGGAAAATATGCACTGAGGACAAATATTAAAAATCTTACCATCCTTCCTAAATAGATGTGACCGTAGTTTAGTACGAACACTATTGGTCACACGTTTTCAGTACTAACATTTCTAAATCTAGGAAGAAAATTTGTCTTGACAGTATCAAGATCTGCAAGCCATGAAACATAATGACTGAGCTCCTCGCAGTTGAGTTCAGCCCCAGCACAGTATACGGTCCTGTCTACCAAGCGCTGGACATGTTAGCTTGCACCGAAATAAGCTATCAATAGAAATTAATTGTCAACTATTTTTGAATAAACAATATCAAAGACATAAATATGGTTGAGAAACTCAAATTTTGGTATAACTGGAGGCATCTGCACATCGACCCAGATGTCGGTATTACCTTCAATATCATCTTCCAGACGAATATCAAAGGTGATAACCATATCAGGCTCAAATGCATAAGTCTTACATAGTGCTCGCCAGGTTTTGCATCCAAAATAGGTGTAGTCGTCCGAATTGTATAATTTTGTGTGGAAAATATAACCATGCTCGGTCTTCAAGTAAAATTTCTTTACCTCGATAGTACGACTGCAACCTATCTTATCCAATACAAAAACTCTTGCATGGCAGGGGATACGCTAGTAGAATAGTAAAAACAAATTATAAGTTGAAGCAAATGAAGCATATGTCATGCTTAATTACGAAAAAGACTTGTCGTTGTGACTTACTGTATCCACTTCGAAGTTCTCGTCCAGCTTGATGCTGAAGCGCCTATCATCATCTAGGAAGATTCTGTCGCACAGGCCGCGCTCGTCTTCGCAGTATTTGCAAATACCGAAATCCTTTTCGTCGTCAGACATTTCCTATGTTCATCGTTAAAACATTAATTGAAAATCGATCAAAGACAACTACCACGATACTCAACACACAAATCCGGGGCACTCCATATTTCCTACATATTCTGGCACAAGTCATGCCAAAATTCACGGAAAAATCCGGCATGACCT
This sequence comes from Triticum dicoccoides, assembly GCF_002162155.2. Lineage (NCBI taxonomy): Eukaryota > Viridiplantae > Streptophyta > Magnoliopsida > Poales > Poaceae > Triticum > Triticum dicoccoides. Next base: position 80,138,219 of record NC_041383.1, on the reverse strand, counting down.
TTGCTAAAATAGGACATATCGAGCGCCTGAAATTTGCCGGAACGGAAATGAATCAACACTCCAGCAAAACATAGGCCACTCGGAGGTGTAACCTGCAAACATGACCGGCCACTTGGGCAAGCACATATCATATTTGAGCAACACAAGATATACATTTCAAAATATCTTATAGGACTCAAATTAGCATGCATTGAATAAGCAAAAGTAAATCATCTCATGCGTGTTCGTACATTGTCGAATATTATCACTAATACATCCCAAATAGTGTCATACATATAACATCACTAATACAACTAAAACCCTAGCACACGACGGGTATCAGCGCGGGCGGTGGACACCCACAGAGAAGGAACCATCACGGGATCATAGCTCCAGTGAGATCCCTGGAGAACCTGCCAGGTATTGGAGAACCTGTGCTCCAATGCAAACAAGTAGCGACAGACGTGCGCGTCCTCCTCACTGACACGGTGACACACCACCTCCGCGGGGTCCTCGAGCCTCTGGACCGTCACTGGCCCACGCGACCGCCACCAAAGAAGGTTCGGGTCAACGACAGGCTGGCTCCTCACCAACCTACGCCCCCCGGTAGGTAGCGCCTCCCAGTACCACCCCGGCGGAGCCCAGTCCCGGACATGGCCCATCTGGTCAAGCAGGTGTCGTCCTCCACCGACTCGACAACGAGGATGCGGGATACGCATCATCCACGTCGATGCGGGAAAAAATGCTTTAACTAAAAAATAGCAACAAGTTCTTACTAACATGTTGTTACTGAAAATAAACTTACTATAAATAAAAATAAACTAGTACCTAGCTAATTAGTACCTAGTTCTTACTAACTAATTAGTACCTAGGAACTACTTCTAAGGGATCATACTAACTAACTAACTAACTAACACTAAATTAACTAACTAACACTAAAAATAGCCTAGGTTTCATACTAACTAGCACTAAATAGCTAGGGTTCATACTAAGAAAATTAACAAGAGGGATCGGAAGGGGAGAGTGCTTACAGAGGGCGGGGAGAGAGATGGGGTCAGGGGAGACGGCGGCACCGAG
>NC_041383.1:80135324-80136807 GCF_002162155.2 Triticum dicoccoides | reverse complement strand
CGGCGGCGAGGCAGGGCCGGGGGAGACGGCGGCGAGGTGGGGTCGGGGGAGACGGTCGCGAGGCGGGGTCGGGGGAGACGGTGGCGAGACGACGGCGAGGCGGAGGAGACGAGGGGGAGAAGAGACAGTGGTGAATTGGGGGAGGAAGAGGAGGGAATCAGGCCGCGCGGGGGGTTAGGTGAGAATAGATTTAACAGTAGCGTGGGAAGGGAAAACGCGTTGCTACTAAAATCGGTAGTAGTAGCGCTGTTTCTAGAAGGGCGCTACTACTATACCTAGCACGTCGGGAACGGTGTGGCAATTATAGTAGTAGCGCGTTCAGTTCCCACCACGTTACTGCTAAGGGGGTAACAGTAGAACGGTTTTGGCAGACGCGCTACTGCTAATTAGCAGTAGTGCCTCATTTTAACACGCGCTACTTGTAAGATTCTGTGTATAAGGTTTTCCCTAGTAGTGATTAGTCATAAAGAACTCACATACTTATTGTCAAAATCTATTAGTTATTGAAAGGAAGTACTACGTGCATGCTCCTAGGGGGGTCAATTGGTAGGAAAAGACCATCGCTCTTCCCCGACCGCCACTCACAAGGAAGACAATCAATAAATAAATCATGCTCCAACTTCATCACATAATTAACGGTTCACCATACGTGCATGCTACGGGAATCACAAACTTTTAACACAAGTATCTCTCAAATTCACAACTACTCTACTAGCATGACTCTAATATCACCATCTTCATACCTCAAAACAATCATAAAGAATCAAACTTCTCATAGTATTCAATGCACTTTATATGAAAGTTTTTATTATACCCATCTTGGACGCCCATCATATTAGGACTAATTTGATAATCAAAGAAAATTACCATGCTGTTCTAAAAGACTCTCAAAATAATATAAGTGAAGCATGAGAGTTCAACAATTTCTATAAAATAAAACCACCACCGTGCTCTAAAAAGATATAAGTGCAGCACTAGAGCAATATTGTCAAACTCCAAAAATATAAGTAAAGCACTTAGACTATTCTAATAAATCATGATTCATGCATGTCTCTCTCAAAAGGTGTGTACAGCAAGGATGATTGTGGTAAACTAAAAAGAAAATACTCAAATCATACAAGACGCTTCAAGCAAAACTCATATCATGTGGTGAATAAAAATATAGCCTCAAGTAAAGTTACCGATAGACGAAGATGAAAGAGGGGATGCCTTCCGGGGCATCCCCAAGCTTAGGCTTTTGGTTGTCCTTGAATTACATTGGGGTGCCTTGGGCGTCCCCAATCTTAGGCTCTTGCCACTCCTTATTCCAAAATCCATCAAATCTTTACCTAAAAACTTGAAAACTTCACAACACAAAACTTCATAAGAAAATCTCATGAGCTCTGTTAGTATAAGAAAATAAACCACCACTTTAAGGTACTGTAATGAACTCATTCTTTATTTATATTGGTGTTAAACCTACTGTATTCCAACTTCTCTATGG
>NC_041383.1:80131670-80135075 GCF_002162155.2 Triticum dicoccoides | reverse complement strand
CATAGATTCATCAAAATAAGCAAACAACACACGAAAAACAGAATATGTCAAAAACAGAACAGTCTGTAGTAATCTGTAACTTTCGAATACTTCTGTAACTCCACATATTCTGAAATAAATTGGTGGACATGAGTAATTTGTCTATTAATCATCTGCAAAAAGAATCAAACTAAAATCACTCTCCAGTAAAAATGACAGCTATTCTCGTGAGCGCAAAAATTTCTGTTTTTTACAGCAAGATCGCAAAGACTTCACCCAAGTCTTCCCAAAGGTTCTACTTGGCACTAACACTAATTAAAACATAAAACCACATCTAACCAGAAGCTAAATGAATTATTTTTTAATAAATAGGAGCAAAAAGCAAAGAACAAAAATAAAATTGGGTTGCCTCCCAACAAGCGCTATCGTTTAACGCCCCTAGCTAGGCATAAAAACAAGAATAGATCTAGGTATTGCCATAATAATGATAGGGAAAATCACGAAAACTCATCTCATACTCCCTACGTTCAGCAGCAAGTTTTCTTTGTGGCAAGCAAAAGTAATCAAAAGGCTAAATTTAATGGGACAAAAGTCCGCAAGATCAAGCTCGGGAGGAATTGGTTCCTCCTTTGGCCCCTCATATTGCACAACCAATTCATCATTATAAGAATTCTTTTGGCAAAAGGTCATGAGCCTTTGTTCAAGAGGAAAACCTAACCCATTGTTCTGAGTAGCAAAATTATCATTAAGTTCAGAAATCCTATCAACTAGAACATCGGTAGGAACCTTTTTTCTAAGGTTTTCATTATAAGCAACATGATCGAAAGATCGTAAATGCATTATGTATTCTTGATTAAAAAGAATTGCTTCAATGGGAGGACGGAAACATCCACCCTATAATGCACAAAAATTTCATTGGCCTCTTTCATTATAAATCTGAACTCATGTGCTAGAAAGATGGTAGCCGCTCGCTTAACAGAAGAATGCTCAATATTGGAAAATTCTAGAAAAATCCTTTGTATGCAAGGATGCATGTGGAAAAATTGTGTTTCAAGTTCAAATATGAGCAAAGATATAGCATCCGCAAGACTACTAGTTCTATGAAGAATAGACGCAACCATAGTGGGCAAAGCACCGACACAAGAAATCTTGAATAACTCATTTTCCAATAATATTACCACTACCGATCCGAAACTTTTTAGTGTGCAAAATAGTAGGTTCTTCATGAGGATTATCAAAAGCATCAAACTTACCCCATCGTTACTACTATATTTTTCAACGGTAACCTCCCCAGGTTCAGACATGATGGCAACAAACCACACTTATGAACGATCACACAAGAAGCAAACGGAAAGAGACGAACGGAAGAGGGGCGAACAAAAAGGCAAAGGTTTTTGAAAATCATTTTAGAAGCGGAGGAGAGGAAAGCGAGAGGCGAATGGCAATAATGTAATGCGAGGGAGAAGAGTTTATGATGGGTACTTGGTATGTCTTGACTTGGCATACATCTCCCCGACAACGGCACCAGAAATCCTTCTTGCTACCTCTTGAGAATGCGTTGGTTTTCCCTTGAAGAGGAAAGGGTGATGCAGCAAAGTAGCGTAAGTATTTCCCTCAGTTTTGAGAACCAAGATATCAATCAGTAGGAGACAACACACAAGTCACCTACTACCTACAAAAACAATCAAGAACCTTGCAACCAACGTGATAAAGGGGTTGTCAATCCCTTCAGGGTCACTAGCAAAAGTGAGATCTGATAGAGATAATAAAGTAAATATTTTTGGTATTTTTGTTGTATAGATTGGAAAGTAAAGATTGCAAAATAGTAAACGAGATGTGATATAAATAAAAGAGATGTAATATAATAAGAAAGAGACCCGGGGGCCATAGGTTTCACTAGTGGCTTCTCTCAAGATAGCATATATTATGGTGGGTGAACAAATTACTGTCGAGCAAATTGATAGAAGAGTGCATAATTATGAAGACATCTAAGGCAATGATCATGAACATAGGCATCACATCCGTGTCAAGTAGACCGAAACGATTCTGCATCTACTACTATTACTCCACACATCGACCGCTATCCAACATGCATCTAGAGTATTAAGTTCATAAGAACGTAGTAACACGTTAAGCAAGATGACATGATGTAGAGGGATAAACTCAAGCAATATAATATAAATCCCATCTTTTTATCCTCGATGGCAACAATACAATACGTGCCTTGCTGCCCCTACTGACACTGGGAAAGGACACCGCAAGGTTGAACACAAAGCTAAGCACTTCTCCCATTGCAAGAAAGATCATCTAGTAGGCTAAACTAAATCGATAATTCGAAGAGACTTGCAAAGATATCAAATCATGCATATAAGAATTCAGAGAAGAACCAAATAATATTCATAGATAATCTTGTTCATAAATCCACAATTCATCAGATCTGGGCAAATACACTTCAAAAAGAATTACATCGAATAGATCTCCAAGAACATCGAGGAGAACTTGGTATTGAGAGTCAAAGAGAGAGAAGAAGCCATCTAGCTAATAACTATGGACCCAAAGGTCTGTGGTAAACTACTCACGCTTCATCGGAGAGGCAATGGTGTTTATGTAGAAGCCCTCCGTGATCGATTCCCCCTCCGGCAGATCGCCGGAAAAGGCCCCAAGATACATTACCATCAGCGTCAGTCTTCTTGTTGAAGATCCATTTATTCTCTATCGGTCTCTGACCATCGGGAAAATCCACCAAAGTCCACACTTTGTTCTCATATATGGATCCTATCTCAGATTTCATGGCCTTAAGCCATTTATCGGAATGTGGGCTCATCATAGCTTCTTCATAGTTCGTAGGTTTGCCATGGTCTAGCTCGCACGATTGGTAACTGATGGAAATATGCCCTAGAGGCAATAACAAAATGGTTATTATTATATTTCCTAAATCATGATAAAGGTTTATTATTCAAGCTAGAATTGTATTGATCAAAAACTTAAATACATGTGTGAATACATAAACAAACACCGTGTCCCTAGTAAGCCTCTACTAGACTAGCTCGTTGATCAAAGATGGTTAAGGTTTCCTAGCCATAGACATGAGTTGTCATTTGATAACGGGATCACATCATTAGGAGAATGATGTGATGGACAAGACCCATCTGTTAGCTTAGCATAATGATCGTTCAGTTTATTGCTATTGCTTTCTTCATGTCAAGTACGTATTCCTTCGACTATGATATTATGCAACTCCCGGATATTGGAGGAATACCTTGGGTGCTATCAAATGTCACAACATAATTGGGTGATCATAAAGATGCTCTACAGGTATCTCTAAAGGTGTTTGTTGAGTTATATGTTTTGGTGACTGAATGTTGTTCGGAGTCCCGGATGAGATCACAGACATGACGAGGAGTCTCGAAATGGTCGAGAGGTATA
>NC_041383.1:80115874-80131180 GCF_002162155.2 Triticum dicoccoides | reverse complement strand
TGACGATGGTATTTGAACACCGGAAGTGTTTCAGGATGTACCGGGAATGAATTTGGTCACCGGAAGGGGTTCTGGGCACCCCTGGCAAGATATGGGCCTTATGGGCCAAAGGAGGGGACAGACCAGCCCACAAGGGGGCTGGTGTGCCTCCTCCCTTGTTTGGCTAGACCTAGGGAAGGAAAAAGGGGAGGGCTAGCCCCTCCTGCCTTTCCCTCTCATGGGAGAAAGGAAGGGGGGCACCCTCCCCTGCCTTTCCCCACACTCAAAATAAGGAAAAGGGGGGCGCGGCTTGAGATGGACCCCAAGTAGAATTCCTCCTGCTTGGGCGCCTCCTTTGGCTGCTCCTCCCTCCCACCAATATATATGTGGGAGGGGGCGCCTAGCACACAACAGACAATTTCCTAGCCGTGTGTGGCGCCCCCCTCCAATGTTTACATCCCCAGTCATATTTTCGTAGTGCTTAGGCGAAGCCCTATGGAGGTCACTTCACCATCACCGCCACCACTCCGTCGTGCTGATAGAACTCATCTACTACCTCGGCGTCTTGCTGGATCAAGAAGGCGAGGGACATCACCGAGCTGAACGTGTGTAGAACGCGGAGGTGTTTGCATTCGGTACTTGATCGATTCAAGCGCGAAGAAGTTCGACTACATCAACCGCGTTGTGAAACGCTTCCGCTTACGGTCTACGAGGGTACGTAGACACACTCCCCCCTCGTTGCTATGCATCTCCATGGATAGATCATTGTGTGTGCTTAGAAATTTTTTTGTTTTCCATGCAATGATTCCCAACAGTAACCTCGACAAGCAAATTACGACATCATCTGCAATCTGGCATGACACCCCAGGTCAATACTTTGAATGCACTTGCAAGCTCACAACAACCAAAAGCATCAAGGCAAAACAAGAACATAGCATCAACAGGTTAAGTTATTAACAACTACTATGGGTGGAAGCAATAACTAAGCATGATATGGTAATGCTAGAGTAATGTTGAACCAATATCCTGAGTCACATGAACCATCTCACTCTCGGCTATCTGGCCAAGAAACATATCATCTTGATGGCCTTGTGATCAATACCTCCTCGTGATCACCTCACAAATACCTGATCATCCTCAAGATCATCCCAACATCATGATCGGCATCCTGCCAAACTGTTACTGCTCACATAACAACATATAAGTCATATAATAAGTCATTCTGTCCTTGCGAGTGTTGATCAAGCGGTGTGACCTAGTACCAACTGTGTCCATGACCGAGGACACGTCTATTGATAGATTAAACACACTCTTCAAAGGTTAGTACACTATACCCACATCACAGAACCCATGGCCTCGTACTCCCATTCGGTTGGACCAGCGGCTTCCGATAAAACCAATCTACTGCATGACACTCTCTCGGCCACTCCGACCAACTCCCCTTTGATCTAAGTCATGGGTGGCCCCGATGCCACTCTTGACATCCAACGACCACCATCATGGCAAAACAAAAACGGTCCGAAATAGGGACAAAAGGGCCCTACAACAACTACGGGCACACAAGGTTATTGCCCCCTATGAGGCCAGGGTAGCACGTGCACATAAACTTCCCTAGTTGGAGGAACCTGCGAGAGGCATGAAAATAGACCGCATTAGGGCCTTCCATAAAGGCAAATGTGGTTGCACTGGAAAATCCCGGTTCGGTGGCACCTGACCAATGAAATGACGGAGTTTATCCCCAAGGTATATCTGTGATACTATATCAACCTGTGATACAAGCTACAACAATATCCAACAAATGATCCAAAGCATAACATAGTCCTATCATAATACTCTGAGAGTAGCATGTTAAATAAGGTCATGATGAATCCAAGTATAATGATGCTACCAATAGCAAGATCAAGATATTAACCTATGATCCACATGATAACATTGTATCCAAAATAATAATCCAAAGCATAATATCCAATACTATCATGATAAAAATTAATAATATTAGCCACTAATGATCCAATGGAAACATGTCCTCCTCAATATGCAAAGCATTAGTCCTAGATCTCCAAGCAAGATCATGGCAATAACAAGATCAAGTAGCACCCCAAGAAAATGCCATGAATAATTCATATATTACTAGTGCAAGGTCTTAAGCAAGTTTAAATAAATAAACCATGGCATTGCACTGCAATCATGCAAGTGAAGGGTGTGGCTTGCCTGGGATGAATGGATTCACTGGGAAGAAGTGGAAGAAGCTCGCGGAAAGAATCGCCGGGAAACTTTCTCTCTCGAAGGGCGCTAAATAAGGGCAGGGGAAAAATGGTCATTTTTAGAATGTTATCACATGGTGAAAATGATACCATCAGAACGGGCTCGACGAATAGAGAAAGTGGGCTTTGGAATCACCTGAATCAGAGTTGTGAATGAAAAGATATAAGGGTTTTTCTTCTAGGGACCTTTTTGTAAAAATATATCCACGAACAAGTCCCTGACAGGATAAACAAAAAACACACTTTCGGGAAATACGCTTTCGGCAAATGAAAACGCCTCTCCAGCTACAGTAGCACAGAAATACGCTGTCAGAAACCAAAGATGTAATCCGGTGGGCTACATTTCCACTTAACCCAGTCAGCAGGTCGGGTCAACGGCTGTGCGGCTGACTCGTGGGGTTGCGGGGAAAGTGGGGCCCGCCTAGCCAGGTCAGCGCCTTCAATCTCTCACCTGCGCGTGTCCAACGCAGATGCGAGGGTCGACCAGCGATTGCTGGCGGCAGGGGCCACCATAGGCGGCGCCTAGCCTACGGACGGGCTCAGGGGACTAAGATGGACCCACCTCTGGGTGCGGAGTCATCGGGGAGGTTGGGGGCGAGCAGTGCTTCACCCACGGCGGACGGCGGCGTCAGTCAACGATGGACCCGAGGCTACCGTTGCTCCGGGGACGAGGCGAAGGGTTTAGGAGGCTCTGCTTGCTCCGAGTGGTCTTCTGGTGGTGGTTAGTGGGAGGGAGGAGGCTCGGCTCGCCGAAATTTAGCCAGGGGCACTACAAAAAAAGACACATCCGTGACATTTTGGGACAAACAATTTTTTTTCTATCATGCTTATGACACTTCTATGACGATAATTGTGACAAAACCCGGTATCATCATAGATGTGGTGGGCTCCTACTTCTATGACAAAAAAATCATAACATAAAATGGGATTTTCGTCCTGGGCGGGCTGGAGACGCAGCTGCATGACATTCTTTGGGCCGTGCATGACGGAAAAAACCGTGGTAGAAGCGAGGGTGAGGAAAATATCGAGGAGTTCCCGGTTACGGTGGGTGGTCGGGGGCCGAGCGATGCGCGTTTCTCTCGTACACGGACGCGCGTGGGTGCGAGGTGTTGGGCTCTAACTAAACCCGAGCAAGGCGTCGCCTAACTAAACTCGAGCGATTGCGCTGCAGGTTACGCGTTACTAAACCCGAGCGGTCGATCAATGGATGTTAACTAAACCCGATCGAGCGATTCCTTCGCTACTGCTGCTAATTGAAGCCAATCGATGCTGCCTCTAGATGAATAGTGAGTGTTGTTGGGGGGGGGGGTTGGATGAACAGGACCCCGTGGTAGTAGAGGCTATTGCCGCTGGATGAACAGGACCCCGATCGATCCGGTTGGGGGTGGATGAACATGACCCCATGGAGGGCTGGATGAACAGGACCCCGTGAAGGGCTGGATGAACATGACCCCGTGGAGGGCTGGTTGAAGAGTAACCAGTGGAGGGCTGGATGAATAGTAGCCCGTGGAGGGGTGGTTGAATAGGACATCGTGGGGAGGGATGGTTGAACCGTAGTCGGTTGAGGAGAGCGTGGTGGAGGCTGGATGAACAGTCGCATGTGGAGGCGGGAAGAGGTCGACGGTGGATGAACAGTAGCCCGTGGAGGCTGGAGGAGGTCGACGGTGGAGATGAACAGTATCCCATGGAGTCCCGTTTTGCGGTACGCCACACCCCTCCCGATGAACATGACCCCCGTTTTTACCGTAGCGCTCCAACACAAGTCCGTTTCCTCCGTTTTGCGGTACGCCACACCCCTCCCGATCAACAGGACCCCGTTTCGACCGTAGGAGGTCCAACAGAAGTCCGGTCCCTCTGTTTTGCGGTACGCCAGACCCCTCCCGATGAATATGATCCCGTTTCGATCGTGGTTGGTCGAACACAAGGTCGTTTCCTCCGTTTTGCGGTACGCTAGGCCTTGTTTCCATTGGCTGTTTCGTCCAAGCCAGTTGGCTCCCGATGAACAACACGTGTTCCGTTGCCTGCCAATGAACACAATGCATTTCGTTGCCTCCCCATGAACACGACGACGACGCAGTTTCTCTGTTCCGACCCAGCCATGTACACGAGCCCTGGCCATACGTATGCGTGAGTACGCATTCAAGATCCCGCCCGATGTACGTATGTGGCCGTATTTACTTTATTGCACCCTGGCCGCTGTACGTACGTGTACAAGCTACGTGCGCGCCCCTAATACGACACGTGTGCGCCTCTACTATGACACGTGCGCGCCTCTACATCGACCAGTATGTACGTACACATTCGCGACCAGAATGACAATGCTACATACGCTTTGATCAAGTGGGTCCTGACTGTCAGGCACTTCCGTGCGTGCGAAGATGTAGCTGGTGGGTACCAGCAATCAGGGGGCGAATCATTTTTTTGCCCGTAATATGGACGCGCTTCCTTGCGTTCGAAGATGTAGCTGGTAGGTCCCATCAGTCAGGTTTTTGGTGGGTCCCTGCTGTCAGGTGGAGGAATCATTATTTTCCGCGTAATAAGGAGGCACTTCCTTGCTGCGGTCGTGGACCCAGCTGTCAGCCTCTCCACGTATAGTACTCTTCCGATGGAAGTCGGTCGTTGACCACATTGACCACGCCGCGCCGAGAGCACCAAGGCGGTGGACGACGGTGAGGCCTAGGAAGGGGACGACGCGAAGACGGGGAAGACGCGCCAGTGGATTCCCATGCAGAGAGGAGTACGAGGGTTCACTGGTTCGGCTGCGGTGTGAGGCTGCCATCGCCGCAGAATAACAGGGGGTGTGGGTGAGTGGAGGGATGGCCTGGCCAGCGATGGGAGTAGTAGGGGGCGGTGAGGCCTCTGCGGCAGCACAACTGGCCACAAGAGGCAGGAGCAGGCGGCACGACCGGCGCTGCTTTGGGTGGTTGGAGCAAGAAGACCAGAGGTTGAAGAAGCACGACGGTCGTTGGATGGACATCGTACGGTCACTACAGCTAGAATCGTTTATATTGACTAAGTTGCCAAAGCCCTTGGTACGCGTCAACTTAGTAGGCCCATAGGTCAGCTTGCGAAACAGTGCACCCCAGATGTCAGGGGGGAATCATTTTTTGGGCGGGTGAAGCTAGAATATCCGAGATTGAAGAAGAAGCATGACATCCGTTGGATGGACATCCAACGGCGACTGCTGCTAGAACCGTGTGTTGACTATAAGTTGACAAAGCCTTGCATACGCATCAACTTTTTTTAGGGGACACATCAAGTTAGTAGGCCCACAAGTGTATGGCAGAGAACTTATAGCCCATGTGAGATTTGTAAGAATGTACAACCCATTTTTGATTCTAATGGAATTTACTACAGCCCATTTACAGTTTGTTAAAAGTATAGCCCATTTTCTAGCTAGGACAACAATTAATAATTTCAACCAACCGTTCAAAACAGAATTCAATAAAATTTCCCACATTTTGATGGGATCCGAAATATTTTTATCCCGAAATGTCTAGTCAGATTAAATACAATTTCAATATAAATTTGTATTACGTAAAAACCCAATGAAATATTGCGCGCGCAACAATTAATGAAATTAAAAATTTCAAAATCCAAAAATAATATTTTATAAAGTAATTACCTATTTGGTGCATATTTTATAGTTGCTGCCTAGTTTTTATAATTACATCCCATTTATTATTTCTTAAAGTCCATTTTCTTGTTAAGCCTAATGCATCCCTCCTAGGAAAGATTTGTAGCCCAGTGGGGCGGAGAATAACAAGTTGACCTTGCCTGGGTATTCCTAAAAAAAAGTATAGCTGGGCTAGCCATTTTCATCTTGAAAAAAAATAATATCTGGCCTGGGCTAGACGGGCGACAACCCGCCCAGTTAATACCTTGCTCTCCTCTAAACAACAACGAAAACATTGCTCAAGAAAAACTCTGCAGTGCTCACACCTCAAAAACACAAATACTGCTCGAGCGACTTGGTCCCAGCTGTCGGCCGCTCATTGTGCAATGCTCTCGTTTATTGACTACTCCTACATAGGTTGACAATGGTGTGGGACCGTGATGTCAGGAAACCAGGAGGAAGCAAAAAAATTACAATTGTATATAATAAGGAGGCACTTGCCTACGTGCGGCTATGGCCCTGGTGGGTCCCCACTGTCATCCTCTCCAAGTCAAGTCATCTCCTCATTCCTCATGTCCGTTGACCATGTTGACAATGCGAGACGGCGGCGCCATGGTGAGCGCAACAACTCGAAGGACGATGGAGAGTGTCTCGCAGGCCCTACGGATGGTCTGATACAGCGCCCCCAGCACATTCGGGAAGCCAGGATCATAGGGCCACATGTCCGCGGCGTCATTGCCGTTCGCTTGTTCACCGGTGCTCGTTGAGGAGACGTAGGTTGCAACACAGGTCCTCCTGTGCTGGTATCTCTTCCGCCATTAGGGCGTCGAAGTGTGGCCGCACCTGCTCTATGGTGAACACGGCATGAACCGGCTTGGACAGTGGCGCCGGCTCCTGGTCGGAAGCTATGTCCATCGTCTGATTGTCGTCGCCCATCTCGACAAGCTCGCTGGCGAGCTAGCATGTCCGGCTGCTGGACCGACCCGCTGCCAAGCACAAGTCTGACTACCCTGGCCCACCCAGACCACCTCCCTCGCCCGCGCGGGCTTTCTGCCCAAAACGGTCAGCGTCGCCCGCCCTGCTTCCCGGTGCAGGCGATTGCTCCGCTTTCAAACGACACAAGTGTCGCCCGTCCGTCCATCTGCCACCCACATTAATGATACGCAGTTGCCGAGGCGGCTACTCCGGCGCCACACGTCCATCCCTTTGCCGCCCACCATTGCTATATAAACTGCTGCATTGGCCATAGCCGCAGTCATCCGCCTCCGTTCCCTTTCTCCTGTACACACCACTACTGCCCACCATGGCTTCCTCGCGCTCCATCGCTCTTCGGTACGGGCGGACGACAAACCACAAGGAGATGGCAGCCATTGCTGCCGACTGGCTGGCCGGTAGGCAGCCGGAGGATGACGACGTCCCAATGGAGAACATGGTAGTCGAGGATCCGGCTCCAACCCCCTCCTCCGCGCCATCCTCGCCAGTGCATTTCACCATGACCATCGGTGAGGCCCGTGCCCAATACATGGACACAGTGAGGCAGAAGCGTCAGGAGCAGTTCCGGGAGGCGCAGGCCGTCGCCACCTACAACCACCATCTCCTCCAGGAGCACCTGCAGGAGGAGGAGCAGATCACCGCGGAGCGGGCGGAGCATGAGGCATTGCTTGCCTCGTACCTCTCTGCCCGCGAGGGCCACCTCGAGCGCTGGCAGTATCGCATGCGGGTGGCGGAGGCTGCGGCTGCCTACAAAGAGGGTGATGAAGCGGGCGAGGCGCTGTTTGGCGAGACCGAAGACGAGGCAGAGGACAATGCTGGCTCCCACGAGTCCCCGCTCCACCGGCGTCGACGAGGCCCTGCTCCGCCGAGGCCCCACGGTGCGAACAATGAGGCAGAGGACACCGCTGGCTCCACCGAGGCCCCGCCCCGCCGGCACCGAGGCGGAGGCCCTACTCCGCCGAGACCCCGCCCCGCCAACAACGAGGCACAGGACATCATCGGCTCAGCTAAGGCCCCACCCTGCCAGCAACGAGGGGGAGGATTTCCCCCGCTCCGCCGAGGCGCCGCCCCGCCGGCAACGAGACAGAGTACATCGCCGGCTCCGTTGATGCCCCGCCCCGCTACCAACGAGGCCGCGCCACATAGAAAATGAGGTAGAGTAGAACACGGTAGGTTTCCGCCGCTCGGGTCCAATTAAGGCCACCGCTGCTACCCTCCGGTTGAAGCCAAGCTAGGCGGGTTGACCATTGACGGGTGATTAGCTTCTTGGCGGCGACGTGGAGTCGGAGAGCTATGTTGGAGAAGGACACTGCTTCTACTTAACTGCTGGTGTAGTTGGCTGACTGACACGTGGGCCCAACAGGCATCTGGGCCACATGTCAGTTATGCAACTGCACCTGCAGTTAAGTCACTGAAGCTCAATCCGCTAGAGAAGAAGTTTCTCTTCGGCTCAGCCGGACACATGTGGGTAGCTTTGGTTAATTAATTATACCTCTAGCACACCCCTTTTTAGTTGAAGAATGTATGAAATGTAATGAAATCCGGCATGTTTATATGAAGTCCGATCGTGTATGAATGAATTTAGTTCAATTAGTTCGAATTCTTGTATCACTGGCATTGGATGAACATGCAAAACAATACGTACTAGCATTATTCCCAGGGTGATCACCTCGTTTGCAGCAGTTTCATATGTACTCCCTCTGGTCCTTTTTAGTCTGCAGTCAAAGTATCTCTATTTGACCAATCTTATAGAAAAAAGTATGAACTTTCACAATGTGTGAAGTAAAAAGGAACAGAGGGAGTACAAAGAGTTTGAGCAGCTTTTTAGCGTTCCTGTATATTGCAATCAAACACACAGGCCTGGCAATTCATAGAGAACATTCAAAACAATCGATGATTATGCATCTCACCGATTCACATGTCAGAGCCAATATTTACTTCACAACTAAAGAATAAAGAAAAATCGATCGACTCTACTGACAGCAAACGGCTTCCCATTTGAAAATATCAAACGCATGTCTTCTTGCTAACATCAATGAGAAAAATTTGACAAGGTTGTCCCATTCCAAAATGCCAAATGCTTGTTGTTTTGCGTACATCAATGAGCAAACTTTGACAAGGTTTTCCCGTTCCAAAATATCAAATGCTTATGATTGTGGAATGGCAGGGTTTGCCAACAGTTCGGACATTGTCATGGCACCTCGTGCTAAATAAACCAGCTGTTCCTTTTGTGCAATTCCACCAAAAACAACCAAATTCATGCGTAGCTTCTATGATTTCGCCCTTATATGTTGCAACGCCTTGAAATTATCGGCACCTCCTTTCTTGTGGTGGAAATGAATGATTCTATGTTTTCATGAACATTTTGTGCAGTTCCCATTGAAATCAAGCTGAGCACCCCTGTTTGCACAAATACAAAAAAAGTGATTAGTATAAAGCAAACTGTACTACGAATTGGCAGTTTAAATAGGCACCTACACGGTCCATGTAGAGCACACTTTTAAAAAATGGAACTCACCAGAAAGAATCCTGGAACAACATTGTACTTGTGCATCACAGCAAAAATATTGAGATATGTCAGTCCTTCTGAGCTGATGTTAGTTTGGTCTTGTGGGGAGTAATGTAAGAATCCTTCAACTGCTCCTTCTGATGAGAAGATAGACAGGGCTTCTTCATCCTGGCATAATCGGAACTAGTCACTTCACGTACTCTGTATTCTTCTTCAAAGGAGGATGATACTGTTGTGCAAAGACAAGAGGACAACTAAATGCTAGCATCCCTGTTTGCTCAAAAAAAGGAAAGGAAATATTTAAAACAACACAGATGAAGCACTTCTCAAGGACAACACCACTTTCTCATGATAGTATCTAAACAGTAGCACAACACCAATAGACATGACAAAGCTCAATCATATGGATGAAATCCGTGGGTGAGTACCAACCTTTGTCAGGAGGCTTATTGTGTAGAGTATACAGATCAAGCACTTCTCTGGAACCATCTGTTGCTATGTATTGTGGTTGCCATGCTTACTATATACTCCTCGATTAGTTTAATGTTTTCAACATCTTTTTGTGCAGTTCCACTAAAATATATGGTATCTTCAAAGAAGATCCCCGTTTGCACAAGTAGAGATAATTACATATTACATTAAGAGTGGCATCAAATCAGTGGCAAAACAATTTCTCGTTCTAGCCATAGCAATAAATTAAGATGCAAAACTATGTCATTACTTGTGTCATCACAGTTTTAGTGCTTAATTACAGCACCGGGAGTTGATTTTTGTTTTTCTTCCGCTTGTTCTTCCCCTTCATCACTTGGTTCAATAACAGACAAGCTTCGCCTTAAATGTAAGATTTGGCATGTCAATTAGGGAGCACAAGTACAACACTAAACAACGACATTAATTTTCTGATGAAAGTGGAAAAATACAGGCCAACAGTTGTGAAATATCCCGATCTTACCTCAATGGGATATTATGGTGCACATACAGATTGGAAGTCTTGTCTCCATTTGTGCAGTTCACTAAAATCAAGCAACATTACCGTAGAAGTAGCACAACATATGAAAGCACACTGCACAATCATGTGAAAGAAGGCTAGTACTAACCTCTCATGACGCGGAATTCAAACAACTCATAAGAAGAAGATCTGAACCAAATTTCCAACACGGATAGGAAGTAAGATCTCCTCTTGTGCAGTTCCACTAAGATCAAACAATCAAGCAACATTGTCGGCGTGACATTTGGTTGAACTGCACAAAACACTCCTAAAACAAAAGTGTTTTGTGCAGTGCAACAAAAGGTCACAATAGCAACAAGGTGAAGTAGATAACCCTGTTTACACATAGGTGCAAAGGAAACAATTAGTGGTCAATAACGATGGATGACACAGAAGCCAACAAAAAGAAGCATCTAACTTATCTAAATGGGAAAGAAAGCAAGACAGTAGCATTTCTCAGACGGTGGCATTGATTAATATTGATAGAGAGATTATATTAACAATAAAATTTGTTAAACATGTAATTTGCTTTTAACTGTGGCATTGCATCAATTTTCCAGCGGCAGTATTAGAGGGTGTTTGTTTACAGGGACATTTTGGTGTAGGGACTAAAAAACTCCGTGTTAGTCCCATCTAAACCAAACAGGAGGGACTTTTAGGGACTAAAAGGTGGCATTTGGGACTAAAGAAAGAAGACCAGTCTTTTTGAGACTTTTTCAACAGTTTCCCCTGCCCCGCATCGCACCTTGTCTCTATTAGTTCAATACTAGGGGTAACATGGTCTTTTAGCATGTCATTTAATAACCTCTAGTCCATGTTTAGTCCCTGGAACCAAGCAGGTAGGGACTAGGGAGTTTTTAACCAAATAGGGCCTTAGATTAACAACAGCTAAAGAGTTGCATGGGCAGTGGGCGCACCAGCACCATGTGCATCTATCGATGTATGAAGGGGTGATGCACAGTCTGTTGCAACAAGGAACAAACAACCAAGGAGAATATTTGTGTTGGTCCCAGTTTGGTTATCTTTAGACACCTTTCCCTATGTGAGCGCAGCAAATCTAGTCCTGCTCAAATTCTACAGCCTTGTCCCCCAAAACAAAAGATCAGTTTGTTACAGATGTGTGTACTGCGTTTTTCATTGTTTTCCCTTTTCGACCAATGTAGGTGCTGGATAGCCTATCTGTACTAGTACTTTCCCCCCTTCCTTTCCTCTTTGAACCACGTCCTAGATTCATGCTATACAACTTTCCCCACTACTTTCCCCCATTCCTTTCCTCTTTGAACCACGTCTTAGATTCATGCTATACAACTTTCCCCACTAATTTCCCCCATTGCTTTCATTTTTGAACCACGTCCCAAATTCATGCTATACAACTTTCCCCACTAATTTCCCCCATTCATTTCCTCTTTGAACCACGTCCTAGATTCATGCTATACAACTTTCCCCACTACTTTCTTGTTTGATCCAACACCTAGATTCGAGTGCAGAAGCAGAAAAAGCCCACATGCAGCTAGAGTAATGCATGTGAAATAAGTAAATTATACCTGAAAGTTCTTGGGGTGTGGTTCGATGGGCGACCAGAGGCCGTTCGACACACACTATGTACGGTGGCGAAGAAGAAGGGGTCGGAGGCCCTCTCGCACCGCTGCTGGGTGAAAGAGAACATCTGCACTGGTAGTGCATTCCCTCCCTCGCCGACGGCGACAATGTTAAGCCTCCTTCCCTTCCCGGCGGATGGATCCTGCTTGCTCTTTGACCAGTAGTGAGGGGAGAGAGAGAGGCCAACGAATTCTTTGTTTAGATGTGGAGAGGGTGAGGGAGTGTGAAGAGAGCAACTACAAGTGCTTAGGCTCCAGCGTGTATATATATATACTAGAGAGATAGTATGAAGAGTGCAAACACTAGAAAACAAGCACCGAGGCTACAACATATACATGATGAGGTGATTATACAGTCAATACGGGATCGTATAGCTCCGTATCCATCCATTTTGACCAGTCAAAGAATCCTCCTGGCACCGCCCCAGATCACTTTTTCTCTCTGTCATGCGGGGCATACCTGTCATTGGGTGGAAGAAAGAAGTCGAACAAAAACAAAATTATGCTCAAGTGTAGTTTTTGAACCCGAGACCTCAAGTTTGATGAGCGAACAGGTTATCCAGCTACACCACCCTCCTGTTATGTTCAACGAGAGGAAAATAACCTTTTATACACTCATGCATTCGTGTGACAAGCATGACGTGTGTTTTTTTGCGTGGGAGTCATTGGGATTTAAATCATAATCGTGTGCATGTGGCTTTTGTGGTGAGACTATCCACAGTGGGAGTAACATAGGTGGTAACATCACACATCTTTAGGCAAAATAGATGATGTGGCGAGTAATTAATGAGGAAAGAGAGGCATGTGGTAACATATCTAGTTACTGTAACATCACACATACCAAGACAAAATGAGTCTACAATCTAATACATGAAGTGTTGCATGATACCACACAATGTTACTCCCCACTATAGAGGTAGCAACATAGACTAGTAACATCTGCATGTTACTAGTCTAAGTTACTATCCGTTGTGACTAGTCTAAGGTCTTTTGGGATTTAAAGCAGTGTTTGGTAGTAGACAAATAATGCAGCCTTAGTCACCTTACCTCTCTCCATGTAGTACGTTGGGTCCCACCAGTCAGAGTGTGAAACAAACAAATTAATAAGAAAAATTAAAAGCGCCAGCCCTGTATCTTACCTCACACATCTCACTACTGCTCGTGAACACTTTCCAATTGATCCCTCTATTCGCTCACGTACTATTTTAAGTGAATCCTTATTATAACATGCACACAATTTGGGGCACTTGTTGAGGGAGTCCTGGATAAGGGGGTATCCGTACAGCCGGACTATATACATCGTCCGGACTATAGAAGCGTCAAGACTCAAGACTTCGGCTCGTGTCCGGATGGGACTCTCCTTTGCGTGGAAGACAAGCTTGGCGATCCGGATATTATGTTTCCTTCCTTGTAACCGACTCCATGTAAACCCTAGCTCTCCGGTGTCTATATAAACCGGAGAGGATGGTCCTTAGAAGGCCGATCACAATTACAATCATACCATCATAGGCTAGCTCTTAGGGTTTAGCCTCTACGATCTCGTGGTAGATCTACTCTTGTACTACCCATATCTTCAATATTAATCAAGCAGGAAGTAGGGTTTTACCTCCATCGAGAGGGCGCAAACCTGGGTAAACATTATGTCCCTTGCTTCCTGTTACCATCAGCCTAAGACGCACAGATCGGGACCCCCTACCTGAGATCCGCCGGTTTTGACACCGACATTGGTGCTTTCATTGAGAGTTCCTCTATGTCGTCGCTTCGAGGCTTGATGGCGTCTTCAATCATCAACAACACTATCCAGGGTGAAACTCTTCTCCCAGGACAGATCTTAGTGTTCGGCGGCTTCGCACTGCGGGCCAATTCACTTGGCCGGTTGGAGCAGATTGATAGCTTCGCCCCTGGCCACCAGACCAGGTTCGGAAACTTGAACTACATGGAATATATCTACGGAGACTTGATCTTCGACGGATTCGAGCCTGTGCCAGGAATGCCGGACAGACACGACGAGCACGGCCTAGACCCGCTGTCGGACAATGCTCGGGATATCAACCTCGAAGTAGCCCCGGATCTAAATCCGGGGCAGGTCGCGTTGCCTATGGACGGAGGGCTGGAACCCGCCCCGCAGGCCGCACACTCATCGGCGGTTGAGCCGAACACAGGTCTCACCTCTGCGGAGGCCTATAACTCTGGGCCCCGGACTCATATCCGGCTGTTGGTCCTAGTCCACACACTCTCGAGCCAACCGAGCCAGGTTGGGCTCCGGTAATGGAGTTCACCGCTGCGGACATCTTTCGGCACTCGCCTTTTGGCGACATGCTGAGCTCATTAAAGTCTCTCTCTCTCTCCCAGGAGGCTCTGGGCCGAACTATGACCGGCTCGAGTGGGAAGCAAGCGACGAAGGAATTCGCAGCCCACCCACCACCCACTTTGTCACCACGATCAACGATTTAACCGACGTGCTCGACTTCGACTTCGAAGACATCGATGGTATGGACGACGATGCCGAAGACGTACTGGAGCTACCGCTCACAGGGCGGTGGACAGCCACCTCTTCAAATGATATATACATGGTGGACACTCCGAAAGAAACCAATGGCGATGAGGCAGTGGAGGACAACCCCTCGGGAGGAAAAGCAAAACATGGGCGTCTCCGACGCCACTCCAAACCCCGCCATATCAATACCGGCCCCGGAGATGATCCGGATAGTGCCGAAGAGGAATACAGTCCTGATCAGCCTAACTTCAAGCAAGCCGAACATGCCACAGTGGGATACTTGGAAAGGGACAACTATACACCCCCCCCTCCGAAGACGAGGTAAGCCTCGACAATGACGAATTCGGCGTGCCTGAAGCCCTAGTGGAACAAGTTTGCTTTCAGCGACGACTCATAGCCACGGCAAAGAATCTGCAAAGGAAGTTAGAGCAGCTTAAAGCCGGCCAGGATTTGGTAATGGATAGGTGGACCAAGATCCTGGCCACCGAAAAGTACAGACTAGACCATCCTAATAAAGGACGCACGCGGCATACCCGGCTACCTCAACCTAAGCAGGAGAACCAAAGGCATACAACTCGACGTCTGCACACCACCACGGTCCAAGAAGGCAAGAAAGATACACGAAGAAGCAGCCTCAAGCCCCGGCACAATGGTCATAAACGACAAACCAGGGAAGCTGGTGTCAAGTTCAGCAAATCCCAGTCCAGTCAACGGACAAAGACCAGCTCAAGCCTATTCGGCCCAAGCCACAAACTCGATCAGCCATGCGAAATTCACGGTACTCCCAAAAGAACGACAAAACATACTAATAGAGAATGCCGGATCTCCAAAGCAAAGCGATCGGGCGTGTGCCGGAAACAAT
>NC_041383.1:80102275-80115628 GCF_002162155.2 Triticum dicoccoides | reverse complement strand
GCCCCCTAACATACAAACCACAACAATTCAATTGCGTTCCCCCAGACCTAAGAGTCGAGGGGCTCTTTAACATATAAAGCCCCCCTGGGTATGAATGTACAAATAGTGCCTCCTACAAGGTGTCAGGCACAAAGGCCAGGTTCATTGGCCCGCCGCTCTAAGGTTGTTTTCAGATAACCAAATAAGGTTGCGCCATCGGTGTATTCCCCCATACGGTATCACACCGTATGCTAACAGGATGAACCATGTCGACTAGATTCTATGTGGTAAATCATCAGGCCACCACCGGTGATATACTCACGCGTGCGTGCAGAGCCAGAACCCGCCCTTAGAAGCGGAAATCATACAGCTGCCAGAGCAGCAAGTTGTGCATGCCGGTCAATATTTTGATATGACAGCCAACTATCCGGACACCAGCTAAGGAGTCCATGCTGCTTCCTGGTATAGCGGATGAGGTCACCAGAGTCCAATAAGGAACCCTTAGACCAACCACAGGAGGGCGTTCGGCGGCTCCACGCATTTACCTTCACAAACTAACCTCTATGTAGAACAAGTTTGGCGGCGTGTTGTCGGCCAGGACACACAAGGACAGGACCATGCAGGTAGAAGGCAGTTCAGATTCACTTTCAATCCATTCACAGCCCCCTCCATGTCCGACCATCACAGGTTCCATCAAAAAACCATCTCTTTTTCATAATCATAAATCGCATTCATATGCATAGACATATCATATTACTGCAATGCGTAGACTTAACTAAACATGCACCGGTCATCTTTTATCATCGACGCCTCTTTGCCATAAAAATGGCAGCCACGGTTTGTGGTACGCCCGGTTATGCCAGGGGCTCCACAGTACGGCAATAAAGTCCGACCACCTTCTTGGTCGCTCGGCACCCCGAACTTATAGCACTATATGCATCAACTCTGAATCATGTCTTGGGTCATTGGTTGGGTTTGCCTGGCTCCCATGTTTTGGTACCTTACGTTCCGTTCCGTCGGCTAAGGTTGTGCTGGGAGAACTACTGCGATTGTGTCCCGGTTCTGCCGGATGAGCACCTCAGTAGAGAAAGCCGAAAACCGACTGTCATGATGCGGTGAGAGCTGGTCAGCTGTTCGAGAGGTTGAAAAATCCTTAAAGATTTATTCCGCATAACGCCACTATAAAATGCAGATTGCAACGGATCAGTCTACCGATCAGGCGCCAATAGAGCCCCTAGTCCGGCCTTCCGGACACTAGGGGCTGCGCCGACCATACTCGAATTCCTATGGCTAAGTGAGAGTAGTAAAGCCCTATAGTCCGATTGACAGGCTCGTGGTGAGAAACACCTCCTTATAAGGACCCAACCATGGGATAAAGAGTGTTCAGAAATACCCCGAACACCCACGTACTTCTCACGTGGGGGCTGAAGCCGACGACTGGCCAACTCTCAGAATTTACATACAATAAACAGATGCAAAGGAAGAACATATGTTAAAACAAAACATGCAACATATAATAAAAGTGCCATTATCCCATATTACAAACATTGGCAAAAATGCCCTCAGGGAAATATAATGTCTTTGGTGCACTTATCCGCTGCCAGGCGGGCACCCTTCATTACACCTTCATAATACAGCTCGGACTTGCGATGCTCCTTACCCTTTGGTGGCCCCTCAGTTATCAGCTTCTCTGCATCAAGCTTACCCCAATGCACTTTTGCATGGGCAAGCGCCATTCGCGCACCTTCTATATAGACTGATCGCTTGATAGTATCAAGCCGAGGACATGCGCCCACAATCCATTTCACGAGTCCAAAGTAACTGCTTGGAATTAGCTCTGTAGGCCACAACCGGATAATCAAGTCCTTCATGGCTAGTTCGGCCGCCTGGTGCAGTTCGACCAGCTGCTTCAGCTGATCGGTAAAAGGCACCGGATAGTTCGGCGCCAGATACTGCAACCAAAAGTCCCTCCCCGCAGACTCCCTCTCCTCGGTCCGATAAAATTGGGCAGCATCTGATATGCTGCGAGGCAGATCTGCAAACGCCCCTGTAAAAACAAGAATTCAGCTTGCTGCTTAGAGTTCTCCGTGCTATAACGCAATAATGGCCATAGATTCAACAGGCCTTACCAGCCACAACTTTCCGGGCCTCCTGAATGTCCCGTACAACACCCCGGGCTTCTTCCCGAGCATCTTCCGCGGCTTGGAGAGCTTGGGCGAGTTCGGATTCTTTCCCTACTAGACTCTGCTCCAAGCTCTCGCTTTTCGTCACAACATCCTGGAGCTCTCGCTCAGCCGTGACGACCCTGGCCTCGTGTTTTTCACGCAGCGCCTGTTCGGCGGCAGCCCTCTCTTGGGCCTCAGCCGCTGCCTTCTTTAGTGCCTCATATTCAGCACTCGCCCCTAGGGCGCATAACACAAATACTTTTCAATAAGCACACTTATTCACTTGTGACCAATGCAAGACAATGTTTAACATACCTTGTTTCTCTTCTAATTGCTTCTTCACACGGCCAAGTTCTTCTTCGGCCTGTTCCAGGCTTTGCTTTAGTTCATACACTTCCGCATTATGAGCGGCAGTCCTCTCCGCAGCCGCCTGTTTTCAAAGCAAATGGGTATGCATCATTAAACAAAGGTTCCCATTACAATAAAGGGTTTGATCCCCTGCCCGGCTCTCTTTCGCCGAACAGTGTATTAGGGGGTACTCCTCATATCATACTAATTCTTCAAAGGTTCCTTAGAAACCATACCTCAAAGGCCTTTATAAGACCAAGACAGGACTCATTCAGCCCGCTTTTGGCAGCCTGAATCTTTCCAACCACCGCACCCATAAGGGTCCGATGTTCATCGACGACGGACGCGTTCTTTAACGCTGTCAACAGACCGCCCGACAGCTTGGCGTATGCTGAGGTGGCCGACGGAGTAGGCAAACCTCCCTCCATGGAGGATGGCCGCTCGCCCGATCCTGGAGCCTTAGAGGCCTCCAGAACTTTATCCGGCCCTGAGTCTCTTTGAGACGACACCTCGGTGTCGCGCCCAGACTTCGGAAAAGGAGTCCCCGGAGGCGTCTCGCTCGCCACAGCATTTGAGCTCAACGAATCCTCCGATGAGGATTGTCTGGCGGGAGACCTTGCTGGGCTGTATGAGATGTGGCGACAGTTAAAACTACTATACTCGGACGACCCTGGATACATAGGCGTATTCAGATTCTGGTTACTTATGATTTTCCCAGGGGCTGGGCCTCGGGATCCCACTCCGGGCTGTTATCGGCAGCCAGGGTGGATGCCTCTGGAGGGGAACCTCGCCCTCTCTTGGGCGACTAGGCCTCCAGGGGTGGGGAAGCTGCACGCTTCTTCCCGCCTGCAGAGCGAGGCTTGTCCTCCTCTGCCTCCTCTTCTTCGTCTTCGGAAGAAGGAGCGTCGCTGCAGCCTTCGGACCTGGTGTCCAGAGCCTCGCGACAACGGAGGCAACTCTGGGTCTTCTTGACCTGCTTGGAGGCCTCCTTCTTGGGCGCCTTATAAGGTGCAGGGACCAGCATCTTCGTCAGAAGAGGTCCGGCCGGTTCCTTCGGCAGCGGGGCCGGACATTGTATCCGCTCCACCCTTTTTATCCATCCCTAAAGCCACAATGAACCATGATTAAAACATCCCCCTCATGATATGCCAGCTAAAGCCTGGAGGGACAGGGCGTGGTTATAACTTACCGGGCTTGCAGAATGGGATAATTGATACCCCCGGTCCTCGGAAGAGTCCGGCCATGATTTGCTGGACCTAAAGAGCACCTTCCAGATATCCTCGTGGGAGGAATCATAGAGCTTCCAGAGGGTTTGGTGCTCGGTTGGGTCGAATTCCCATACAGTACAGGCTCGACGCTGGCAAGGGAGAACCAGGCGAACTAGCATCACCTGGACCACGTCAATAAGCTTGACGTCCTTGTCGACCATATCCCGAACACGCGTCAGGAGCAGTGACAGCTCATCAGACCAGCACCAGTTCGGGCCCTTCTTGGGCCAGGATGTAAGCCGCAGTGGAGCTCTAGATCTGAACTCAGGAGCTGCCGCCCATTTTTCGCCACGTGGTTCGGTGATATAAAACCACTGCTGCTGCCACTCCTTCACGGAGTCATTAAAAGTGCCCTTCGGCCAAACAACCTTGGGCATCTTGCTCACCATGGCGCCGCCGCACTCGGCGTGTGCGCCACTTACCACTTTGGGCTTCACATTGAAAATCTTCAGCCACAGGCCGAAGTGAGGCGGAATCCGGAGGAAGGCCTCGCACATGACGATGAACGTCGAGATATTGAGAAAAGAGTTGGGGGAAAGATCATGAAAGTCAATCCTGTAATAATACATGACTCCTCGAACAAATGGGTGGAGGGGAAACCCGAGCCCGCAGACAAAATGGGGGAGGAACACGACTCTCTCGTGGGGCTCCGGAGTAGGGACAACCTGTCCCGCCGGTGGGAGACGGTGTCCAATCTTCTTGGCCAGATACCCGGCTTCTCAGAGCCTCTTGATATCCTTCTCCCGGATGGTAGAGGCCATCCATTTTCCTCCTGCTCCGGATTCGGACATCTTAGAAAAACCTCTCTTCGATGGAGAAGAAGAGCGCTTGGGCGTTGGGGCTCGAGCGGAAGGGAATGAGTCAGCGGAAGGAGAAGGCGTGGGTAAGAGAGGAAGATGCCCTATCTATTTATAAGAGAAGGTAGGAGCTTTTTTTGCGCCTCCCCACTTGCCTAGTGGAACCCGCTCGTCGCCCACTCGCCGCGATTAGCGGTACGCTTGGGTTACCCATACCCGTATTGATGAGAATCCCGTAATGAAGGGACATGATCTTCGCTTCAACAAGACATGTTAATGAAACCGCCTCGCAGTATACGCTGTGGCTGGTTTTGAAAAATGGTTCGAATAATGACCTGGCTCTAATGGCATGTCACGTCGTCTAAAAATTGTCAGCTGAAGTATCATTCTCTCTACGGTGGTATGTGAAGATCATTTTGCAGATCCGGACATGACCTGCGTGTTCGATAATAACCTTGGAGTATTCGGAGGAGTAACCCACCTTGCAATGCCAAAGACTAGACTGCGCGCCGGACTCATCATCATTGAAGCCTGGTTCAGGGGCTACTGAGGGAGTCCTGGATAAGGGGGTATCCGGACAGCCGGACTATATACATCGTCCGGACTATAGAAGCGTCAAGACTCAAGACTTCAGCTCGTGTCCGGATGAGACTCTCCTTTGCGTGGAAGACAAGCTTGGTGATCCAGATATTATGGTTCCTTCCTTGTAACCGACTCCATGTAAACCCTAGCTCTCTGGTGTCTATATAAACCGGAGAGGATGGTCCTTAGAAGGCCGATCACAATTACAATCATACCATCATAGGCTAGCTCTTAGGATTTAGCCTCTACGATCTCGTGGTAGATCTACTCTTGTACTACCCATATCTTCAATATTAATCAAGCAGGAAGTAGGGTTTTACCTCCATCGAGAGGGCCCGAACCTGGGTAAACATTGTGTCCCTTGCTTCCTGTTACCATCAGCCTAAGACGCACAGATCGGGACCCCCTACCCGAGATCCACCGGTTTTGACACCGACACTTGTATTCGACCTAAGTCAGTGTGCCATCGTATCTCGTACTACTCCCTCCGTCACATTAGAAGGTGCAGCGGGACCAAGGTGCAAGCAGATTGGAGGAGAAAGAGAAACTTGACCGGTCCTTCCTCCAATCAAAGCCCTGATTTCTGTCTCTAAATGCAACAATTAATCCCAACAACTAAGAGATGCCGTTTTAGCTACCATGCAGGGCCACGTATTAACTCGCATGCTAGCCGACTTTGATTTGTTGACTGATCAACATGTAGTTGCGCTCCATGCATTGGGTTTCCAAGGGAGATACCAAGGCAGATTAAGGAGCGATTGGTTATATTTCTTAGGCTGGTCATAGTGGTGAGTAACTTGGACTAGTAAAATGCATATGTTACTAGTCTATGTTAATACTACCTTCGTCCTGGTTTGTAGGTCCCCTTTGTAGTTTGTGCCAAATTTTGACCAAAGATTTAACTAACAAAATTTTAATGCATGTCAACAAAAATTATATCGTTGGATTCGTATTTGAATATAGTTTTCAATGATATAATTTTTTGTGACATGCATAAAAACTTTGTTTGTTCAATCTATGGTCAAAATTTGACACGAAATACAATGGGGACCAATAAACCAGGACGGAGGTAGGTACGCGAAGTTTGCCGTCGGAGGTAGGTACGCGAAGTTTGCCGATCTGGCTCTCCTGAGCTAGCAAGGTTTTTCTAGCCCACCCAAGCTAGCTGGCCCACAAAAGCTAACATATTTTAACAGTTCCAACCACCTAACCTTGCCCGGCCAGGCTATAAGATGTTCTTGCTAAGGATCCAAATGCTCCCTAAGTAACAACGCTCGCTAGCAACAAGGCCAGGAGGGGATTGAGATGCAAAGTTAATGGATGACGCCTAAACATTTTGGGAATATCTGATTTTCGTAAGATGACTTAACACCTAGACGGAGGGAGTACTACTCCTCAGTCCAGGTTTGATGGAATATTCATCACCTCTTCTCTTCTTGTACGTACTCCATTTGTATCTCACTTCCTGTGGCTTCGCACTCGCACGATATTCCTATTCTATGAACCTCTCTCTCTCTCTCTATGTGTGTGTCTGTGTGTGTGTGCTTAACAACATGTGTGTGTTAGACAGAGCGACACATCGACCTACTCCTACAGAGAGATGGTGTGTAGTGTACGATTTAGCCGCGAGAGTCCGTGCATCCTCTCATTTCCGGGTGTCTGGTCGGGACAGGCGGACAGCTGCCATGCCCGCTCCTGACCAGCCTGGCCCACCCAAAGCCCCTCCATCACCCGCGCGCGCTTCTCGCTCGAAACAGTCAGTGCCGCTCCAAAGAACCGGTGCTGCATTCATGCCAAGGCAGAGCGGACGCGACCTCTCACTGGCGCCTGCATTGAAGGGAGAAGCGGATTCAAGAATGATGGTTGCTTCGTCCGTCCAACTTACTGTTGGGTCTATGTGATTTGACAGCTCATTGGTCATTATTACTGAGGTGGTAGGACTGCTGGATGTCCCACGCTTTCGCCGAAAGGAGGTACTACTAGATTACAAATTTCTCCATTCTTACAACAGAGGAGTGCGAGAGCAATGAAAACACGCAGGCTCAGTGATTACATGGCCCACCTCACACTATCACCATATTTTTTGGACACCTTGCGACACCTAACTCTTTACATAGTACTAGTATAGTATGTACTGTAATTTATCAGCGAGATAAATTTGTACAATGCTATGAAGCTTCCAACTTCTGTTTCATGTATCTTGCATCCAAGGTTGCCCGTTGCAACATTTCATCAAATACAAAGGAGACTAACATGCATGCTATTGCATCTCAATGATTGGCAGATCATAGCCAATATGTACTCTCTCCGTTCCAAAATAAGTGTCTCAACTTTATGCAAACTTTAGTACAAAGTTGTACTACTACTAAAGTTGACACTTATTTTGGAACAGAGACGGCTAAAGAAAAAAAGATACATACAGTCCCCAGCCCTTGAACCATAAACCCTAACCAGGCTTTAATTTGCTCGCAATGTTGGAGCTTCCAAAGAAATGAAGTTTGCAACCCTTTGACCATCGGATCATTTTGTGCAGTTTCACCAAAATAGAGATGAGCATCCCTGTGGCAAAGAAATTGAAGAAGCGTGATTAGAATAAGATTACTGGGACTAGTTGATGAGACATAAACTCATCACGAATATAGTACGTAGAAGCCAGTAGAGGTATGTGCGGGGCAAAGAAGTAGAGAAATATCCACATGGAGTGATGTGGGCAGCTGGAGCAGTGGTGCAAGCCAGATGTAAAGGGAGTTGTACCTGAGGGATGTCGGCACGTAGCTCAACCTAGAGGAGGGTGGCGGGAGGTGGCAACTACCCATGTTGCGGCAGTGAGCAAGGGACGAAGGCAACCTCACCAGCTTTGTGAGAGCGAACAGTGGGGACCCCTAATCGGGATGTGCCGATAGTGGGTTTTCACCGTCGGCGACGGCGACCGCATGTACACTAAGCATCCACCCCATCCCCCAGCGGATGTGATCCGTCAGGATGTTAGAGATGTGGCCATAGTCGTTTTGTGCGAGAGAGTGTGAAGAGAGCAACCCCAGCAAGCAACCATGTAGGCTCGTCCTGCCTATGTATATAGTGGAGAGGTTTCCTTTTCTCTCCATATGAACCTATTTATATTGCCTATGTGCCA
Organism: Triticum dicoccoides; assembly: GCF_002162155.2. NCBI lineage: Eukaryota > Viridiplantae > Streptophyta > Magnoliopsida > Poales > Poaceae > Triticum > Triticum dicoccoides. The sequence continues at coordinate 80,107,356 of NC_041383.1, read as the reverse complement.
CTGAAGAAAAAAACTTTATTTATAAATGACGCGGCACCTACTAATCGTTCTCCTATAAACCTTGCGCTTGGCATCTCCAAAATATTAACCTTGCGATTGGCTCTTTGCCTCGTCGGGAAGTTGAGAAATAATGGTTGCAATATATATCGTTTTGGCTATATGAGACCAAATGAATTGTTGCATGTCCACCACGTGGGCGAGGGTCGAGGGGCGAGGGAGAGTGCGTAGTCCGTTTCAATATGGACTACATACAGAGCAAAATGAGTGAATCTACACTCTAAAATACATCTATATACATCAGTGTTTGGAGTATGTACTAGTAGTTCATGTTGAAATCTACTAAAGGACATATATTCCAAACAATATGATAATCTCTCTAACCAAGGTAGGGACAACGAGTAAATGGAGGGAGTGGTAAAATTTTCTCCTCGTCCTGCGAGCCACCGCGCTCGTGGGTGAGGGAGCGGGCATATGGCATAGTAGTAAGCAAGCTTCACCTCATCCTGCGAGCCACCACGCCCGTGGGCGGGGGAGACGGTGTACTAAGCAAGCTTCTCCTTGTTCTGCAAGTACGTGGGAGACATCAAAAGTACTCCAGTGTATAGAGCCTTGCCTCTAAGGTAGGCCCCACATGGTTTGCCTCTTTTTTAACATAACGCATCAAGTTGGAATTTGTTCGTTCACTCGTGGTAGATGATCCTCCATCAAGTGGACAACTAGTACATGTGTCAAATTACCACATGGGCTGCCTTTTCGTACAGAAATGAGCTCCATCGTGTACTTGCGTGGGTGTGGTTGGGAAAGAGACGGGAGTACGTCCGCCGTGCGTGCACCTCTTCTCTTCGTGCACATCCCCCACCTACGTGGGTGTTTGTGAGAGAGATACAAACCTAGACAGATGGCATGTGCATTCGTGAGTGTTTTTTGTTTGGGGGTGTGATTTCATGAATGTATTTGTGGGAGTATGTGTCGATGACATCTCAAACAAAATTTTGCATGCAATGTGTGTGAAATAGAGGCCTATCCATATCATATATACAGGGCCAGAGGGGGCGATCCATGAGAAGAGAGGGAGGGGTCGTAGATATCCATAGAGTCGAAGAGAGGATCAAGTGGGTGGGTGCGAGATCGATGAAGAGAGCCATCGAAACTATCTGCTAGGTGTAACTTTGTGAAGACGTTGGAAGGAAGAGATGGTTGCAGCACTGGAACAATACCTTGCTCCACTTCTAAATAATTCTCCAACGCCTCGTCCTCTTTTTCTGGATCTCGTGCTTCATCACTCGGATTGTCTGAGTAGATTTCACTCGGATTGCCCGAGTATATTTCAGTCGGATTGCCCGAGTGGATTTCACTCGGATGCTCTTTGTTAGTTGAAATTTGCACAATTGCATTTTCTTGCTCTTTATGTTCATCATTAACGGAACTGTGTTCGGCCATATTACTTTGTTCTTGATGCTCATCAATATTTTTGGCACGAAACTCATAGGGTAGCATGTAAGCTCCCTTACATCTAGAAAAATCGAGGATAGCCAATTTTTTGCGTTTGTCGTTCCTTTGCTCAGCGAAGCTTGCATCTTCTATTTTGGTACACTTGGTAATAAATGGCTTGATGCACTCGGCATTAGCTATCTCAGTGCTCAATCTGGTTTCAACCGAATCCACTATATATTACCCGAGTGGATCCTTTTTTGCGGATTTGCTTGCAAAGCTTCTTTTTTATCTTGCCTTAAGAGTGTAGAAGGGCCAACATGGTTGCTAATGAAGAAAGGCACTTGATGTACTCTTGCAAATCTTCCTCTCCACGCTTCTTCTTGAGTGCTTCATAAGTCTGTCGATATTCTGCTGGTAATTCCTCAAAGGGTAGGTGTAGTAAATTCATTAACGCTATTCCATGTGAGCTCTGGCTTGTTCTTGTCCACCTGGGCCACATATTTTTCTTTAAACTCAGCCCTGCTTGGATCGTCTTGCCCCCCAATACTTTTACGATCTTTCGGCAATGAATTGATGTTGCCGAAATTTTGCGATTGTATAGGGGGTGTATAACATGCTGCAATGATAGGTGAGACATGTGCATTGTTGTTGAATATTTTCTCATGCCAATTTGATCAATCGGCAACACTTCGTCTTCTTTCAAAACCCTAGCTCTTATTTCCTCATAATCAATAACCAATCCCTTTTCATGCTGCTCAAGGCAAATAGCACTAATCTGCTTATTTTGGGCTAAAATTTTTAATGCAGCCAGAGCAACTTCATCTTCTTCAATATTAGGCACATATGCTCTTGCAGAATCTCCATTCACTCGGACAAGGTGATCTGAGTCATGAATATTTTTAGTTTCATATGTCACTGAACAATTAATATCACGAGGTGTAGTATATGATGTTTGAGGATAACAAGCCAAATAGCTAATGGAAGCATGGTCTATTCCCCCATCCATCGGCATGTTTGGGGATGAACCCGCATATTGCGAGTTCGGTGCCGATGGATAAAACTATGAGACGCCCTCCCATACATGAGGTATCATATATTTTTCACTCGAACAAATCGTGTTGTTCACCGGCATATTGAAAGATGTTGCCGATGCACGAAAGTTCAGATTCATAAGTTGCATGTCGCGATTCCGTAAATTCCATGTTTCTCCAACGGAATAACTAGTCGTCCTTTGCTTGTTAGGGCTAGCCGACATGACATGTCCATTGAAAGATCTAGCAACATCAACATAATGGCTATTCGCATCTATGTAAGGATATTGATGATACCTGTTACCGTTGTAGATTGCAGCCGCTTGATGACGCTCTCCTCGTAGCAAGAACAGGCTGGAGACTGTTCAAAGCTTGATCCCCAGCGGAGTCACCAAAAAGTGTGTTAACACACGAACACGTCACGTGTACCCTCGACGCCGGGGGTGATGCACCACAGCTCACGTCGAAGGAGACCCGACCGACAGCGCGATACACAAGACAGTCGACGGGTGCTTTTGCAGACCCGAAACCCCACACGCCCGGGAGGGACCCCGTCAGGGAGTGCGGCGGCTATGGGCTGCCCAAGGTTGATTCGCTCGCCCCTAGAGCCTCGTGGATTGCTGTGCTCCAACGCGAAGAACGAACGAAGAACGAGAAAGAAAGATACAAGGGTAGGGAATAAAGATAGATGAACACAAAATTTTAATAGATTGATTGCTTCGATTGGTGTTGTTCAATCGGCCGTCACCCCTTAGGTATATAAGAGGCGGCTGGACTTCCCGCGCAAGGAAAAGATTTGGATTCACGTCCAAAAGCCTGGTCAAATTCGGATTGGTTTTATCCGAACTTTCCAAAACTGTTCGGTCTAAAACTGGCTGCACCTTGCGGATCTTTTTTGTGGTGGTAAACAACCTCGGATGGAAACGAATCCAAAAGCAATGTTGACCGTTTCGATGAGATGAGCAACTTTCATGCTGAACGTTTTGTCATCATAGGTCATCTCGAGGGTAAAATTGCTCGCGCAAAACAGCTAATTATTCAGGCAGCTCATCAGACATACCCACATATGTGTCTGGTTTCGGGCGTCATATTTTGCTCACTGGAGGGTCGCGCTGTGCGGGCTCTAATTTTTGCATATGACCTCGGATTGGGACGATCTTTATATCAAAATTGATCGTTTCACCGAGGCTCGCAACTTTCATGTTAAAACATTCTCCATTTGAGGCAATCTTAATTGGATTTCTAGCCATTCTTTAATCTGGTGTCGACATGAGTATCTCTGAACTTGTCATAACTTTTACATCCGAACTCCGTTTTAGACCATCTTCATATTCATCTTCATCTTCTCGAAGAGAGCCATCTCATGGTGACTTTCAATAGTAAGTTTGAATTAATCTTGACATAGCTTCAAGCCACTCTTTATAAACGTGCCACTTTTGAGTGTTAACAGTTTGGAATGCACTAAAACATTCATTTGAGTAACAGGTTGCATGCATTATACATGTAGCAAAATATATTAATTGAACATAACATTAATTAAATGTTTTGAATGATATTTGTAGTGCGAATTGATTTGGTACAGTACACAGGACTAGACTCTCTCGTGTGCTGCGAATTAATTTCTTTTTGTTTTTTCATCGACGGAAATGTGAATTGATTTGGTACATTACACGTTAGGCTTGTACGGAAATTTCAACACACGCCTTGTTACCCTGAAATATTTAAGATATATCTTTGTCTTGTTGTGCTCCGACAACTCTCTCCATCTCAACCCGCACCTTGCTATTCCAACATTACAACGCGCGCGAAAACTTCCACCTCCTGTGAAACCCCGACAAGCAAAATGCCCGTGATACCCCTGAACCGAAAGAACCTCCTAGCTCAAATCAGTGGGGGTACTTTCATAACTTACCCCACATTTCAGACAAGCGCGTCCCTAAGCCATGGTTCCCCACTCCCATCCCATCTGCCCACCCATTCATACACCGAGGCCGCGAAAAGCCGCGAAGCCCCACACCCTCCTCCGTCCGCCACCCAACCGGAGCCTCTTCCCCGATAACATCATATATAGCAACACCTCGACGTCCCTCATCCACCGTACCGGATGAGGATATTTTGTCAATCTCTCGTCCCGCTGGTTCAGCCACCTCGTCCTCCACCTCCAAGGAGCTGCCCCGACGTTCCCCTTGTCTTTTGCACCACCTCCATTCCCACACCACCGTCTTCACCTGCACCACCGAAAGAGCAGCATCATCAGTGTTTCCTCGGATTAAGCTGCGGCCTAATCGACGCCACCAAAGAGGTTGTACACTAATCGCCGCATTTTCTTCTTGATTCGATCTCACGGTGATGCCGGCGCTCGGTACGGAGCCGACACGGCGGGGCTCCATCCACGGCGGTGTCACTGGCCACTTCCTCCATGGCGGCGCTCCCTTGGCGACGACATCCACATCAGTAGGAGCTGTTGCTGCTTTAGCTCTCGTTTGCACTGCTGCTCTGCTCTTGCTCTCGGTCCCCTGCCTGGTCTGCTCTTGCTCTTGCTCGTGCTGCTGCTCTTGCTCTTGCTCTTACCTGCGATGCTCCGATTTAGCTACACTTCAGTCGACTGAATCGACT
>NC_041383.1:80082413-80101676 GCF_002162155.2 Triticum dicoccoides | reverse complement strand
CGAAACCATCCAGGAGCACCATGAAAAACTATTTCCACCACCGCAACCTTCTGTATCCGCGAGATCCCATCTTGGAGCCTTCGTCGGCGCTCTGCCGGAGGGGGAATCGACCATGGAGGGCCTCTCCATCACCACCAAGGCCTCTCCGATGAGTTGTGAGTAGTTTACCACAGATGGCTTCTTCTCTCTCTTTGATTCTCAATACAAAGTCCTCCTTCCTCTTCTGGGAGATCATTCGATGTAACTCTTTTTTGCGGTGTGTTTGTCGAGATCCGATGAATTGTGGGTTTATGATCAAGTTTATCTATGAGAAATATTTGAATCTCCTCTGAATTCTTTTATGTAAGATTGGTTATCTTTGCAAGTCTCTTCGAATTATCAGTTTGGTTTGGCCTACTAGATTGATCTTTCTTGCAATGGGAGAAGTGCTTAGTTTTGTGTTCAGTCTTGCGGTGTCCTTTCCCACACTACTAGGAAAAAGCCTACTAATGGCGCACTGGTTTTGCCTACTAATGGCGCATTACCAGTGCGCCATTAGTAGCACGCCACTAGTGTTTTTTAATAATGGCGCACCACTGGTGCGCTATTAGTATCTGGTATACTAATGGCGCACCAGGCAGTGCGCCATTAGTTTTGCCCACAGTGCGCCACTAGTGTCTTCTATACTAATGGTGCATCACATGGTAGTGCGCCATTAGTAACAATTTTTTAAATTTTTTTTCTTAATCTCGGGTCACTATTTCACCTATGAGATATCCAACACATATATATACAACAAGCATCCATATAACAATCATAGCCAACACACAAGTTCCATCATATATACATACATAGCCAACACACAATTTCCATGATATATACATACATAGCCAACACGCAAGTTCCATCATACATACATACATAGCCAACACATAGTTCCATCGTTACATATTACAAAAGTTTCACATTGTTCATCCAACACCATTATCCATCAGTTCACAAAAGTTTCACATTGATACAAAATAAAAACACAAATGGAAAAGAAGCACTCCATCCACGCAAGCTTCCGTCAATTAAATCAAATCTGCAAAATGATAAACAAGAAGTTAGAAGAAGAAAAAGAAGAAGACTAGAAGAATACTAGAAGAAGAAAAACACTAGAAGAAGAATAAGAAGAATTTTGGAAAAGAAGAAGAATAAGAAGAAGACTATAAGCTTATTATGTAAACTTGATCATTTTGTGCTAACATAAGTTATTTTGGAGCTAACCTATAGGAAACTAAGCATATAAGCTCTAAGTTAGTATATTAGAGCCAACTTAGGTAAAATGAAGCTAACCTATGTCATTTTGGAAAAGAAGAAGAATAAGAAAAAGACTATAAGCTTATTATGTAAACTTGATCATTTTGTGCTAACATAAGTTATTTTGGAGCTAACCTATAGGAAACTAAGCATATAAGCTCTAAGTTAGCATATTAGAGCCAACTTAGGTAAAAATGAAGCTAACCTATAGGAAATTAAGCATATTAGAGATAACATAGGTAACTAAGTATATATATATATCATTTTGGATAACTAACCTATAGGAGATCTGACATACCTGACAAAGTTCAGTTCTCATGCATTGTTCTTCTCCTTCTACTTCTCCTTCCTCTCCCTGATGCGCCAAGAGCGGCGAGGCGGTGGAGGCAGTGGAGGCAGTGGGATGTAGTCTTCTACCACAATTGGCGTGGTCATGTCGCCAAGCTGTGGGATCGCCGGTGCCACCACCGGTGCGTGGTCATTGTCAGGCACCACCACCATCGCGAGGCCACCTTCAGGCACGACCATCACTAGGTCATCCTCAGCCACCTCCATCTCTTGCCCATGGTCAGCCATCACCATCTCTTGCCCTTTGTCAGCCACCACCAGAGCTAGGTCATCCTCAGCCTGATGCCCATCGTCATCCTCCAGCTCCTCATCCTCACTCTGCTCCTCTTCTCCTGCACTCCAGTCCGGATCATCCTTCTTGTTATCTATGCTGCTGCCAGAATCACTGCTGCTTTCGCTACAGCCAGAATCGCTGCTGCTTTTGCTACAGCCATAGTCGCTGCTGCTTTGGCTGTAGCCAGTGTCGCTGCTGCAGCTCCCATTACCTGTCCAAAATGCAACAATGACCGTTAGTAATCGATGTGAGACAAAGCCAAATGTAGAGGAATAAGAAGAGGCAGAACATACCAGCATCATCATCGGCAGCATAGCGCATGCGACACATAGTCGTGTTGAACACCGTCACGATGAGCATGGTGGCGTCGTCGTCGTACCTGAAGAGAAGGAAGTACCCCAGCCGCAGGTTGTAGGCACGGTAGAACTTCTCCCACCCACGAGACAAGTACATGTGGCCCTTCTTGATCACCAACTCCACATCCCACTGCCTGCGAAACCCGCTGCCGGCCTGTCGCAGCTTCTCATTATTTGGCAGATCTTCACCCATCAGCATGTTCATAAAACTGTCAGGCAGCCTCTGCTGTTTGGGACAATGAGTGATGTAGCAAACAACAGATATCATAATGAGATGGGTGAAGGGGAGATCTCTCGTTTTATATACCTGCGTCATGGATGATACTGAAGTCTCAAGTATGATAGTGAAGAACTCGGAAGCATCCAACTCGTACTGCGGTGTCGCAGATCGGCGGTGGCTGCTTCCCGCCATCTCTGATAAGCAGCAGAAGAGAACAATTAGTACCCTTACAACAGATCATAAAACATGCATGATAACAGGCATTAGTCGCAAGTACCCCATATGTCCTATTTTTAGCAAAGTCATGCTAAAATTCACGGAAAGTTTCAGCATTACTGTCGGTGTCAAAACCGGTGGATCTCGGGTAGGGGTCCCGAACTGTGCGTCTAGGCGGATGGTAACAGGAGACATGGGACACGATGTTTTACCCAGGTTCAGGCCCTCTTGATGGAGGTAAAACCCTACGTCCTGCTTGATTAATATTGATGATGTGTGTTACAAGAGTGGATCTACCACGAGATCAAGGAGGCTAAACCCTAGAAGCTAAACTATGGTATGATTGTTGTTCGTCCTATGGACTAAAGCCATCCGGTTTATATAGACACCGGAGAGGGCTAGGGTTACACAAAGTCGGTTACAATGGTAGGAGATCTATGTATCCGTATTGCCAAGCTTGCCTTCCACGCCAAGGAAAGTCCCATCCGGACACGGGACGAAGTCTTCAATCTTGTATCTTCATAGTCTTGGAGTCCGGCCGATGATGATAGTTCGGCTATCCGGACACCCCCTAGTCCGGGACTCCCTCAGTAGCCCCAGAACCGGGCTTCAGGGACGAAGAGTCCGGCGCGTATATTGTCTTCGGCGTTGCAAGGCGGGTTCTCCTTCAAACTTCATGTTCCTGTCGAATAGTGTCCGGCTTCCTTATAAATGTTGCGCTCCTTGGCTTCTGCGCCCAATAATGGCCTTCTTCCACGTGTCGTATGAATGCGAAAAGCTAGGGTATTTTTACATATTACCCCCTAGCCGTGCGAATGAGCCGCCTATAAGAGAGGCGAGGATCTAGATCCAGCTCACACCATCCTCCCTTCGCAAGTTCTCATCGAAGCGCTTCTGACAAAAAATCCATTCCATCATGGATAGTCGACGCGGCTCCTCCTCTCGCCCTCCCAGCCCTAAGCCAGGAGATTGGGGGAGATGCTCAGTTCCACACAGCGATCTAGTGGCGCTCCAAGCTGAGGGATATCTTCCCCCAGCTTTCATGGTTCCGGTTCGAGCCGGACTGGCCACCTTCCAGGGTGGAAAGCAGGTGGAGAGCGTCCCCAACCCTTCCAAAGGAGAGCGGGTATGCTTCGTCCCTTATCTAATAAGGGGACTCGGATTTCCCATACATCCATTTCTCCGGGGGCTCCTGGAGTTCTACCGACTCCAGCTCCACCACCTCACACCTGCCTCCATTTTGCACATCGCGGGCTTTGTAGCTCTTTGCGAGCTGTTCCTGGGCATCGAGCCCCATTTTGCGTTGTGGAAGAGATTGTTTTGCCTTGTACCCCGTTCTTGTGAGGGGTCGATATATCAAGTGGGTGGAGCCGAAATATGGCGCATCGCCGGGACGGGATATCTATCCGGCACCCCGAAGAAGGCGTCCGAAGACTGGCCTTCAGAATGGTTCTACATGGAGGACGCACCTCTGTCGGATCCAGTCTGGGTCGGCCTCCCGGAGTTCAGCAATGCTCCCTTGAAGAAACGCCTGAGTTGGCGCCTGCGGAGCCCTCCACGGGAGGATGATAGGAGCGTCCATTATCTGATGGGTCGGATTAGGTTACTGGCCCACTCCGGATTGACCATGATTGGAATCATGGCCACGTGCATTATGCGAGGGGTGCAGCCACTCCAATATAGGGGCCACCCTATGTGGGATTTCAACGGGGAAGACAGCGCCACCCGTCATGGCCGCAGAGGGCCGAGCTCGGCAGCCGATCTGGCAAAGATCCTGTCCGGCTTGTACAAGGGGGAGGAGGAGGACTTCCTCCGCACGAATCCATTGAACAGATTCTCCATGAATAACCCTCGGAGCTGGGTAAGTGGACGTTTATCTACCCAATTCATACCTCCAAAGTCAAGTATTTCACTTTGTGATTTTTATGCAGGAGCTGCGCCGGGACGTGGAGGGCATACGAAGCCTAACTCCACAGCTAGAGGATCCGGAATGATCCCTTGATCCGACCTCCGAAGAGGATCCGGACATAAAGGTGGAGCTGATTGACGGGGTGTTCCACCAACTTAGCATGGACAATGCCCTAGTCGCCATTACGGCTGACTACCCCGGTTTGTTTCCGGCCTCCCAGGTGACTACGACCGAGGTCTCGACACCATCATTTAATCCGTGCTCAATTCTGACCATCCCATACTGATGGTGCATCGCAGGAGGTGCCTTTAAGGCGGGAAGCCGAACCTGCGGCGGCTGACCAGCAAGGGTCAGTTCGGCCCAGCAGGCGGAAGAGGAGTGCGACGCGAATCGAAACGTCGCCGCAACGGTACAGCGCACCGTTGTTTTTAAGGGAAGGATCCCTAGGAGGTATATTAATGCTCATAACTTTTTCCAGGAGAAAGATGTCACATCCCTAATTCTGGTCTGACCTATGCCAGCTTCCATGTGTGCATCATGTTTAAATTCAAATGAAATTTGAATTGAGGAATTTTCAAAGCCTTAGAATACCCCTAAAAATAACCAACATTTAAATCTTATCAAATGAGTCCAAGAAAATGTTCATGTTATTCTGTAAAAATATTGGCATGAGGTAAAATTCAAACCAATAATTTTGGAATCACAGAAATATTTATTTTGGGCCTTTGACTTAAACCAATGACATATTTGAGTTGAATTTATTTCTGTTATATAAGAAATAAAGTTCAAATATTTTTGTAAGTTTCCTGTGACCTTGGACTAGTTCCTGAGCTCACATGCAATTTACAGAAAGTTAAAAAAATGATTTGATGTTTTAAATCAAATCAAAACCAATTGCAAAAAATAGAAAACATTAATAAATAGAAAAACCAGAGAGAGAGAGAGAGAGAGAGAGCCTACCTGGGGCACTTACCTGGCGCCACCAACCGGCCCAGCAGTACAGCTGGCCGGCCCAGCCCACCACCGCCTCCTCCCTGTCGCCTTCCTCCTTGCGCCAGTAGGCAGGGACGCGTGCCCGGCGCGCGCGGCCGCACCCCAGCCACTTCCTCGCCTCGTCGTTGCGCCCAGAGGCTCCGCCTCGACCCCCTCTTCCTCTACACCAAGCCACGCGGTCCCGGACGCGCTGCAACGCTGCCACCACCGTCGTTTCCCTCGTCGGCCACCGGAGATTGTCGCCGTCGATTCGCCGCCTCCCGAGCTTCCCCGAGCCCGCTCTGACGCCTGCTGCAACCGCTGTGAGCCCCTGCCTCTTTCCCCTCTCTCCCCATGCTCGTCCGTGCCTTCCAGCCACCATGGCCATCGGAGCCGATTGCTCCTCGCCGCCGGCCATGTCGCCGCCATGGCCACCGTCACCTAGAGCCGCAACGAAGCGCGTCACAGTGCTCAGGGCACTCCCAGGGGCACGTAGCACACACCAGCGCCTCCCCTAGTGTCCTGCATCGCCTAACCGCCGTTGGCCGAACTCCGGCCGCCGCCTCGAGCTCGTTTCCGGCGAGCTCCGGCCGTCCCCGCTGCTGCCGCATGCCTCCCTGGATGCGGGCGAGCCCCAGCTCCCCGCGCGTGCTCTCGGCCGCCCGTTTGGTCGCCGGAGACGCAGACCCTCAGCACGCCGCCGCATCTGGCCTCGCCGGCGGCTAAACGGCGGCAGGCTTTGACCCGTTGACCTGCGGGTTTGACCCCGCTGACTTAGTTGACTAGGTGGGGCCCTCTGCTAATTAACCTAGTTTAGGTTTAATCAAAATTAGTTAGTCTAATTAGCTGCTGACAAGCGAGGCCCACTGGTCAGGTTGACCTGGACGCCCCGTTGACCCCCTGACGTCACCTTGACGCACTGCTGATGCAATAACTAATTTCTGGATTTATTTTTATTTAGGAAATTCCAGAAAATGCTCTAAACTTCTAAAATTCATAGAAATTTAACCGTAACTCAGAATGAAATAATTTATATATGAAAAATGATTAGAAAAATCCAATGTATCCATCTGCACTGGTTTCATGCGTGTTTAAGCTACTTAACCTTGCTGTTCATATCAAAACATGATAATGCACTTTATGAATTCATAGTTTGAGTTTGAATTTGAATCTTTGGTTCAAATAAGCTCAAACCTTCCTGTTCTTAGCTGCATTAGCCCAAATCACAACATATTGCCATGTCATGATCATGCATCATATTGTGCATTGCATTGATTGTATTTCTTCTCTGTTGCCGGTATTTGCCCCCTCTCGATAGACGTGTTCCGACGATGAGTTCGATGACACCGATGAAGAGCTATATTATCTTCAGAAGTGCCAGGCAAGCAAAACCCCCTTGTTCATTCCGATATAATCCCACCCTCTCGCTCCTGCTCTCTTTTAATGCATTAGGACAACAATGATTCAACTGTACTTGCTGCAGTAGCTGAACCCCTTATCCTCTGCATGACCTGTCATTGCCACAGTAAATAGATGAAACCCACTAGCATGAGTAGGAGTTGTTTGAGCCCTGATGTGCCTACTCATTAATGCTTGTTTGTCATGCCTGCTATTGCTTAGAGTTGTGTCAGGTCTGATTCATCCGGGATGAATCAGAGGTGTGTGAACATGTCCTACTGTGTGTGAGCTAAGTGTGTGAACACGATTTGGTAAAGGTAGCGGTGAGAGTCCATGTAGGAGTACATGGTGGGTTGTCTCACTGCAACCGTCCTCAGGAACTGAGTTCTGTGTTTGTGATCCATGAAACAGCTACTACCACGCATTGGGCCCGAAACCAATGGACCCTCTCGGCTTCTTAATCACCCTTGTTCTCTGTCCAGGAGTTGCAACTAGTTTCTGGTGTTTGTAGGATATGTGTTGGAGGCCGTGGGCAGCGCTGACCCGAGGGGTGGGCTGTGATGCGGTAGATACACCATGGCACGGTGTACCGGGCGCCCGTTTGGTGTCTCGGGAACCCTGTTCACATTGTTTGGGGCTGTGAGCGAAACCCCGGCCGGATCTCCTCGTGATGGACCCCGAATAGGCGATAAACCTGGACTAGAGACTTGAGTGTTTAGGTAGGTCATGGCCGACACCCACGTTGGGCTTCCGCTTGAAGGTTGCCGAGTACATGTCGTGTAAACGGCGATGAGTGGTGAGAGCGTGTGTGAAGAAGTACACCCCTGCAGGGTTAACATCATCTATTCGAATAGCCGTGTCCGTGGAAAAGGACTTCTGGGTTGCCTATACAGTTCATAGACAAGTGAAAGTGGATACTCTAAAATACGCAAGATAAGCGTGAGTGCTATGGATGGCGTTCTCGTAGGGAGACGGGAGCGGATCCATAGTCGTGTATTGATATGGTGAATACGTGGACTCGTGTGCGCCACCTCAAAAGAGTTACTTGTAGTCGTAGTTCAGGATAGCCACCGAGTCCAAGCTCGCTTGCTGCAGTTAAACCCCACCATCCCCTTTGTTGATAATGATGCATATGTAGTTAGTTCTGATGTAAGTCTTGCTGGGTACATTTGTACTCACGTTTGCCTATTTTATGTTTTTGCAGAGAGACTTCGGTCTCGCTAGTAGTTTCGCGTGGACTTCGACGTTTAGCTTGATACCTCAGCTACGATCTTGTGCCCTCGGCAGTATCTGGTAGATAGTCAGGCTTCTAAGCCTTTTTCATTTGTAGATGTCTGTACTCAGACATGTTAGTTTCCGCTTGTGCTTGACTTGTATGCTCTGAATGTTGGGTCGTGAGACCCATGTTTGTAATATCTCGCTCCTCGGAGCCTAATGAATAAATACTTGAGTCGTAGAGTCATGTTGTGATGCCATGTTGTATTTGCACATATCGAGCATATTGTGTGTATGTTATTGAAATGCTTGGTATGTGTGGGATCTGACTATCTAGTTGTTTATCCTCAGTAGCCCCTCTTACCGGGAAATGTCTCCTAGTGTTTCCACCGAGCCAGTGTAGCTTGCTACTGCTCCGGAACACTTAGGCTGGCCGGCATGTGTCCTTCTTCGTTCCTGTGTCTGTCTCTTCGGGGAAATGTCATGCGATGAATACCGGAGTCCTGTTAGCCCGCTACAGCCCGGTTCACCGGAGTCCTGCTAGCCCAGTGCTACAGCCTGGATTCACTCGCTGATGACCGACACGTTCGATGCTGGGTCATGGATGCCTGTCCCTGTAAGTCTGTGCCACTTTGGGTTTACGACTAGCCATGTCAGCCCGGGCTCCTTATCATATGGATGCTAGCGACACTATCATATACGTGTGCCAAAAGGCGCAGACGGTCTCGGGCAAAGGTAAGGCGACACCGTGGGAATACCGTGCGTGAGGCCGCAAAGTGATATGAGGTGTTACATGCTAGATCGATGTGGCATTGAGTCGGGGTCCTGACAAAAGAGCGCTTGCCGGACAGTGTCCGGAGAGGTTGCCAATCAAGCCTCCACCAGCCATGCTCCATCGCGCGGTCCGGAAGTGGAGGCGAACACAAGGCAAGAGCCGGATGCTCCTCCGAGGGAGGATGCCGACAGGCTGTCCGCCACCCGGTCTGAGGTGGAGAGCGCCATGAATCACAGGCGTCGCTGGACAGCTCTTCGTGACGCGTGTTTCTCCCCGGAGGCGTTGAATGCCTTTGATGCGGGAAACGCGCACCTCCGTGCTGCTCAAGATGGTTTAGCCAGAGCCACGTAGCAGTATGTGAAGGACATACGGGTAAGTAAATTTAATAGTTATATATGCCAGTAGCCCCCGAGACTTAAAATAGTTAAAATAACTGATTTAAGGATCATTTATTATGCAGGATCTTACGGAGAAGAATACCCACCTGTCCCAGGAGCTCCAAAAGTGCAAGGCCCAACTTGAGGCCGCACCTAGCCACCACAGGGAGAGCCACAGAGACCCCTGCTGGTAATACGTACTTCGAAAAGATAAGTAGTTAACAAAGTGCGGCGTGCGCGTAAATCTGACAATAATATTGCAGAGGGCGCCGGACTAGATCCGGACAGGCAACAGCTACAACGTCAGCTAAAGGCCGGCCAGAGGGTGCTTATGAAGGTGCAGCAGGAGAGAAACAAGCTCCAAGATGCCCGCACTCAGCTAGGAGAAGAGCTGAAAGGCGTTCGGGCCCAGCTGTCTGGCTCCGTGAAGGAGAATCAACGGCTTCGACGCGGCATTTATAGTAAGTGCTTGAGCAAATTCTTTTGAAAAGAAGAATTCAGCGAGGAAGTCGATTGACAGAAATGTGTCTTTAGGTGTGCTCACATGTCGCCCTACGGAGGAAATGCCTAGTTCAACGGGTGACCAACTTCCCGAGTTGGTTCAACTGCTCGAACGTGTTCGGCGGGCGATGAGTGGCGTCGTTCAGGCTTTATGGCCTTTCGTCTCCCTACCCGAGGGCCTTGGAGAGCTTGCTGAGAAGCTTCAGGGAGCACAGCGACGCCTCCGTCTGTGGAAAATATCGGCCTGCCGTCAAGGCGCCAGGAAGGCCTGGGCCATGGTGAAGACGCGGTACCCGAAGGCTGACCCAAACCACATGGCCGAGGTCGGACCTGCAGGGCCTGATGGGAAGGAGATCCCTGTGAGCTTGATGTACGGCCAAGTAGAACTGGCCGCGAAATATTCCCAACAGGACTGTAAATTAGACAACCTGTTAGATGGGATTGAAGAGGAGTACAATCAGTCAGTTTTATGATGTAATTTGAAATGACATGTAAAATGCCTTCTAGCCGGATTGTAGATCGTTTGTCTTTGCGGACCTTTTCGCTTCAACCTCCAGACCCAACAGTCTGGAGTGTGTCTGAATACCCTTACGGTTATAGAAGAACTGGGGCATGCGTGGAGACAAGGCGTCGGGGTCATAATTGCTTTATCAAACAAGTGCCCAACTAGCTATGTTATATTACATGGTTAGTAATAAACATCTTCCAGGGAGAATAGTTCCGTTAAGGGTTCCTTTCCCTGGGAGGCATGCCCTAAAGTGCATGTCCGGAGTGCGAAAATAGCAGAAAAAGCATCTGGGGGCAAATAAGTAAGTAAGTAATAAATCATCTTTCAAGTCACCGACCGAATATTCTCTTAAGAACGCTAGCTTTCGGCTTCACCCAGCCTGAGGTACACGTCCGGCTGACCCGACAGTAACAATCGCAGAGGTGCTCCCTTTACCTCCTAGCCGAACAATCGGGAACGTAGGGGTAAGCACAGGAGCCAGGCAACCCAGCTTGGCCAAAACTTAAGTCATATCGATGCATATAATGGTGAATAAAAGGTACATGCGGAAGTATGACACATGTGTTGGGCATGAAGCCCGTATAAATAAGCTTCTGTTAAAGAAGCCCCCAGGTATAACGAGTGCTAGGAGCACATCGAGTGTGTGCGAACAATGCACAAATCAGCCTATCAAAGGTATTTGAAAAAAAGTGGGAAGAAGGAGGGGGACAAGAGATAGTGAAAATGTAAAAAGGTGGACGGAGGAGTGAGACGAACTCTGAGTCCGGCGTTAGGCGTAGAATCTTCGGAGACGGGCTGCGTTCCATGGGTTCGGCTCGAGTCGGTTGTCAGATGCGTTACGTAGACGGTATGCTCCGCCGGTCAGGACTTGGTTGATGATGAAGGGACCTTCCCACTTGGGCTTAAGTTTGTCCTTTTTTTTGTCCGGCAGGCGTAGAACAAGTTCGCCAACATTGTAAGTTTTGGCCCGTACTTCTCTGCTTTGATATCTTCGAGCCTGCTGTTGATAAAATGCGGAACGAGCTTTTGCCACGTCCCGCTCCTCCTCTAAGGCGTCCAAACTGTCCTGCCGATCTAGCTCGGCTTCTCTTTCTTCGTACATGCGCACGCGAGGTGAGTCATGAATTATATCGCAGGGCAGAACTGCCTCTGCGCCGTACACCATAAAAAATGGTGTGAATCCAGTAGTTCAGTTTGGCGTGGTCCGCAGCCCCTAGAGTACGAAGTCGAGCTCCTCTACCCAATGCGTGTTAGATTCCTTGAGGGACCGCACTAGTCTGGGTTTGATGCCGCTCATGATTAGACCATTTGCTTGCTCAACTTGACCGTTAGTTTGAGGGTGATAGACTGAAGCGTAATCAAGCTTGATGCCCATGTTTTTGCACCAGAGTTTAACCTCATCGGCCGTGAAATTCATGCCGTTATCAGTGATGATGCTGTGGGGGACGCCAAAACAGTGTACTACCCCGGATATGAAGTCTATCATAGGTCCGGATTCTGCCGTTTTAACCGGCTTGGCTTCAATCCATTTGGTGAATTTGTCCACCATGACCAATAAGTATTTGCGCTTGTGGGTTCCCCCTTTAAGGGGTCCAACCATGTCAAGCCCCTAGACCGCGAACGGCCAGGTGATGGGTATAGTTTTGAGGGCGGTGGGTGGCATGTGGCTCTGATTAGCAAAGAGCTGGCAACCGACGCATCGTCGGACTAAGTCCTGAGCATCTGCCCGGGTTGTTGGCCAATAAAATCCTGTACGGAAGGCCTTGCCTACAAGGGCCCGGGCTGCGGCGTGGTGCCCGCCGAGTCCGGCGTGAATTTCAGCCAGGAGATTTCGCCCCTCCTCTTCAGAGATACACCTTTGAAGGACTCCGGTTGTGCTTTTCCTATAAAGTTCTCCCTCATAGACCTTGTAGGCTTTAGATCGCCGAACTATGCAGCGGGCCTCGTTTTGGTCTTCGGGAAGTTCCTGCCTGATTAAGTAGGCTAGGAATGGTTCCGTCCACGGGGCAATTACTGCCATTATTTCATGGGCTGAAGGTGTTATTTCATTGGCTGAGCCGCTGATCGTGTCAGAATTGTCTGAGTTAGGAGATGCAGCTGGCTCCGGATTGTTATTTCCGGACTCCTCTTCCCATAATACAGATGGCTTAAAGAGCCGTTCCAGGAAGATGTTTGGAGGGACGGCGTCACATTTTGCGCCGATGCGTGCTAACACATCTGCTGCCTGGTTATTCTCCCGGGCTACGTGATGGAATTCGAGTCCTTCGAACCGAGCTGACATTTTTAGGACGGTGTTGCGGTAAGCTGCCATTTTCGGATCTTTGGCGTCAAAGTCTCCATTTACTTGGGATATTGCGAGGTTTGAATCCCCGGGCACCTCTAGGCGTTGAATGCCCATGGAGATTGCCATCCGGAGGCCGTGTAGAAGGGCCTCATATTCGGCTGCGTTGTTGGAGTCCATGTACATTATTTGAAGTACGTATTGGACTATGTCTCCAGTTGGGGACGTCAAGACGACGCCAGCCCCCAAGCCAGCCAACATTTTGGATCCGTCGAAAAGCATGATCCAATTGGAGTACGCGCCGTACTCTTTAGGGCGTTCGACTTCGGTCCATTCGGCGACGAAGTCAGCCAGGACTTGCGACTTTATAGCTCGCCATGGTTTGTAGGTTATGTCAAATGGTAAGAGCTCAATGGCCCACTTTGCAATCCTGCCCGTTGCGTCGCGATTGTTTATAATATCGTTCAGAGGTACTTCGGAGGCCACCGTTATGGAACACTCTTGAAAGTAGTGTCGCAGCTTCCGGGATGCCATGAACACCACATAGGCTATCTTTTGATAATGTGGGTACCGGGACTTGCATGGAGTTAAGACAGTGGATACGTAGTACACTTGTTTTTGAAGAGGGAATCTGTGCCCTTCAGTTTCTCGTTCGACGACGAGTACCGCGCTGACAACTTGATGTGTTGCTGCGATATATAATAACATAGAGTTCGCCCAGGTTGGGCGCGGCCAGGACCGGATTTGTTGCCAGTATGGCCTTGATTTCTTCGAGTCCGGCCGTGGCGGCATCCGTCCATTCGAAGTGTTCGGTGCGCCGGAGAAGGCGATAGAGGGGCAGAGCCTTTTCTCCCAAACGGGAGATGAAGCGGCTTAGAGCTGCTACGCACCCAGTTAGTTTTTGTATTTGCTTGAGGTCTTTTGGGATATCCAATTGTGACAGAGCTTAGATCTTGGCTGGGTTTGCTTCAATTCCTCTACCGGATACAATGAAGCCCAAAAATTTTCCGGCTGGTACTCCGAAGACACACTTCTCCGGGTTGAGCTTAATGTCATATGCTCGGAGGTTGTCAAATGTCACCCTCAAGTCGTCTACTAGAGTTTCGACGTGCTTGGTCTTGACGACCACATCGTCTACGTATGCCTCTACTGTTTTGCCTATCTGGGTAGCCAGGCATGTCTGAATTATGCGCTGATATGTTGCGCCTGCGTTTTTGAGTCCGAAGGGCATTGTGTTGAAGAAGAATGGCCCATATGGAGTAATGAATGCCGTTGCGGCCTGGTCTTTTTCCGCCATCTTCATTTGATGGTATCCGGAGTATGCATCGAGGAAGCACAATGAATCGTGCCCTGCGGTAGCATCGATGATTTGGTCGATGCGAGGGAGAGGGAAAGGGTCCTTTGGACAGGCCTTGTTAAGGTCTTTGAAATCGACGCAGAGGCGCCGGGATTTGTCCTTTTTTGGTACCATTACCAGGTTGGCTAGCCAGTCTGGATGTTTGATATCTCTGATGAATCCGGCTTCTAAGAGTTTGGCTAGCTCCTCTCCCATTGCCTGTCTTTTGGGTTCGGAAAATCGCCGAAGAGCTTGTTTGACTGGCTTGAATCCTTTTAGGATATTTAGGCTGTGCTCTGCCAGCCTGCGTGGGATTCCTGGCATGTCTGAAGGGTGCCAGGCAAAAATGTCCCAATTTTCCCGAAGGAATTGTCGTAGTGCGGCTTCTACATCAGGATTTAATTGTGCCCCAATGGATGCCGTCTTTGTGGGGTTCGTTGGATGGACCTGAAATTTGAGTATTTCGTCTCCTGGTTTAAAAGAGGTGGAGTTGGACCTCTTATTGAGTATCACATCGTCCCTATCCACCGTGGAGCGCAGTGCGGTTAATTCCTCTGCCGCTAGGGCTTCGGATAATGCCTCTAGGGCCAGTGCGGCTGTCTTATTTTCTGCGCGGAGTGCTGTATCTGGATCACTGGCGAGAGTGATTATTCCATTGGGTCCGGGCATTTTGAGCTTCATGTACCCGTAATGGGGTATAGCTTAGAAGATTGTGAATGCCTCTCGCCCTAACAAAGCGTAATATCCGCTACCGAATGGGGCCACTTGGAACGTGACCTCTTCGGACCTATAATTGTCCGACGAGCCGAACACTACATCTAGTGTGATTTTTCCCGTGCAGCGTACTTCTCGACTAGGGATTATTCCCCTGAAGGTTGTGCTGCTTCGCTCAATGCGGCTCCAGTCAATTTCCATTTTTTGAAGGGTTTCCTCATAGATGAGGTTTAATCCGCTGCCGCCATCCATGAGTACCTTGGTAAGACGAAAGCCGTCCACTATCGGACTGAGGACCAATGCGGCTGGTGCTCTAGCTGTTCGGAATTTAGGTTCGTCGTTGGCATTGAAGGTGATAGTCGTGTCGCTCCATGGATTTGTTGTTGCTACTTGGTAGACTTCGGCAAGGCTGCGGATTGTTCGTTTCCGCATGTTATTTGATGTGAAAGTCTCGAAGACTGTTAATACCGTACTGGTGCTGCTGGACTGGTTGCCCGGGGCTAAAAATCCTTCGCCACTTTTGGCCACCTGCCGTAATCTCCAACATGCTCGAAGGCTATGTGTTGGAGTGGCGCCCTCCGTACTGTGGATTTTGCAGGGTCCATTGAGCCATCCCTCCAGTACGGTTCCGTACCCTTTATGGGGTTTTTGCTTTTTGGTTTTTAACCCAGGTGCTTGAGTATGACGCACCCTTTTATTTCGGACTAGGGTTGTATTCAGGGCCGGATTGTCCCAAAACCTAGTTTCGGTTTTCCAGGCACTTTCCATCGCGCAGTATTTTTTTACAATGGTCGCTAGGTCGGCGAAGCATGTAACTTCGCGACGATTGATGGCGTTTATGATTCCCTTGTCCGTGCAATTGTTGCAGAAGATTGAAATCGCGCTTTCTTCACGGCAGTCCTTTATCCTGTCCATAACCAGGAGGAATCTGGCCCAGTAATGATGTACTGTTTCATCGGGCTCTTGCCGTATTTGAGATAGACCGCTTATGTTTGGGTGGGCGGGTGGAATCAAGTTCGGAACCCCGCCCAATCTGAGGCTCAAAGGCCAAGAAGCTTCCGGATTCGGAAGCTCGGTTTGCTAGACGCTTTCCAACGATTCTGGTCCGATGCCTGACTTTAGGTTCAGTATTTGATTAGCGTCCGTCCCTCCGCGGGAATCTGGCATGGAGGGATCGGGAATCCGGACGTAGTTGGTTTTTAACATAGGAGAAGAGTCGCCGCATTGTTCCTCTACCACAACAACGTGGTGGGTAACCTGGGGAGAGTTAATTTCTCCCAGATCGGTTTTAAGCCCAATCTGATCGTAGTCGGTAGCGACTCCCAGGGCGGCGATGCGATCCAAGAGCTCATTTACGGAGGAGATCTCAATCGGATCTAGCTGTTCGGCGAATTCTGAGCTGACATGCAGATCGCTTTTAATGACCTGAGAGGTCATTGTCGGAGCGGTGGCCGAACGGGCGGTCATAAGAAAACCGCCTAGCCGGATAGTCTGGCCGGCGGCCAAAGCTCCCTTGACGACGGTGACGTCTTTGAAGACGGGAAAAGGCATCCTTCCTGATGGTGACGGCACAGAGGAACTCTCAATGAAAGCACCAATGTCGGTGTCAAAACCGGCGGATCTCAGGTAGGGGGTCCCGAACTGTGCGTCTAGGCAGATGGTAACAGGAGACATGGGACACGATGTTTTACCCAGGTTCGGTCCCTCTTGATGGAGGTAAAACCCTACGTCCTTCTTGATTAATATTGATGATGTGTGTTACAAGAGTGGATCTACCACGAGATCAAGGAGGCTAAACCCTAGAAGCTAAACTATGGTATGATTGTTGTTCGCCCTATGGACTAAAGCCATCCGGTTTATATAGACACCGGAGAGGGCTAGGGTTACACAAAGTCGGTTACAATGGTAGGAGATCTATGTATCCGTATCGCCAAGCTTGCCTTCCACGCCAAGGAAAGTCCCATCCGGACACGGGACGAAGTCTTCAATCTTGTATCTTCATAGTCTTGGAGTCCGGCCGATGATGATAGTTCGGCTATCCGGACACCCCCTAGTCCGGGACTCCCTCAATTACCTTTGCTGAAAATAGGACATATGGAGTACCCGAATTTGCCAGAACGGAAGTTAATCGACATTCCGGCAAACTCAAGGGCCTCTCGGGGTACCTGCAAATTCATCACGACACGATGGTCGGAGACATGACCTGTGCAAAATGGTCGGAGACACGATGGTCTTTCTCAATGTGATCAATTGATCGATCAACACATAAAACATGTCCAATAAGTATGATTTATAGAGTCAACATCAGTATGAATATATATAAAGTTTTTCTTCATCAGCCAGGCCCATGCAAGTAACTGCATCCAGCAACTATTTCTGCTACTCTGTAACTAACTACACTCTGTATTTATAGATTCATTTCAGATGAGATCAGATTGAGCTCCAACTGCAGCTGCAGCTGAGGGATCCATGAGCCATCATGCCAGCCAGCCAGGAAATAAACTTTACTTTCCAAAGGAAATAAAAATACAATGCATACATACATACTTAAGCAGGTAGATAGATAGATAGATAGATAGATAGATAGATGAGCATGTTTAGTTTACAAGAATGAATATAAACAAGCAAAGAATGCATGCATGCATATCAAAAGTTGGCATCTACTGCTACTGCTACTGCTTGCCTCTGCTGCTATTGAATGTTTATAACTACCTCAAAATTGTTCCTTTCACTACAAGTAAATGCAACTTTTCCATTAATTAAAACTAAATTGTTCCTTCATGGTATTCTCTCTTCATCTACCCCTGGGAGTATTTCTAACTTGAAAATCTCTGGTGAACTGCCTGATGATGTACTGGCAGTACAAGCTCTCTTCTTTTCTTACATTTGCTTGTTCACTACCTTTTTCTGTTAACTGATTAAACATGCAGTGGAGTAGTGTATTGCAGTGCATGCTGTGGAGTAGAGCAGAGAATTTGCAAAGAACTATAGTATCACTGGAGTAAATTGCAGTAGTGCAAGTTTCAGTAGACCAGAGAATATCCCTACAGTAGTGCCCTCCAACAGTAGTTCTTGCTTGCAGTAGTTTTAGGGAGTACTGCAATTTTGCAAGTTTAAAGTAAAACGTTTCAGTTAATGCAAGTACTCCTCTTGCTCTCTACTTTCTCTCTTCTCTTCTTCAGTTAATTAACTGAATTTTACTGATGTTGTTGTTAACTGAATTTTGTGCAAATGATCAGCAACTGCATCAAACTAGATCAGCAAGCAACCAACAAACTAGATCAAAACTGCATCATTGGCAGTGATCAGCAAACTGTAGCCAACTGGCCACCAACAGACCCAAAATTGTTTCCCATAGAAAAAGGGATCCAAAAATTTCATGCAAAGGAAAGGTTGAGACTTCATATCATCTTCATGGCCAAAATGAGAACATTCTTTCATGGAAAGATAGATAGATAGAGGGTTGCATTCAAAACTGAAATGGCCATTTCAGAACATACAAACAGAGAATGTGCAGAAATACTACTCATTGATACTTCAAAGCATTTGCATAATGCCCTGATCTCATACTCTCCTAGTTCCAAGATGTGTGCAATATGACAACATGAGGAAGGATAAGTTCATAGCAGTGCAATGCTTTCTTCTCTACCGAATGACATAATGAACATACCAATTATCTTTCATCTCTATAATGTTAATTAACTGAAATACTACAGCCGGAATCAATAGGATTATCGCCGATTTGCTGGACAAACAGAGTGTTTGCGAGAAGGAAGAGGGGAGAGGAGGCGGAGCTCACCGGGGAGGCGCAAGGAGGCCCTGCGACAGCTTAGTAGCAACAGAGGTGGCCGGAGTTGAGGAAGACAGCGGCGACCCGAGGAAGAAGAGGTGGAGGGGGTGGAGGGGTCGAGCGTCGTCGTGCCCTGGTTCTGCGGCTCGCCGGCCCGGTGTTGAAGCAGATTCCGCCCGCAGCCTTGCATGTCGCCTCGAACGGTGGAGCTCGAGCGGAGAGGCGCCGCAGGTTTCTAGGGTTTCAAGGGCTGGGAAGGCGAGGGAGGGGTGGGTGGGTGCGGTGAAGGCGAGGGAGGGGGTGTATTGGGAGCGGACGGCGATGGGGGGCAGGGCAGGGGCTGACTGGGGGCGGCAACGGAGACGGAGGCGCGGGGGCGGCGGCGGCATGGGTTGGGGCAGCGGGGGGAAGTGGATCTGGCGAGGGAGAGGGACGAAGGGGATCAAGCGAGAGGGAGGGAATTAGCTAGGGGGGAATCTTACTAATGGCGCACCCGCGGCCGGTGCGCCATTAGTAAATTTTTTTACATAGCAATGGCGCACCAGGAAGAGGTGCACCATTAGTAATTTTTTTTACATATAGCAATGGCGCACCAGCCTGAGGTGCGCCATAAGTAATTTATGTTTATTTTTTGTTGCATGTAATAAATTTTTAGAAAATGAATTTGAATATGAAACAGTAATATTTTTTTATAAAAACAGTAATAATTGTTGTTTAACAATAATTGTAGTCCTCACTTTTTTATTATTTTTTTTAAAATGAATATGAATATGAAACAGGGGGTGCTCGTCG
>NC_041383.1:80081135-80082403 GCF_002162155.2 Triticum dicoccoides | reverse complement strand
GGGTTGGCGGCGGCGGTGGAGCTAGCGGGGGAGGGTTGTGGTGGGTCGGCGGCGGCGGTGGAGCTAGCGGGGGAGGGTGCGGGTGGGATCGAGATCGAGATCAAAAAGTGTCCATGAAATTTGAAAATATTCATGATATCAGAAAATCCCCATAAAATACAATCGAGAAATGAAGACTACGATTTAAATACAATCGATCTTAGCTAGCTATCTGTTCACAATCTTCTTGCCCTTCTTTTTCGCAAATGGAGTTCTTCTGTGGAACGGACGTCCTTTAGGTAGGGTTGTCCTGCTTCTTCTTGTGGTGTGTGCTGCTACTTCATCGTCGTCGTCATGTTCGATCTTCGGGTCGCCGTACTTGTCGAAGTCTTGCTCATTGGCTACTCCATCCATTCTGATGATCTTCCTTTTGCCTCTCCTCACGACAACACGACTGGGCTTTGACGGGTCGGTAATGAAGAAGCATTGGTCCACTTGGGAAGCCAGTACCCATGGCTCATTTTTCGCGGTGACGTTTGCGCCCACGGTCTTGGATTTGGCTTCGGGTATAACCATCGTGGTGAAATACCGGTCTTCTTTTAGGACGCTCTTGGCCCATCTGACACGGAACATTGGGACCTTCTCTCCAGCGTAGCTCAGCTCCCAGATCTCCTCGATCCTTCCGTAGTATCTGTCCTTGTCGTTGCCGGTGTAGGATTCCATCGTTACCCCGGAGTTCTGATAACCATCGCTCTTCATGTCCTTGTCCTCGGTGTAGAATGTGTAGCCGTTGATATCGTACGCCTCATAGGTCATCAGGTTGTGCTCGGCGCCCTGTGACAAGGCGAATATGATTTGTTCTTCCGCGGAAGAATCCTCATGTAAAGGGTACGACAGAAGCTTCTACTTGAACCAACGCGTGAAACATGAGTTGTGCTCTTTGATTATATCTCCGTCCGTCCTCTGTTGGCCTCGGTCATTGTACGTCTTCTCAATAAAGGTTTTGTGCTCTACCACCCAAGGATCGACCACGTCTATGTGTTGTAGCGCGACTAGGTTTGCTCTTTCAAAGTCGGCGAGTCGACCCTCGAAGTCGACATGCATTTCGCGGCGACCCTCACGGTGACCCCATCCAGCGAGCCTGCCTAGGTTCCTGTTGACGGGAAGACCAACGGGGTTCTCGATGCCTAGATAATTCGTGTAGTAGGAGATGCACTCTTCGGTCAGAAAGCCCCTGGCGCACCGTGCTGGTGGTGCGCCATTAGTAGTGTTGCAGAAAAGTATATATA
>NC_041383.1:80067541-80080845 GCF_002162155.2 Triticum dicoccoides | reverse complement strand
CTGGTCACAGTGCGCCATTACTAGTCTAAACTAGTAATGGCGCACCTGGCCAGAGTGCGCCATTAGTAGTTTTGCAAAAAAAAGAATAAAAAAACAGTAATGGCGCACTTCGACCTGATGCGCCATTAGTATGTATGGAAAAATGAAAAAAAATTATTACTAGTGGCGCACCATGTCACTGGTGCGCCATTAGTGTCTTCCACACTAATGGCACATCACCGACTGGTGCGCCATTAGTATATAGTAGTGGCGCACTGGTTCCTCGATGCGCCATTAGTATATAGTAGTGGCGCACTGGTTCCTCGGTGCGCCATTAGTATCAATCCTATCTATAGCCCTTTTCCTAGTAGTGCCAGTGACAGCAGGGGTAGCAAGGCACATATTGTATTGTTGCCATCGAGGATAAAAAGATGGGGTTTATATCATATTGCTTGAGTTTATCCCTCTATGTCATGTCATCTTGGTTAATGCGTTACTCTGTTCTTCATGAACTTAATACTCTAGATGCAGGCAGGAGTCAGTCGATGTGTGGAGTAATAGTAGTAGATGCAGAATCGTTTCAATCTACTTGTTGCGGACGTGATGCCTATATACATGATCATGCCTAGATATTCTCATAACTATGCACTTTTCTATCAATTGCTCGACAGTAATTTGTTCACCCACCGTAATACTTATGCTATCTTGAGAGAAGCCACTAGTGAAACTTATGGCCCCTGGGTGTATCTTTTATCATATAAGTTTTTCATCTACTTTTATTTCCATCTTTTATTTTCCAATCTATATCATAAAAGTACCAAAAATATTTATCTTATCTTATTATATCTATCAGATCTCACTTTTGCAAGTTACCGTGAAAGGATTGACAACCCCTTTATCGCGTTGGTTGCGAGGTTCTTGTTTGTTTGTGTAGGTGCGTGGGACTTTTGAGGAGCCTCCTACTGGATTGATACCTTGGTTCTTAAAACTAAGGGAAATACTTACGCTACTTTGCTGCATCACCCTTTCCTCTTCAAGGGAAAAGCCAACGCATGCTCAACAGGTAGCAGTACCCCACCATCTATCTTAGGGTTCAGGGTGGGGTGGTCGCCAGCGGTGGTGGGGCAGTGGCGCGGGGATCGCCGGAGAAAACGCTCGTCACGGGGGCCTAGAGGGATGGCCGGGGCGGCGGCGGACCGGTGGTGGGGAGTGGTTTCAGGGCAGGCAGGGCAGCGCACCGCTGGCCGCGGGCGGCGGGGGCGGCTGTTTGGCCGGTGGTGGCTGGCGGCTTAGGGGGTGGAGGTTGAAGATGAATTGCAGGCCCTTGATTTCGTATCCAACGGCTGGAAAATCAACTTAACCGGAGATGAAGAAGTCAGTGGACTGACATGTAGCCTCACATGATGCTGCTACACGACCAGCTGCTCCGGCTCTCACATGCGCTGCTGCTGCTACTGCTTTTCTGCTGCTAGTGCATTCAGTTTCGACAGTAAAATTCAGTTTCGACAGCAAAATTCAGTTTCGGCAGTTAAGTTCAGTTTCGACAGTTAAATTCAGTTTCGACAGTTAAGTTCAGAGATGAGCTGCTGATGCATTTTACATCTAGCACTTTGTGGTTATGTATTTTATGTCATCTATTGGAGATGCTATTAGAATTCCACTCAGATTAACATTGTCTCTCCTGTCCTCCTTCAGCCTCAGCGTCGTACAACTCATCAGAGCTGCTCCAACGACGAAACTCTCCATCACAGCGGAGCAGTACCCCGGGCTCCATCTCAAGATGCCTAAGATCTTCTTCCCCTCCCCCGACAGCCAAGTCAGCCGGATCATCCTCACCGACCAACCCAATCACGCTGAGATCGACATGGCTTCGCCACAGAGGTTCTACACTTGTTGCATCTCTTTTTTACTCTGCATGTTATATATATTGTCCACTGAACACACGCGGTAACGTGAAATATGATTAGTTTCTCCTACTATATGACAAGAAGTGAGGTACCAGGAAACTTTGCGATTTGTGATGGATGACTTTCTTGAATGCCATCATTATTTATCTCTGCGCGTTTGAGCTGTGCATTTGTTGATGGGCCTGGGAGTTGAGCTAGTAGGGCAGTGGCCTGGGTCCAAAGTAGTAGAAGTAGCACAAAAACATTTTTTGAGTGTAGGTTTTTCCTTGCTCAAGTCTGCCTACTAGAATCGCCAGTGCTTGAGAGGAAATGTGAAGGAAAAACATAGGAATTGGAAAGTTTCCTATGGTACTACTATTGATGTATTTGGTTCAAAGGAATGGAGCAAAGGAAAATTGTAGGATTTGTTCCTTTAGTGTCTCCTTGAAAGAAAAAACGTAGGAATTTTAATACCCACTTGTCCTCCTTTTCAAATTCCTATTCATGGAGCACAAGACTAAGAGATAGTAGCATAATAGCATTATAAACGTACATTTTCTTGTGGTTTGACTTAATCTCACCATGCGTATTTGCATCATGTGATCTTCCAATTCTTGTGAACCAAACAACCAGATTGGCAGAAATCCTGTGTTTTTAAATTCTGTGTTTTGCACGTGCATTCCTATCCTATTGATGTGTATTTCCAATCCATGCGTTGATCCTCCAATTCAAACAAGCCCTTACAGAATTACTTCTCTTAGAGATAGTTGTCAAAGAAAACCTTGCGTGGTTTGTCCCACTCCTGCTGCACCATCGTCCACACCAGCTCAGCTGCTCCAATGACAGAAGGGTCCAGCACAGCAGGGATCCGGCCTCCAGACTATCTTTCACTGCCTCAGATCTTCTTCCCCGCCATCGTCAGCCATGACAACTGCATTACCATCATCAACCGAGTAGATGAACTCGAGGACTACATGGGTCCGCAAGAGAGGCCACACTCTTTCATGTCTGCTTACGTTATGCATCACTTAATATTACATGCTACTTTATCGCCCTGTTCACCAATTAGACTCTGAGTCAGCTCCAAACTAATGGTCAAACTTGAGTTTTTAAATGGTTGTGGGGTACATGTCGGGGCCGCAATCAATAGTATCTATCTACTATCTGGTTAATCTCTGATGTCTACTATGAGTTTCATGTTGGGTGGGAAACAAACAGTAAAGAAGCTATTATCTATATTTTTTAACTGAGGCCATTATTTGCCTGCTATCGTTGGTTTCGGGTCTATCCACAGTTTGCTACCATCACTCTGGATTTCTGCATGCACTCCTTACATAATCTCACTATGTTTTATTCCTATGCATGTCAGTTATTGTACACAATGGAACTGAAGATGTAGAGCAAAAGAGACGAGCCTTGCGTGGCAATAAAATTTCATGCAGACGTCGCTCCATGGTAGGCGCAAAGGCAGCCCCCCTCCACCCATTTCGGATTGTAATCGATAGGAAGATATCTGTTTTGAGGGGGATTCATAAGGAGAAGACCACTCCTATTTACCCCCTGAGGTCTTTGCTCTAACTTGGCATGCTGATGTTGGTTATATCATGCATATGGTGCCCTGCATTGCTTACTTTATACATCAAATATGTCATCTGCTTAGTTTAGACATGCTTTGTGTGAATGTCATCTGTTTAGTTTATCCATTGTTTATGTGTATTATGCAACGCCATCTTGTTTAGCCAGGCATCATATATGTGAATTTTGCAATGCCATCCTGCTTATCCAGTCATATTAAATGTGAATTTCATTACGTATTACATTTGTCAACAATGTTAGTACATTCAACTACTCTTCGTGTGCATCAGCCATTTGACACGGTGATGGAAAATTCTGGAGTGAAAACAAGGTCTTCTGAGCAGACTATGTTATCTGACGAAGCGCATATCTTGCTAGTTACAGATAGCTCCTCATAGGAGGATTCAACGATAGATGAACAGTCCTACTTCCCTCCTGAGGTCTATGCTCAAACTAGGCAGGGTTATATTACCCATGTCATGCATGTTGTCTTGCATTGCTTAGTTTTTACATCATATATGGATTGCCATATGCTTACTTGCTTACTATATAAATCATATATTTGAATTATATCATGCCATCATGTTTACATACACAGCATCTATCTGAATTATGGCATTGCAACCCATTTAATAAAGACATCATATAGTTATATCATCTCATCATGTTTAGTGTTTACAGTCATCATATTTTGAATTATGTCATTCTATCCATGAATTATATCATGCTATCATGTTTCCATAGGCGGCATGTATGTGAATTATGGCATGCCAACCTATTTAATAAACACATTATATAGTTATATCATGTCATACTGTTTACATAGTCATCATATTTTGAACTATGTCTTTTCATCTTTTTTAGATAGCCATCATAATGTGAAATTGTGTCATGTTGTCTTGTTTAGTTAGCCATCGTATATGTGAAATTGTGTCATGCTATCCTGTTTGGTTAGACAACATAAATGTGAATTATTTCATGGCCTCTTTTATTCCCCACTATCCATTGCACCTGTCTATCATACAATGTCTGTACATTCAATTACTTCTCTTGTTTATCAGCCATTTGAATTGGAGAGGGTGATGGTAGTATCTAAGGGAGTAACAACACGGTCTTCAGAAAAGATAGTGCTACCAGTTGATGCAGATAGAACCATGGTTGTACTTGCTCAAGAACCAACCCCACCACACATAACCCAGACTCTCGCAGATTGTACCCCTACCCAGTTGGAAAGAGAACCAGCTACACCCCTTCTAACCCCAACCCCAGCAAATAATAACCCAGTTCCAGTTGACACAGCATCGTCTCCACCATAGAGAACCCAAACACGAGCAGTTAGTAAGGGAACTGCAGTGCCCAAAGCACGAGGACCACCATGCTGAATCCCAACTCAATGCTTAAAGGAGAAGAAGAATTGTTCTCAGGTCAGGTTCTGTAGCTATGGTTCATACTCCTTTGCTCTTGCATCACTGTATTTACTTATACCAACTATTTTTAAATTTGAACGATGGAATTGAAACTCCAATGGTGCAACAGGTATGTTTTAAACCTGTTTCTTTAACTGGTTTGCTGTTGTAACTTGCTCTATGTTGATATCAGTTTCAATTGAATAAAAAGCTATGTTCTCATGTCATGCACATTACAAGTGTTGTTATTAATCTATAGTATCCCACACTTATATTCTGTCTATTCTGCTTTGTCTTGAACAAATATTATTTGAATTGTGTCTCTATCTTGATTTGGCAAAAAAACTAGAATCGTATAGACCATAAAGTGACCATGGTACATAGATATATGTTTGTTTCATGTTGTTATCCTGTCCACTTTACTGCTGAACTGATTTACCAAAATGAGTTTCATATACAACATGGTAAACCTGTGATGTGTCTGCTTGTTTCTCTTTTAGAATGTGGAAAAAATATTGGAGAACAGTACCCCGTTATGCAATGGTAAAGGAAGTAATGCAGATAAGGTTCAAGATAGTGAGACATCCCTCTTGGTCTCCAAGAAAGCTGATAAAAACTATCTTGACGACAGTGAGAGAACCCCCAAAGTCCTGTCTTGATGTAGTGTTCGAGTTACTGGCCACTACTGCTGGCACAAGCTCTTCAAACTCACTGTGTGCATCAGTTCGTCTTCTTGAGTCTCAACTTCAAGTTGAAAGCCATCATCAGATGTGCTGCGACAGGAACCTGAAGGACCGAAGAAGTCCCTGCAGAATTCAGATGCATACTTTCTGGTGCAACAGCAAGCGCTCGACGATTTAAGCGCCAAACACGAGAAAGCTAATAAGCTTGCTAAGAATCTTGCCAGCATTATAGGTACCCAGGATATTGTTTCTTGAGATCTTCTGAAGTGGTTTCAGTTCTGGACTTGTTTTGCTGCAACGTTTATTTGCACTGGCACCAACTTTGACAACCAGTGTATATGATATGCTACTTTGTTCCCTATATTTGCACTGGTGGCAAACTTTGATGCCCAGTGGATGTAATATGTGTAATAGCCATGATAACCTAGCATAAGTTGCTTGCTTATTTATTTCCTTGTTGTCTTGTTTATTTGTTTGCTTGTAGTCAGTGCAGTTCTTTTTCCGCGATTTGCTACTGGCCGCAATAACCTATTTTTTAAAACTAGGCCACAATAACCATGGGCTACATATTTACTATAGTAACATTGGGCCTCCCACGGACCGTAGAAACAATGGGCCTTCTACGAGGCGTAGAAACAATGGGCCTTCTATGGGGCGTAGAAACGATGGGCCTTCTACGGGCCGTAGACACAATGGGCCTTCTACGAGCTGTATCATCAATGGGTGTTCTATGGGATGTATGATCTATTGGCCAAACATGGGCCAATAACATACTCAATTATGGCCGTAAACAGGCTAGAGTTGGAATTGCCTGTTCATGGGCCGACCATAACGGGTCATTGTTAATCGGCTGTATTTGATGACGCTATGTAAACGGCCCAACGAATTAATGGGCCACAACTGGGCCGACTGTAACCACGGGCTGAATTTGGCCCACAAGCAGAAAATTACAGTAACGGGCCGTAAGTAACCGAATGCTGGAAATGAGCCCAAGAATAAATGGGCCCTGAGAAGGCTGAAAGATAACATGGGCTGGAAATGGCCCAATGGAATAATGGGTCGTTAATGGGTATAAAGTGATACATTGTTCATTACGGGGCAGTTTCACTATGGGTCTGAAGTTAAAACGGGCTGGAATCATATTGGACGGCCCAGATGATGCTACTGGGCCTAATTCGGATAGGTCGTGACGGGCCCTGGGTTAGCGGGTTGTAAATGGGCTATATGCGAACATGCCGTTAACAGGCTTTCCGTGGGCCGGCCTGCCACCTTTTGACCAAGTCAAACAGGCCAACTTTTTCACAGGAATGGGCCTTTGTTGGGTCGTGCCACGTGTCGACGTATCATAGGCGCCTTCGGTCCAATGAGTGGATGGCATATGTCCCAACGTTGAGCCGACACATGTTTCCTCCAGCCAATGATGATTTTACACGTGGAAAATCCCCATTGGTCGGGGCTGTTAACGGGTTATCGGATCCAAAACAGACCCAATAGCTTAACAACGAGCCGTCACGGTGGATGCTACGTGTCGGTCACCCTTGACGAAAGCAATTCTATGAAGCGTGATTTATCGTCATGGAAGTGGACACTTCCATGATGATGATTTTGGTAATGTCATGCAACACTTCTATGACAGCAAAGCTATGGCTATCTTGATTCTATCATAAAATCATCATGGATGTACATGCATGACAGAAAACGTGACCTATTGTGACAAACACGTATCATCACGGAAGTGTATTTTTTTGTAGTGGGGAGCGCGGCGGCCGTGGCGGCGATGGAGGAGTAGGAGGAGCGCTCGACCTCGGGGAAGAGGTCGGGGGTGCTACGCGAGTGCGTTGAGGCTGTTGGTGAAGAGAGGCAGCACCGGGGCGGCATAAATAGGCGAGGGCGAGGAGACGCAGAGCCTGACATCACCGCGGACGCGTGGCCGGAGTTGGAGGCGAGTCGCAGACGCGTGGGCTCATGATGCAACGGGTGAGAGTCAGAAGAGGACCATTGGAGCAGTGGATGGCGCTAGGACACGGAGGAAGAGGACGAGGCACGCAGAGGGCCGGTCAGGGCACAGTACGCCCGTGGGCGCGCGACATCTAGAACCGGCGAGGAAGCTACAGGAGGGCCAGAGGATCAGAGAGCGACAAGAGAGCGGGAGGAGTAAGGTCG
Organism: Triticum dicoccoides; assembly: GCF_002162155.2. NCBI lineage: Eukaryota > Viridiplantae > Streptophyta > Magnoliopsida > Poales > Poaceae > Triticum > Triticum dicoccoides. Next base: position 80,073,153 of record NC_041383.1, on the reverse strand, counting down.
GCACTGGAGGACGTGCGGGTTTCCCCGGAGCGCGGGAGTCTGGCGACAGCCAGTGCAGAGCGCGCCCGCTGCACACAGAGCGCACGCACAAGCGTGCCAGCGGTGCAGTCACCACGCGACCTGGCCAGGATGGATTACTAGAGGTAGGGAAACGTTGTTTAGCATGTTGTCTCTGTACCCTAGGGATTGTAGGAAGTGATAGATCGAGAGAAGAGGCTCTGCACTGAAGTGAGGCTTCAATGGAAGGTTGTTGTAGAAAACTTGGGTACATATCTGTGATCAACAGAGAAGTGCTAAGGTCCAAAGCTGATGTTTGGGAGGTTTAGGGTAGGAGGGACTACAGTCCTCTGAAGGTTGAGGAGAGTTGGACCAATATTAAACATACTTGCCTTGCAACTGCAAATATGGTCCAAAAACTAGATTAGGATGGTGCGCTCACATGGAGCATTGGGTTGGGCTGAAATTTGGCAAGATAAAATTATTTGGACATATGAAGATGCTATAAAAGTTTCATACCGATTGGACTATCCAAAATGGTACTTGCTTCATAGTGATATTCTATGTCCAGAAACTTCAGAAAATTATAGAGGGAAGATGGCTTGATTAAATGATCCAAAATCTGGTGGAGAGAAGTTTTATGGGTAGGAGAATACTTTGGCAAATGTTCAGAAGTAATGAAGAAATATAAAATATACTTGCTTCACCACCTGAAAATATTGCCAGAAGCAAAGATTTGAAGGTATGCTCACATAGTTGATTGGATGGGGCTGAAAAATTGGAATAGTTTCATGATATGAGCATATGGAGGGGCTTGAAAAACTTCAACTCATTTGGATACTCCTAGCTGGTACTTCCTTCAACAAGGCTTCCATCTAACAGAAACTTCAGAAAATTACTGAGGAAGATTGGCTAGGCCAATAGAGTTGAATTTTGGCATGAGGCAAATACTTGGACGCAAGAGCATACCAAGAAGTTTGGGATCAATCAATAAAAGATGGGTGGCACTTCCTTCATAGAAGACCACTCTGGACAGAAATGAAGAATGAATATTGATGAATTATTTTTTAGCTGGACAAGGAAGGTTTGGACATATTTAGGGAACATATTATCCAAACAAATTATGACAATTATTTTAGAATTTTGTGGAAGACAAAAGTATAGGTTGCTTCACAACCTAGGTCGAACAGGAGTATTCCTTTAATAGAAAAAGGAATATTCCCAAGAAAAAGAATTTGTGGTTGGGCTAAGATGGGAATGACATGGCCTTGGGAAGAATTTGAGATTGACAAGCCACTCTGGAAAGGAGGAAGGGGTAATCTTCCCATGTTTCCAGACCACACAGCCACAAAAACAAATCCAAAGCAAAAATCCAAAGAAATTCAAAAGAAAAAGAAATGCCAAAAACTAGGGTGTTACAATTTGAGTCTGTTCTGAACTCTTTTATGCATGATTAAGATAGCTTTGTATTTCTCCCTGATCTATTGATCTGGTTTGGCCAACTAGATTGATTGATCTTGCAACGGGAGAGGTGCTTTGTGATGGGTTCAATCTTGCGGTGTCCTCACCCAGTGACAGTAGGAGTAGCGAGGCACGTATTTGTATTGTTGCCATTAAGGATAAAAAGATTAGGTTTATATTATATTGCTTGAATTTACCCCTCTACATCATGTCCTCTTACTTAAGGCGTTACTCCGTTCTTGTTAACTTAATACACTAGATGCATGCTAGATAGAGATCGTTGTGTGGAGTAATAGTAGTAGATGCAGAATCATTTCGGTCTACTTGTTACGTATGCGATGCCTATAATCATGATCATTGTTGTATATGTCATCATAATTTTGTGCTTTTCTATCAATTTCTCATCAGTAATTTGTTCACCCACCGTATGTGTTCTTTCAAGAGAGAAGCCTCTAGTGAAAACTATGGCCCCAGGGTCTACTTTTATTGTATTATTTTCAGATCTACAAAACCAAACATACAAATATACCTTGTTGGAATTTATTTACCTTTACTTTATTTTGCACTTTTACTTATCTTTTATAACTATCTCTATCAGATCTCATCCTTGCAATTAACTGTGAATGGATTGACAACCCCTTTTTGCATTGGGTGCAAGTATTTGTTTGTTTGTGTAGGTGCAACTATTGGGGACTTGCGTGTGCCTCCTACTGGATTGATACCTTGGTTCTTAACTGAGGGTAATACTTCTCTACTTTGTTGCATCACCCTTTCCTCTTCAAGGGAAAAACCAATGCAAGCTCAAGAAGTCGCAATGTTCGACTGAAGTCTCTATATCTCATATAGCGACTTTTGTAACAGTCGTAGTAAGAAATTCTAGAATTACTTCCAGTGTTTCTTTTCTTTGAGCTGATTACGAAGATTCTGCTATATTGTCGAGTTATACTATCCTTACACTCACTCTTTTGTAGAAAACATTCTTCTTCAAAAATTCCACACTCTGTGGTAACACTTTGCCTCGGCATAGTGATAGAGGAATATCCAACTAATTGGGATAACCTACAAAGTAGCACTTATTTCAATAAATTTGATGGTGCTCCTTTTTTAGTGTAAAAGCCACAGTCTCTAAAGCATCACCTTGAAAGTATATTGGCAAAATAATGAATGTCATCTTTGATCTCGCCATGTTATACATAGCTTGATTGCATCTACTTAAAACAATCTACTCCCATTTGTGTTTCTAGGAGACGCAAGCTATAAAATTATTTTATAGATCATCAGACATTCGCTAAATTTGTAACTCAAATATTCTTTCTACAATCCAAGTGTAGAAACATAATTTTCTTGGTACAATACTTTCTACTTCATTTTGAAAACCTTTTGAAACTCTTCAAAAGATCCAGATTTATGTCTCAATTAGTAAATATAAATATCTTCTTGAGTCGTTTTGAAGATAGATAAATCCACTGCTTGCAACAACACTTATTGGATTACATACATCAATATGCATATCTCCAATTATTTTTCTTGCTCGTTCTTTATGGCCCGTGAACGGTATTTTAGTTTACTTCACTAATTGGATGAAACTTGCAAGTGTCAGATGATTCTCAATCAGATGACTTCAAAAACCATCACTATGAAATTTCTCCATCCTAGTTTCTCCAATGTGACTAAATGCAGTGCCACACAGATGTGGTATTCTTTTAGTCTTGCGACATTTAGCGTTAGTGTTATGGATGTTCAATTTTTATTACCAATATTCATAATATACATCTTATTCACAATAAGAGTATGCCCTTTTGTCATAACATCGAACAACTATTGTTTTGTCATGAAAAACCTCCTTCATAACATCGAACAACTATTGTTTCATCATGAACAACCTCCTTGAAACTTCTATGCAATGGGCTAGAGTGTACAAAAACTCTAAAATGAATTATGATAATAAACACAATGTAAATACATTGATAGAAATACTATAACCATTTACAATCCATCAAAATATTTTAACCTCATTATATGTTGGTCATTTAGGCCGTTCAGAGTTTCTTTAGAACGATTTGCAATAATATGTAATCGAGTCGATATCCTTGTGATCAACCTTTTAACCACAATACTGAAGAATCAATGATCAACAAATGATCATATGTCCTAAGAACTAAACTTTACTTGACCAACCACCTCTACATCTCATAACTTTGTATAACATTCATACCTGAGTTGGACATTCCAGTCTTCTTTTCCTTCTACCTTTTACTTCTTATAGTTTTACTTTAATATTTCTCTTACTCTCAGAAGAAACAACAACTTTAAGAGTGGCATGAGCCCTGAACTTCCCTAGGTGTGTAAGTCTCATTACATCCTTTGATTTTGTTCTTTCTCTACAAGTTTTTACCGTCAACATATGACTGGCTTTCTTCCGGATCTTACGCATTTAAGGCTGAAACATAGTTGAACACTTCACTAGAATTTGCAAACAAAACACTTCTTTAGATATCACATATATTTTTAGCCTTTGTTTGTTTCTGAAAACAATTTTCAGTTCTAAGAATATCACATAACTATCCCAAACATTATGAAGTTCGGTTTTCTCGGAAGCAAGTAGACCGTAATGCAATTCTAGCTATGGATTGAAGGACCCGAGTCTCGTCATCCACAACATCAGTGAGAGAGTATTGTAAACATGCAGTAGGACTAAATCCTTCTTGGCACTTTTAGAGGACGATCCTCTCAAACATAAAGTTTGAACTAGATAAATAACAGTCAATCAATTTCAACAACAAAGGTGGAACCGTGAGCCATAATTCTACAACTATAATGCAAACTACACATAGACATTGTTCATAATTAATTTGCGCTAGTTATTAAACATAATTAAAAAATAATTGTGCTCCCACTCAAATCAATATCTCTCATAATTGATAGTGAGTGATTCAAGATCCAAATCTAGTTCTCAGCCAATGATGTGGACATCACTGATGACGAAAATTTTGACTGGTAGGCAATCTTTTGCTGATCATATCTCCATGTGACTCTTGTTCATCTTTAGATGTTTTGCGCTCCGAGCTCAGAATGATTCTGCCAGAACTTTAAGACAACCGAGTGCTATCTACATACATGGTCTGACCATCTCTGTCTCACACCTCACATCCCGTTTGTACTCATGTGGACATGACGCACTCTAGAACGTTACGTGTTATAGATGGTTGCAACACTACACTACTAGGAAAAACCTTATACACAGAATCTTAGTAGCAGCGCTATTCAAAATACGATGCTACTGCTATTTAGCAGCAGCGCGGTCCAGGAAAACACGCTGCTGAAAGAAAAATAGCAGTAGCGCGTCCTCTCTAAAACGCGCTACTGCTCTAATTGCCATGACCTCGCCGTCAAGCTAGTTATAGCAGTAGCACCCTATACCGTACTGTGCTACTGCTATAGATGTTAGCAGTAGCGCATTTCTAATAAGCTCGCTACTGCTAAGTTCAGTCCACAAGTTTAGTCTCACCTCTCTCCGCGAACAGGGTGTTTACCACCTTAAATATGTTACTTCTCAAACTATCACAACCTCTTGGTCTTCACTGAACTCTATGTGTAGAATTTGTGGCCGCAATATGAGTCCTCTCCGGTTCCTACCGGAGAGGACTCATATTGACAATTCAGATTGTACACAAAAAGATCATTGATGGCCAATGTATTTTTTCATTGACAGACAATGTATTTTTGCATGCTTACACTTAGCAGTAGCGCTGTTTATAGTAAGGCGCTACTGTAGCCCAACTTAGCAGTAGCGTGTATACTGGGCCAGTGCTATTGCTATTCTCCTTAGCTGTAGTGCTTTTTCGATCCCGTGACACTACTAACCCTACCTTATCCTCCCATGCTACCGACCCTCTATCTCACTCACTCTCCCTCTCAGTCACTCTCGCCCGCGCCGATACTCCTCGTCGCCCGTCGTCACCGCCGCCATCGTTCGTCCGCCACTGAGGTACTTTCTCCTTCCGTCCCTCCTCCTCCCACCGCGCCGCCCTCCCTCCTCATCCCACCGTGCCCTCCTACCTCCGCCTGCGGCTGCCTCCTCCTCCCTCCTCCGTCGGCAGCCCTCCGCCCAACGCCCCTCCCTCCTCCTCCTCCCACCACCCCTCCCTCCTCCT
>NC_041383.1:80023730-80067169 GCF_002162155.2 Triticum dicoccoides | reverse complement strand
CCTCCTCCGGCCACCCCGTCCCCCTCCTCTCTCTCTCCTCCCTCCCTCCCCTGTCTCTATTCTTGCAAATCGTAGGTTTTTTAATAGAATTTTTTTGACTATTTTAGGTGTTTTGAATAAAATAGAAGTAAGAAAATTTAGGGTAGAACTAGGGTGGTAGAATTTGTAGCAAGTGTTTAGTAGAAATAGTTTATTTAGTAAGTGATTAATATAACTAGTTTATTTATATTAAGTGATTAATAGAAGTAGTTTATTTAGTAAGTGCTTAATAGAACTAGTTTATTTATAGTAAGTGCTTAATAGAACTAGTTTATTTAGTAAGTAGTTAATAAAACTATTTTATTTAGTAAGTAGTTAATAAAAGTAGTTTATTTAGTGTTAGGATTATATATAAGATATTTTCAAATGTTTTTTAAATATTTTCAACCATTGAAATGCAATGACCATTGATAAGTGGCCTATGTTTTACCGGAGTGTTGATTAATTTCCGTTCCGGCAAACTTCAGGCGCTCGATATGTCCTTTTTTAGCAAAGGTCATGCCGGATTTTTGGGTTTTGCCGTCGAGTTATAATCTTTGAATTTTGAACATAGGAGATGTCTGATGACGATGGGATCCTGGTGTGCGGGTACTGCTACGATGACCAGGGTGTGTGTCGGGGATATACCCCGTGGCGTAAACCGGCCGGAAGTATAACCCGGCCGGACTTGGCGGTTTACCTGAAGAACCCGCTGGCACTTGGCGGTTCACTGGCGACCTGGCGGTTCATGACTCATTGGTAATCCGGCAGGCGGGTGTGAGGAGCGACAAGACCTGCTGGCCCAACGGGCGGTTCATGAAGGCCGGTTCATACTATGGTGGGCCGGTTTAAGAGCAAAGGCATAAGGAATATTTGTCTTACAATGAGTTAAGACCTGGACTTGTATCCGGTTTGTATTAGAGATAGACTAGTCCTAATCCTAATAGGACTCTACATGTAAGCCGCCCCTTCAACATATATAAGGAGGGGCAGGGCTCCCCAAAGGGGGAGAAGGCTACAAGCAAGAAGAAACAATCTAAGGACTAGACACAAAGAGGAGAGCCGGTTTACGGGCGACTCCCTCATGATGATAATGAGACCTAGCCTCAAACAGCATGTAGGGTTTTTACCGGATGATGTTTCCCGGGGCCCGAAGCTGTCTAAATCCCTGTCTTGTGTTGCGTCTCTCGATTCCGCTCAACCCCTCTCAAGCTACCACATAGATGCGTTCGCCTCGCGACTAAGCCCTGACACTAAGGACATCTGCCATGACAAATCCACGACAGTTGGCGCCCACCATGGGGCCTCGTACGGTGGTGTTGAGTTCTTGAAGGGATCTCTCCGAGGGATCGAGAAGCTCGTGATTAATCAGTTGAAACGGCACAGAGGAAATCACACAGGATAAACCGGCATGGAATAGCCATAGGCAAAGCAGATAAATCATTGCTTTTGGATTAAAGCTGGAGTTATGCAGCAGTACGCGCCTCTACGTCTGGATGATCCGGCGAAACCGAGTTGAAGACAAGATAGACATCAGAACTATTAGAGGGTCAGACGTGCTACAACAAATTGGAATAAAAAATCAAAGTCAAGGAAAGGAAACAAAGCCGTCCATAACTCGGACTCATCCATCGACTACGCCTGCACCCTCGAACCACTCGTTGGTTCTACGGCCTCTCCTATCGCGGCTGGGCCGGTCGTGGCTGTTGACTCCGGTTTGTCTCTACTAGACCTACAGACTTGAACACGCCCTGGCGAAACTCGTCGAGGGATCAGGCTTGGCCTGAACAGCAAGGCCATGCACGCGGAAGTCCACAACTGGGACGCGGACTCAATCTTCGACGAAGCATCGACCACGTCGCCGGGTCGGCCATCGCACCCTCGCTGCCGCGCCCGTATCACTACTCCTGTTCTCACTGGCTAGGCTCCGTCTCCGCCTTGCTCACAGACGGGTGTTGCACCGGGACGCCTCGTCAAGATAGACGCGCATGAGTCAGTGCACCTCTTCTGTGCCAAACCGCCGGCCGCGCTAAAGCCACCATCCAGTCATCGGAGTTTCGCGGCGCCGTCTTCAACCGCGGCAAGTTGAAACAGGGGCGAGACACTCTGCATCACCTCCACCTTGTAACAGCCTCCGCCCGCGCCTCTCGCGATGGCCTCACTTTGAGCCGCCGCCACGGGCCGCCCGCGCCTGGCCGAGCTCGTCTCCGCATTTGCTGTGTGTCGCCGCAGCCTCAAGTCAACCCCGCCGCTGTTGCTGACCTCCACCGTCGCATCGCCAGCTGTCACTGTGATCCGCCTTGCCGACTATGAGCGGATATGACAACAATCCAGAGGATCAACAACGCGGACTCATCAACTACAGGCGCACTCGGATTCTCCTTCACCTCATCGCCAAGCCACCCCTGCTGGTGCGCTGTTGGGATGCCACGCCAAGAGCCGCCGCACCACCTCCGCCGGTTTGTCTCCACCATGGCCCGCCTCCGCCGGGTCACCCCGTTTCCATCGCTGGTGTGCGGCAAACCGGCCGCGAGCCGCCTGCAGCGTGCCTGGCCTCGCCCCTAAACCGCCATCGACGTCATGGCCCTGACCAAGCGTTGTCCTGCACGGTTCTACTCGACCGGGTCACAACATCAACCCATACCTCCGCTCACAAGACCGGCCATGGATGTTCCCTCTGAGCCGCGCCACGCTCCGTCAGGTTCAGCCTTTGTACCAAGCTAGTTCCACTTCGCGCTAAACCGCCATCGCTCTTGGCCGGGTCGTCCATGGGACGCTTTGCTACTGCCGCGTCTCCCGCCGGTGCCGGCCTCGAGTTGCCGAGTCTGCTATACACGAGTCGCCGCGCCGGGTCACCATATCCGCTTGTTCGTATGAACCGGAGCTGTTGTGGTTCGCGGGCGTTTCTGCTGTTGAGGTCGCGGGCGCGGCTGTTGTGGTTCGAGCACTCCTTCTAGCACCATCCCGGGTCGGCCCGCTTCTATTGTTGTGGTCGCGGACGCGTTTGCGCTTCGCCGGCCGCTTCGGTTCATTTCTGCTTCCACACACCGCAGGGCCATCTTCCTACCGTCACCGGCCCTCCGCTACCGGACTACAGCTCCACTTCCCGCTACGATCCGGCCTTGCGGAATCGCCACCGGGTTACCATAGAACGGCCTAGCTGAATCGCCGCCGGGTCACCGCCGAGTGGCCTCGCCAAATCGCCCCCGCGTCAAGGCTGCCGTGGCCACGACCCGGCCCGCTGGTTCTTGCAAGAGGATGCTGGCTTGCTGCTACCTTCCCACTGGCTACGGTTGTGCCTCTGCCGTTGCACTGCGAGCTGCTGCGCCTCTGTTGCTGTGATACGGCCGCCCCCTTTTCAAAATTCCTGCTCTGTATATGACCCGGCCATACCTTGTACATCCTTGTGCCTGCTGATAAAGCTTTCCACGTGAAGAACTACGGCTACAGTCATTATGAAAAGGACAAAGGAAGATTGTCAAATATCTGCATTCATCCAGCGAAAAATATCGGATGATATACACTGATCATTCATCGTCTGAATAAATTAGGTGAAATCCATCCATTCAATTTTTAATTGATATATTTTGTTTTCTTTTGAAAACAATTACTCGGTCTTGCAATATTTGTTGTTTTCAGGACGATTATGCATGGCAAACATGGTTTATACCACGGGACAATTGTTCATTGAAAGAGCAAGGGTTGTGTTATGGATATATCCGCGCCTGCGATTGCTTCGCCCGTCCACGCCGGTCTACAATGTCGCGGCCGGTTCATCTGCCTTGCTGCCGCGGCCGACTTGGCCATGATCGATTCCAGCTTCATCATGGTGATCATCAACCCCGCGGTGGATATTAACTGGCCTAACATATCAGGTGAAATCCATCCAGTATATTTTTATATTATATATTGCTTTCTTTAAAGGAGCAATTACTCCGGCTTGCAAAGTTATCTAATGCAGGACTCTAAAACCGCCATATTGGTGAAAATTTAAAGGCCGTCAGAAAATTTCCGGCTTAAAAAGAAGGATTCCGGTTTTGAAATCTAGCTCACAGGAAAGCTACCTCCCACAAAGCTTTGAAACTCTTAATTCCGGTTTAAGAATTTCCGGTTCAAAAGAAATTAACTTCTCGCAAGTTCGAGTTTAAAGGTCGTCAGAAAATTTTCGGCTGAAAATGAAGATTCCGGTTTAAAATCCGGTTCAAGGGAAAGATGTCTCCCACAAAGCTTTGAAGCTCTCAATATCCGGTTTAATGTCCGGTTCAAGAAGGATTTTTCTCTTACAATAAGTTAAAAGGTGCCAAAGAGGACCTGCTGCCATGATGCGCGGTTCAAACATGGGTATCATGCCTTATTGGCTTATCATATTATTGATCACTTGGGGGCTTGGTCATGTCTGAACCATAGCCACGCCTCTTGATCGGCCTAGTGCCACAACATCACTTGGGGGCTTGGTCGTGTCCGAACCAATGCAACACCTTTTGATAGGCGAAAGCCACCAGATCACTTGGGGACATGGTCAAGTCTGAACCAGTCACGCCTCTTGATCGGCCTAAGGCCATAGAGTCACTTGGGGGCTTGGTCGAACCCGAACCATTGCCACGCCACTTGATCGGCATAATGCCACGGTTTCAGTTGGGGACCTGGCTGACTTGAACCATGGCTACACCTTATTGGGAGCTTGGTCGTGTCCAACCATGGTAACACCATCTGATCGGCTCAGTAAAGCCTCATTTGCAATGGTTTTATTTTGCCTTTGCTTGAATTCTGTTCTTTTTTGCTAAAGAACTTTTACTTCTGTTGCGTTTTTAAACTAACATTGTTAATCCGGTTCAACTGTCAATTACAAATTGACGGAACACGGTCAAATCTTAATCCGGAAGCCATCTGCCCGGTTTGATTTTCTATTACCATCCTATTATGGAGTAAACCGGCGTTCATTAACCCGGCTTGACTTTCAATTACAAGTTGTCAATACAGGATCAAGTTATAATCCAGAGACTATCAGCCCGGTCTGGTTTGACTACGACTCGCCAGTATTATATATGGTTAAACCGGTGTTTATCACAAGCCGGTACGGTTTATCATCAACCGGCACAGTATGAAAGGAGTTATCATTACTCAAGATTGGGGTTATCACTCTTACTACAAAAAGTTGGTAAAACCAGCAATGTGATTCAATATCACAGGTATGATATATTTCATATTTGATTATTCTTAAGTGCAACCTTGGTTATAAACCCAGGTTATATGTTGGGCATTATGACCCGTCCGGCGGTAAACCGCCAGGACACTTTAAACTTGTTGTATGCAGAAACAGGTTGAATAAAGCATGATTATAAATCACTGACGTTTATTAAACCGGCATGGCTTTCGACTATGTATCGCCAGTATGATGATAAATTATTCGGTGTTTGTTAAACCGGCCTGGCTTTAAGACGATATGTCGCCAGTATATGATGAAAAATTATCCGGTGTTTATTAAACCGGCCTGGCTTGGGACTATAAGTCGCCAGTATATATTTGGATTGCGCCATTGGAATCATGCGCTTATAAATCATTGGGTTATATTATTTAAATAGCCAAACTTGGCTGAATTTTCATTATGATACTGAACGAATAAGGTTTTCATACCGGATTATATTATCTTGAATAGCCAACATGGCTGGATTTTATCATGGTTATTAATAACCAGTATTATTGAGGTTTATAAAGTCGCTTTAGCACAATGGCTATCATATTATCAATAGATATGATTTTTTCTACAATTGAAGGAATAGTCCCGAGTTGCTGCAGGCTTACGACCCGGCACTTGGGGGCTACATTATTTAAAGTTGCGATTACATCAAATATGCAAGTCTCATGTCGCTGCAAGCAGGTACCATGACACTTGGGGGCTAATGCAAAGTAATTTTTTGCTCATATTATTGAAGACCCGACTCATCACATTATAATGAGTCGACCCTTGGGGGCTACCAATAGCTCCTGTCAACAATTGAAGGTACAAAGCTTTTTATTCATTATATTGAAGGGTCCACTGCTCAATTGGTACAGCACAAGGCTCTTAACCTTGTGGACGTGGATTCAAGTCCCATGATGGGGCTTACATCATATGATGTTATTTTCATTGAAGTATATATCAAGTCCCAGCTCAATATTATCTTACTGAGCCGGCCCTTGGGGGCTACACATCATTGCTCAAATCTATATGATTATACCTACAAAGTCCCTGCTTATTATTGCATAATGACCCGACACTTGGGGGCTACATAATATGGAGTATTCAGTTTTTACTAAGTGACTGGGATGAACAACATGGATTTCTTCTTAAGTGGCAGTATTTATATTGAAACAAGTCTTAAGCCATCACTTTGTTCTACTCAAGACTTGGGGGCTACAGGTATTATATTATTATGGAAGAACTATTTTTAAATTCTCTGTTTTGAGCAAACCGGATTGACCCGGCGTCACCAACCATTACGACCTTGTGTCTGCAACCCGGCGTCATCAATAAACATGAACTGGCGTTGGCAACAATCATGACCCGGAATTATCAGTTTTTATAACCCGGCAATTTTGGTAATATTAAACCGGCAAGTTTTACATCTTCAGACCGGCTGAACATCAGTTGAATATTTGAAGAGCAATATTTTTGTCAAATCAGAGCATTGAAGGCCGACTCAAGTGGATTATTCTTCACAAATTTTCTCTATGAGAAATCAATGTCAGCAAATTGAGTATGAAGCTGGCTTGTTGACCCAGATTTTCTAGAAGGAGGAAATGACAAGGATTTAAGGATGATCATATGCCGGTTTACAAGAATTCTTAACCCGGAGCATAATCTGTCAAGTTTGTTCTTGTGTTTATTTCACAGGATCAGTTTAACATGGATAAATCCAAATTAAACTGGGGGCTAATGTCGGGGATATACCCCGTGGCGCAAACCAGCCGGAAGTATAACCCGGCCGGACTTGGCGGTTTACCTGAAGAACCCGCTGGCACTTGGCGGTTCACTGGCGACCTGGCGGTTCATGACTCATTGGTAATCCGGCAGGCGGGTGCGAGGAGCGACAAGACCTGGTGGCCCAACGGGCGGTTCATGAAGGCCGGTTCATACTATGGTGGGCCGGTTTAAGAGCAAAGGCATAAGGAATATTTGTCTTACAAGGAGTTAAGACCTGGACTTGTATCCGGTTTGTATTAGAGATAGACTATTCCTAATCCTAATAGGACTCTACATGTAAGCCGCCCCTGCAACATATATAAGGAGGGGCAGGGCTCCCCAAAGGGGGAGAAGGCTACAAGCAAGAAGAAACAATCTTAGGACTAGACACAAAGAGGACAGCCGGTTTACGGCGACTCCCTCGTGATGATAATGAGACCTAGCCTCAAACAGCATGTAGGGTTTTTACCGAATGATGTTTCCCGGGGCCCGAAGCTGTCTAAATCCCTATCTTGTGTTGCGTCTCTCGATTCCGCTCAACCCCTCTCAAGCTACCACATAGATGCGTTCGCCTCGCGACTAAGCCCTAACACTAAGGACATCTGCCGTGACAAATCCACGACAGTGTGTGCGACAGGTTTCCTCACCTGCAAAATGATAGGTTTTTCACCGTGAAGCTGGAAGAGACCTTCGATGTTTGTATGGTATGCAACGACAAGCATTTCATCATAATTAATAGCATCACTTGTGCTTCTTTTGTTCAACGTGTAATTTATGGAAAAAAATTCAATTCGATTAGTACATCACGTGCCATGCTAGACCATATGTATTGGAGAAGCTTGGTTTTGGTTTAGATGACTTTGAGAATGTGGAGACGAGGAGGGCTCACTTAAGAACTAAACATGGTTATGAGTTTCTGGTTAAGCTGTACAATGCGGTCGATCGCTCCCATTTTGGTTGCTCTAATTGGGGAGCTCTCTACAAGGCATATGAATTTGAGGAGGGAATGCGAATAAGATTTGATATTCGTCCCGAAGATTATGATGATGATGATAATATCGACATCTGGGTGGATGTGGATATGCCTCCAGTTTTACCTAGATGTGAGTTTGTCAAACTAATTTGTTAAGCTCAGTAATTTATGTTGTTAATTTAAAAATATTTGGTGTTTGTCCGTACTAAACTTATTTATTTATATTGTCAGCTTATTTCTTATCTTCAAGAAATACTTGGAAGATAGTAGACATCACATACTACAACTGACTCCAAGCTTAATTGTGAGGAGAAAGGTTATCTTGTCTCATTCATAGAAGATGTTGAGGCCTTCAAAACCAGTCACTGTATCAGCCCAAATTATACTAGATACGTGCCACTAGTCCATAAATTGCTTGATGGTAACTTCATTGCCAAAAACTTGGTAAGATTTTGTTAATGATGGTAACTTCATTGCATACATTATTCTTAAGTAAACTACATTGCTAACTATATATGTTACTATTTCATTTTTGAACAGATTCTCCCGAAGCAGGTTGTGCCTGACATGCTATTTACCAAAGGTGATATGCATATGGTTAGCTTACGACCAACTCCTTCGAAGGCTTACCATACTGCATACTAGATTTCTTCAAATGATGGAAGGCTCAAAATCAAAGAATGGAGCAAAGTGATGAATGCGCGCAGGCAAATAATTGGAGACAAAATGAATGTGTGCAAGGAACAAGTTGGATATAGGTTTATGTCCATTCTCCATTATGGTGAAGGACCGTTTTATCTGTTTTATGGTATTTTAGCTAGGAGAGAGGAGTAGGTCCTAAGTATTAACAACAATTAGTTAGTGTTGATTATATATGACTACAATGTCTTAGACTTGATGGTGATGCTGAGTAGGAGTAGTGATTATGAGGAGGAGGAGTTGTTATTATAACTAGTGACGAAGTTGTTATATGATGTCTCATCATGGACAAAAATGATGATTATAAGGAGTTATATGACAATGATATATTATGATGATAAGTTGTTAATGATATTATGATGATGATGATGATGATAAGTTATTGTGTCATTGGGTGAAAGAACCGTGGATTAGTTTCAAATGGATGGATCCAAAGTGACCATTGGTTACTTTGGATCCATGCACTTGAAACTAGTCCAAGGTTCTTTCACCTAGTGATTTACTAACTCATTATAATGTAAAAACATTCTCTAAATTGCTACTGTATACAGGTGTATGAATATGAACTAAAGTTCAAAAGAAATGGAATACTGAATCATAGTAGTAGCGGTTGTTTGGGAAAGCGCTACTAGTAGTTAGCAGTAGTGAGTGGCTTGGAGAGCACTACTACTAAGTACATATAGCAGTAGCGCGTGCCAGTAGGCGCTACTGCTAAGCTTTAGCTTTAGCGCCTGATGAGCCACAAGTGTAGGGGGTCTATCGTAGTACTTTCGATAAGTAAGAGTGTCGAACCCAACGAGGAGCAGAAGGAAATGATAAGCGGTTTTCAGTAAGGTTTTCTCTGCAAGCACTGAAATTGTAGGTAATAGATAGTTTTGTGATAAGATAAATTGTAACGAGTAACAAGCAATGGAAGTAAATAAAGTGTAGCAAGGTGGCCCAATCCTTTTTGTAGATAAGGACAAGCCTGGACAATTTCTTATAATGAGAAAAGCGCACCCGAGGACACATGGGAATTATAGTCAAGCTAGTTTCACCACGCTCTTATGATTCACGTTCGGTACTTTGATAATTTGATATGTGGGTGGACCAGTGCTTGGGTACTGCCGTTACTTGGACAAGCATCCCACTTATGATTAACCCCTATTGCAAGCATCCGCAACTACAACAAAAGTATTAAGGTAAACCTAACCACATCATTAAACATATGGATCCAAATCAGCCCCTCACGAAGCAACGCATAAACTAGGGTTTAAGCTTATGTCACTCTAGCAACCTATTATCTACTTATTACTTCCCAATGCCTTCCTCTAGGCCCAAATAATGGTGAAGTGTCATGTAGTCGACGTTCACATAACACCACTAGAGGAGAGACAACATACATCTCATCAAAATATCGAACGAATACCAAATTCACATGACTACTAATAGCAAGACTTCACCCATGTCCTTAGGAACAAACGTAACTACTCACAAAGCATATTCATGTTCATAATCAGAGGTGTAATAATATGCATTAAAGATCTGAACATATGGTCTTCCACCAAGTAAACCAATAAGCATCAACTATAAGGAGTAATCAACACTACTAGCAACCCACGGGTACCAATTTGTGGTTTTGGATACAAGATTGGATACAAGAGATGAACTAGGGTTTGAGAGGAGATGGTGCTGGTGAAGATGTTGATGTAGATTGACCCTTTCCCGATGGGAGGATCATTGGTGATGACGATGGTGATGATTTCCCTCTCATGGAGGGAAGTGTCCCCAGCAAAACAGCTCTGCCGGAGCTCTAGATTGGTTCCGCCAAGGTTCCTCCTTGTGGCGGCGGAGTTTCGTCCCGTAAGCTTGCCCATGATTTTTTTCAGGGTAAACGCCTTCATATAGCAGAAGATGAACACCAGAGGGCCACCAGGGGGCCTAGGAGACAGGGGGTGCACCCAGTAGGGGTGGGCGCGCCCCCCACCCTCCTGGCCAGGGTGTGGGCCCCCTGAGGTATTTCTTCTGCTCAATATTTTTTATTAATTCCAAAAATAAGTTTCGTGAAGTTTCAGGTCTTTTGGAGCAGTGCAGAATTGGTTTCCAATGTTTGCTCCTTATCCAGCCAGAATTCTAGCTGCCGGCATTCCCCCTCTTCATGGTAAACCTTATAAAATAAGAGAGAATAGCCATAAATATTGATATATAATGTGTAATAACAGCCCATAATGCAATAAATATTGATATAAAAGCATGATGCAAAATGGATGTATCAACTCCCCCAAGCTTAGACCTCGCTTGTCCCGAAGCGGAAGCTGAAAATCAAAAAATATGTCCACGTGTTTAGAGATAGAGGTGTTGATAAAAATAAAATACGGACATGAGGGCATCATGATCATTCTTATAACAGCAACATATATAGATTTTGTCATATGGATTCTTATGCTCAAGTAACAATCAATTCACAATGTCAAGTATGGTTCAGAAACTTCATTGAAAGCTAACAAACTATAATCTCAGTCATTGAAGCAATTGCAATTTATCGTAACATCACAAAGAGTCAAGAATAGAGCTTTTCAGCAAATTCACATACTCAACTATCATATAGTCTTCTACAATTGCTAACACTCACGCAATACTTGTGGTTATAGAGTTTCAGCCGGACACTGAGAAAGATAGGGGATTATTGTGTTGCCTCCCCGCGTATTCACCTTTAGGTGATGTCAACAATAATAGTCCATGCTAACGAACATCCAATTGGATATATATATATATCATGATCTTTCAAACACGAGGAGCTTGCCAAAAGGATAAAATGAAAAAGGGAAAGGTGAAGATCACCTTGACTCTTGCATAAAGTAAAAATATAAACTAAAAGATAGGCCCTTCGCAGAGGGAAGCATAGGTTGTCATGCACTTTTAGGGTTGGATACACAAAATCTTAGTACGAAAGAACGTCAATTTATATTGCCACTTGCATATGGACCTTTATTATGCAGTCCGTCGCTTTTCTTGCTTCCATAACAAGATCGTATAAAGCTTATTTTCTCCGCACTAATAAGTCATGCATATCTAGAGAGCAATTTTTATTGCCTGCACAGATGACAACTTACTTGAAGGATCTTACTCAATCCATAGGTAAATATGGTGGACTCTCATGGCAAGACTGGTTTTACGGATATTTGGAAGCACAAGTAGTATCTCTACTTGGTGCTAGGAATTTGGCTAGCATGAGGGGTAAAGGCAAGCTCAACATGTTTGGAAGGTCAATGACAATATACTTTAACTAAGATGTGAGAAAACATAAACCATTATGTTGTCTTCCTTGTCCAACGTCGACTCTTTTAGCATGTCATACTTAAAGAGTGCTCATAATCATAAAAGATGTCCAAGATAGTATATTTATATGTGAAACCTCTCTTTCCTTATTACTTCCTATTAATTGCAACGATGACCAAAACTATGCTTATCAACTCTCAACAACTTTTAAGCCTCATACTTTCTATGTGTGAAGTCATCACTATCCATAAGATCAATATGAACTCTTTTATTCTTTCTATTCTTTCTATTTTTCTCAAGATCATAGCAAGATAGCAAAGCCCTTGACTCAACACTAATCTTTATTATAGATAACTCATGAACTCGATTACAAAAAGAGACCACAAAGCAAAAATTCAAAACTACTTGATATCAAAACTTCAATCTACTAGATCAAGATACTACTAAAAGGATTGAACTAAATAAAATGGTAAAGATAAGAGTGTGATGATGATACGATACCGGGGCACCTCCCCCAAGCTTGGCAGTTGCCAAGGGGAGTGCCCATACCCATGTGATGAAGAAACACTCTCGTGGGAGCCTCGTGTCCCTTTCGGACTACTTCTTTCTTCCTAAAATTCTTAAATAATCCAAAACTGATAAAAATTGCCATTAGAGTTGTTTTGGAGTCGGTTTACTTACCGTACCACATACCTATGCCTTTTTGGAGTCTGGAACGTTCTGGAAAGTGTCCCTTATGTATTACTCAGGGGTTACGGTTTCAATAATATTAGTTTCAACATTGATAGGATTACCTGAAATATAATGTTTAATTGTTTGACTGTTTACCACCCTCGGACTTATGCCTTCGAAGTTGTGGATTTTTATGGCACCAGAACGATAGACCTCTTCGATAATGTAGGGGCCTTCCCATTTAGAGAGAAGCTTTCCTGCAAAAAATCTTAAACAAGAGTTGAATAATAACACATAATCTCTGACGTTAAACTCATGCTTTTGTATCCTCTTATCATGCCAGCATTTGACTTTTTCTTTGAATAGCTTGGCATTCTCATAAGCTTGGGTTCTCCACTCATCGAGTGAGCTAATATCAAATAACCTCTTCTCACCGGAAAGCTTGAAGTCATAATTGAGCTCTTTAATAGCCCAATATGCTTTATGTTCTAGTTCAAGAGGCAAATGAGATGCTTTTCCATAAACCATCTTATACGGAGACATACCCATAGGATTTTTGCATGCAGTTCTATAGGCCCATAATGCATCATCAAGTTTTTTGGACCAATTCTTTCTAGATCTATTAACAGTCTTTTGCAAAATTAATTTGAGCTCTGTGTTGCTCAACTCTACTTGACCACTAGACTGCAGATGATAAGGAGATGCTATTCTATGATTGACAGCATACTTAGCAAGCATCTTACGGAAAGCACCATGAATAAAATGTGAACCACCATCAGTCATAAGATATCTAGGGACTCCAAACCTTGGAAAAATAACTTCTTTAAGCATTTTAATAGAAGTGGTATGATCAGCACTACTAGTTGGAATAGCTTCTACCCACTTAGTAACGTAATCGACAGCAACTAAAATATGTTTATAACCATTAGAGGCAGGAAAAGGTCCCATATAATCAAAGCCCAACCATCAAACGGTTCAATAACAAGAGAATAATTCATCGGCATTTCTTGACGTCTACTAATATTACCTATTCTCTGACATTCATCACAAGATAAGACAAACTTACGAGCATCTTTGAAGAGAGTAGGCCAATAAAAACCAGATTGTAGTACCTTGTGTGCAGTTCTATCTCCAGCGTGGTGTCCTCCATAAGATTCAGAGTGACACTTACGTAGAATCTGTTCATGTTCATGCTCAGGCACACAACGTCTAATAACACCATCTACTCCTTCTTTATAAAGGTGTGGGTCATCCCAGAAGTAATGTCTTAAATCATAAAAGAACTTTTTCTTTTGCTGGTATGTGAAACTAGGCGGTAAATATTTAGCAACAATGTAATTAGCATAATCAGCATACCAAGGAGCAGTACGAGAAGCATTGACGACCACTAATTGTTCATCAGGAAAGCTATCATTAATATGCAGTGGGTCATCAAGAACATTCTCTAACCTAGACAAGTTATCTGCAACGGGGTTCTCAGCTCCCTTTCTATCAATAATATGCAAGTCAAATTCCTGGAGCAAGAGAACCCATCTAATGAGTATAGGCTTAGCATCTTTATTTTCCATAAGATATTTAATAGCAGCATGATCAGTGTGAATAGTAACTTTGGAATCAACAATATAAGGTCTAAACTTATCACATGCAAACACAACTGCTCAGAACTCTTATTCAGTACTAGCATAATTTCTCTGGGCAGTACCAAGAGTCTTACTAGCATACTGGATAACATTCAATTTCTTATCAACTCTTTGCCCTAAAACAACACCTACAGCATAATCACTAGCATCGCACATAATTTGAAAAGGTAAATTCCAATCAGGTGGCTGAACAATAGGTGCAGTGATCAAAGCTTTCATAAGCACTTCAAATGCTTGTACACAATCATCATCAAAGACAAAAGGAATATCTTTTTGCAATAAATTAGTCAGAGGCCTAGAGATTTTAGAAAAAGTCCTTAATGAACCTCTTATAAAAACCGGCATGACCAAGGAAACTTCTTATACCTTTTACATCCTTGGGACATGGCATCTTTTCAATAGCATCAACTTTGGCTTTATCAACTTCAATACCTCTCTCGGAGATCTTGTGCCCCAAGAAAATGCCTTCATTAACCATAAAGTGACACTTTTCCCAATTCAGGACGAGACTAGTGTCTTCGTATCTCTGCAAAACTCGATCAAGGTTGCTCAAACAATCATCAAAAGAGGATCCATAAACGGAGAAGTCATCCATGAATACCTCACAAATCTTTTCACAAAAATCAGAGAATATAGCCATCATGCATCTTTGAAAGGTAGCAGGTGCATTACATAAACCAAAAGACATACGTCTATAAGCAAAAGTACCAAAAGGGCAAGTAAAAGTAGTTTTAGATTGATCCTTCGCTGACACAGGTATCTGAGAGAAACCAGAATAACCATCTAGAAAGCAAAAATGTGTGTGTTTGGATAGCCTTTCTAGCATTTGATCAATAAAGGGTAAAGGGTAATGATCTTTCTTGGTAGCTTTATTTAACTTACGGAAATCAATTACCATCCTATAACCTATAATAATTCTTGGGATCAATTCATCTTTATCATTAGGAACAACGGTAATACCTCCCTTTTTGGGGACACAATGGATAGGGCTTACCCATTCACTATCAGCAACGGGATAAATAATACCTGCTTCAAGGAGCTTTAGTATCTCCTTTCTTACCACTTCCTTCATCTTGGGATTTAATCGTCTTTGAGGATCTCTAACTGGTTTGGCATCGTCCTCCAATGTAATTTTGTGTTGACATAGCGTGGGACTAACGCCCTTAAGATCATCCAGAGTATATCCAATAGAAGCTCGGTGCTTCTTCAGAGTTTTCAATAATCTTTCTTCTTATTTCTCTGAAAGGTTAGCACTAATAATAATAGGATATATTTCTTTTTCATCAAGATAAGCATACTTAAGATTATCAAGTAATGGTTTGAGTTCAAACACGGGATCACCCTTGGGTGGAGGGGGGTCCCCAAGAATTTCAACGGGAAGGTTATGTTTTAGCATAGGTTCCTGTTTAAGGAACACTTCATCTATTTCTTCCCTTACCTTCATAAACATATCGTTTTCATGATCTAGCAAATATTGTTCTAACGGATCAGTTGGAGGAACAGCAATGGAAGCAAGACCAATAATCTCATCCTTGGTAGGTGGTTCCCTTTCACGAGGTTGTCTACTAAACTTAGCGAAATTAAACTCATGAGACATACCATCTATGCCAACAGTGACAATATTATTTTTACAATTAATCTTAGCACTAGCAGTATTCAAGAAGGGTCTACCAAAAATAATGGGACAAAAATCATCTTGTGGGGAACCAAGAACAAGGAAATCAGCAGGGTATTTAACCTTCCCACACAAAGCTTAAACATCTCTAACAATCCCAATAGGTTTAATGGTAACCCTATTAGCAAGCTTAATAGTAACATCAATGTCTTCTAATTCAAAGGGTGCAATGTCGTGCATAATTTGTTTATAAAGATCATAAGGTATCGCACTAGCACTGGCACCCATATCACATAAGCCATGATAACAATGATCTCCTATTTTAACAGAAATAACAGGCATGCCTATGACAGGTCTACGTGTCTTAGTGTCAGGCCTAGCAATATTAGCAGTCTCGCCCAAGAAAGAAATAACATGCCCATCTAATTTCTCATCCAAGAGATCTTTTACCATAGCAATACTAGGTTCAACATTAATTTGCTCAGGAGGTGTATAATTCCTAGTATTACTCTTACAAACAACAGTCGAAGCTTTAGCATGATCCTTTATCCTAACAGGAAAAGGAGGTTTTTCAACATAAGCAGTAGGAACAATAGGATCACTATAGGTAATAGTCTTTTCTTCGACTGTAATAGGTGCAACTAGTTTAACTTCAATAGGAGGATTATATTTAAACCACTTCTCTTTAGGGAGATCAACGTGAGTAGCAAAAGATTCACAAAAAGTAGCTACTATCTCAGAGTCAAGTCCATACTTAGTGCTAAATCCACGAAAAACATTGGTATCCATAAAAGATTTAACACAATCGAACTTAGGTGTCATACCTGACTCCTTACCATCGTCGGAGCCCCAATCTTCAGAGTTGCGTTTAATTCTTTCCAATAAGTCCCACTTGAAATCAATAGTCATCAGCATATAAGAACCAGCACAGGAAGTATCGAGCAGGTTGCGATTATCAAGAGAAAGTCGAGCATAAAAATTTTGAATAATCATTTCCCGAGAGAGCTCATGATTGGGGCATGAATATAACATTGACTTAAGCCTCCCCCAATCTTGAGCGATGCTTTCTCCTTCGCGAGGCCAGAAATTACATATGTAATTACGATCACGATGAACAATATGCATAGGATGGAACTTCTGGTGAAATTCCAACTTCAGTCGCTTATAATTCCAAGATCCCGTATCATCACATAGCCTAAATCATGTCAATACATCTCCCTTCAAAGATAAAGGGAAGACCTTCCTTTTAACAACATCATCGGGAATACCTGCAAGCTTAAATAATCCACAAACTTCATCCACAAAGATAAGGTGTAAATCGGGATGCAATGTTCCATCTCCTGCAAATGGATTAGCTAGCAGTTTCTCTATCATACCCGAAGGAATCTCAAAGTAAATATTTTCATAAAGTTCAGTAGGTTGAGGAGCAAATCTTTGATCTTCTGGTTGGGGTGAAGATACCCCAAACAAGCCTCTCAAAGGATTAGTTTTCATAGTGACAAGTAACAGAAAATTTCAGCACACTAGATAAATGTTTCCTTACCAAGTTCCACTCACCAAAAGTGCTACACTCCCCAGCAACGGCGCCAGAAAAGAGTCTTGATGACCCACAAGTGTAGGGGATCTATCGTAGTCCTTTTGATAAGTAAGAGTGTCGAACCCAACGAGGAGTAGAAGGAAATGATAAGCGGTTTTCAGTAAGGTTTTCTCTGCAAGCACTGAAATTGTAGGTGATAAATAGTTTTGTGATAAGATAAATAGTAACGAGTAACAAGTAAACAAAGTAAATAAGGTGCATCAAGGTGGCCCAATCCTTTATGTAGCAAAGGATAAGCCTGGACAATTTCTAATAATAATAAAGGAGCTCCCGAGGACACATTGGGAATTATCATCAAGCTAGTTTTCATCACGCTCATATGATTCGCGTTTGGTACTTTGATAATTTGATATGTGGGTGGACCGGTGCTTGGGTACTGCCCTTACTTGGACAAGCATCCCACTTATGATTAACCCCTATTGCAAGCATCCGCAACTACAACAAAAGTATTAAGGTAAACCCAACCATAGCATGAAACATGTGGATCCAAATCAGCCCCTAACGAAGCAATGCATAAACTAGGGTTTAAGCTTGTGTCACTCTAGCAACCCATCATCTACTTATTACTTCCCTATGCCCTCCTCTAGGCCCAATAATGGTGAAGTTTCATGTAGTCGACGTTCACATGACACCACTAGAGGAGAAGACAACATTCATCTCATCAAAATATCGAACGAATACCAAATTCACATGACTACTAATAGCAAGACTTCACCCATGTCCTCAGGAACTAAAGTAACTACTCACAAAGCATATTCATGTTCACAATCAGAGGTGTAATAATATGCAGTAAGGATCTGAACATATAATCTTCCACCAATTAAACCAATAATAATCAACTACAAGGAGTAATCAACACTACTAGCAACCCACAGGTACCAATTTGTGGTTTTGGATATAAGATTGGATACAAGAGATGAACTAGGGTTTCAGAGGAGATGCTGTTGGTGAAGATGTTGATGGAGATTGACCCCCTCCCAATGAGAGGATCGTTGGTGACGACATTGGTGATGATTTCCCCCTCCCAGAGGGAAGTGTCCCCGGCAGAACAGCTCTGCCAGAGCCCTAGATTGGTTCCGCCAAGGTTCCGCCTTGTGGGGGCGGAGTTTCGTTCCGTAAGCTTGCCCATGATTTTTTCCAGGGTAAAAGTGATGATATAGCAGAAGATGGACGCCAAGGCCCACCAGGGGGCCCAGGAGATAGGGGGCGCGCCCTATAGGGCGGGCGCGCCCTATAAGGGGGGGCGCCCCCTGTCTCCTGGATAGGCTATGGGCCCCCTGGCCTATTCCTTTCGCTCAGAAATTCTTATAAATTCCAAAAAGTTGTTTCATGGAGTTTCAGGACTTTTGGAGTTGTGCAGAATAGGTTTCCAACGTTTTCTCCTTTTCCAGCCATAATTCTAGCTGCCGGCATTCCCCCTCTTCATGGTAAACCTTGTAAAATAAGAGATAATAGCCATATGTATTGAGATATAATGTGTAATAACAGCCCATAATGCAATAAATATTGATATAAAAGCATGATGCAAAATGGACGTATCACCAACATACATCTTTGAAAGGTAGCAGGTGCATTACATAAACCAAAATGCATACGTCTATAAGCAAAAGTACCGAAAGGGCAAGTAAAAGTAGTTTTTGATTGATCTTCCGCTGACACAGGTATTTGAGAGAAACCAGAATAACCATCTAGAAAGCAGAAATGTGTATGTTTGGATAGTCTTTCTAGCATTTGATCCATAAAAGGTAAAGGGTAATGATCTTTCTTAGTAGCTTTATTTAATTTACGGAAATCAATTACCATCCTATAACATGTAATAATTCTTTGCGGAATCAATTCATATTTATCATTAGGAACAACAGTAATACCACCCTTTTTAGGGACACAATGGACAGGGCTTACCCATTCACTATCAGCAATGGGATAAATTATACCTGCCTCGAGGAGCTTTAGTATCTCATTTCTTACCACTTCTTTCATCTTAGGATTTAATCTTCGTTGAGGATCTCTGACTGGTTTGGCATCTTTTTCCAGTTTAATTTTGTGTTGGCATAGAGTAGGACTAATGCCCTTAGGATCATCCAGAGTATATCCAATAGCAGCACGGTGCTTCTTCAGAGTTTTCAATAATCTTTCTTCTTCTTGTTCTGAAAGGTTAGCACTAATAATAACAGGATATATCTTCTTTTCATCAAGATAAGCATACTTAAGATTATTAGGTAATGGTTTGAGTTCAAACACGGGATCACCCTTGGGTGGAGGGGGATCCCCTAGAATTTCAACGGGAAGGTTATGTTTCAGAATAGGTTCTTGTTTAAGGAACACTTATCTATTTCCCTTCTTTCTTTCATAAATGCATAATTTTCATGGTCTAGCAAATATCGTTCTAACGGATCAGTAGGAGGCACGGCAATAGAAGCAAGACCAATTATTTCATCTTTACTGGATAATTCTTTATCACTGGGTTGTCTATGAAATTTAGCAAAATTAAACTCATGAGTCATATCATCCAAGCCAATCATAACAACATCCTTTTCACAGTCAATCTTAGCTTTAACAGTGTTCAAGAAGGGTCTACCAAATATAATAGGGCAAAAGTCATCTTGTGGGGAACCAAGAACAAGAAAATCAGCAGGGTATTTGACCTTCCCACACAAGACTTCAACATCTCTAACAATCCCAAAAGGTTTAATAGTATCTCTATTGGCAAGCTTAATTGTAACATCAATATCTTCTAACTCAACAGGTGTAATGTCATGCATAATTTGTTTATATAAATCATAGGGTATTGCACTAGCACTAGCACCCATATCACACAAGCCATGATAATAATGATAACCATGTCAATGCATCTCCCTTCAAAGATAAAGGGAAGACCTTCGTTTTGACAACATCATCGGGAATACCTGCAAGCTTAAATAATCTACAAACTTCATCCACAAAGATAAGGGGTAAATCGGGATGCAATGTTCCATCTCCTGCAAATGGATTAGCTAGCAATTTCTCTATCATACCCGAAGGGATTTCGATGTGAACATTTTCAGTAGGTTCAGTAGGTTGAGGAGCAACTCTTTGCTATACTGGTCGGGGCGAAGATGCCCCAAACAAGCCCCTCAAAGGATTAGTTTCCATAGTGACAAGTAACAGAAAATTTCAGCACACTATACAAATGTTTCCTTACCAAGGTCCACTCACCAAAAGCGCTAAACTCCCCAGCAATGGCGCCAGAAAAGAGTCTTGATGACCCACAAGTGTAGGGGATCTATCATAGTCCTTTCGATAAGTAAGAGTGTAGAACCCAACGAGGAGCAGAAGGAAATGATAAGCGGTTTTCAGTAAGGTTTTCTCTACAAGCACTGAAATTGTAGGTGATAAATAGTTTTGTGATAAGATAAATAGTAACGAGTAACAAGTAAACAAAGTAAATAAGGTGCATCAAGGTGGCACAATCCTTTATGTAGCAAAGGATAAGCCTGGACAATTTCTAATAATAATAAAGGAGCTCCCGAGGACACATTGGGAATTATCATCAAGCTAGTTTTCATCACGCTCATATGATTCGCGTTCGGTACTTTGATAATTTGATATGAGGGTGGACCGGTGCATGGGTACTACCCTTACTTGGACAAGCATCCCACTTATGATTAACCCCTATTGCAAGAATCCACAACTACAACAAAAGTATTAAGGTAAACCTAACCATAGCATGAAACATGTGGATCCAAATCAGCCACTAACGAAGCAACGCATAAACTAGGGTTTAAGATTCTGTCACTCTAGCAACCCATCATCTACTTATTACTTCCCTATGCCCTCCTCTAGGCCCAATAATGGTGAAGTTTCATGTAGTCAACGTTCACATGACACTACTAGAGGAGAAGACAACATTCATCTCATCAAAATATCGAACGACTACCAAATTCACATGACTACTAATAGCAAGACTTCACCCATGTCCTCAGGAACTAAAGCAACTACTCACAAAGCATATTCATGTTCACAATCAGAGGTGTAATACTATGCAGTAAGGATCTGAACATATAATCTTCCACCAAGTAAACCAATAAGTATCAACTACAAGGAGTAATCAACACTACTAGCAACCCACAGGTACCAATTTGTGGTTTTGGATATAAGATTGGATACAAGAGATGAATTAGGGTTTCAGAGGAGATGGTGTTGGTGAAGATGTTGATGGAGATTGACCCCCTCCCGATGAGAGGATTGTTGGTGACGACGTTGGTGATGATTTCCCCCTCCCAGGAGGAAGTGTCCCCGGCAGAACAGCTCTGCCAGAGCCCTAGATTGGTTCCGCCAAGGTTCCGCCTCGTGGCGGCGGAGTTTCGTTCCGTAAGCTTGCCCACGATTTTTTTCCAGGGTAAAAGTGATGATATAACAGAAGATGGACACCGGAGGCCCACCAGGGGGCCCAGGAGATAGGGGGCGCGCCCTATAGGGGGGGGCGCCCTATAGGGGGGCGCGCCCCCTGTCTCCTGGACAGGCTGTGGGCCCCCTGGCCTATTTATTTCGCTCAAAAATTCTTATAAATTCCAAAAAGTTGTTTCATGGAGTTTCAGGACTTTTGGAGTTGTGCAGAATAGGTTTCCAATGTTTGCTCCTTTTCCAGCCATAATTTCAGCTGCCGGCATTCCCCCTCTTCATGGTAAACCTTGTAAAATAAGAGATAATAGCCATATGTATTGAGATATAATGTGTAATAACAGCCCATAATGCAATAAATATTGATATAAAAGCATGATGCAAAATGGACGTATCACCAACATACATGTTTGAAAGGTAGCAGGTGCATTACATAAACCAAAATGCATACGTCTATAAGCAAAAGTACCGAAAGGGCAAGTAAAAGTAGTTTTTGATTGATCTTCCGCTGACACGGGTATTTGAGAGAAACCAGAATAACCATCTAGAAAGCAGAAATGTGTATGTTTGGATAGTCTTTCTAGCATTTGAAACATAAAAGGTAAAGGGTAATGATCTTTCTTAGTAGCTTTATTTAATTTACGGAAATCAATTACCATCCTATAACCTGTAATAATTCTTTGCGGAATCAATTCATCTTTATCATTAGGAACAACAGTAATACCACCCTTTTTAGGGACACAATGGACAGGTTTTACCCATTCACTATCAGCAATGGGATAAATTATACCTGCCTCGAGGAGCTTTAGTATCTCATTTCTTACCACTTCTTTCATCTTAGGATTTAATCTTCGTTGAGGATCTCTAACTGGTTTGGCAACTTTTTCCACTTTAATTTTGTGTTGGCATAGAGTAGGACTAATGCCCTTATGATCATCTAGAGTATATCCAATAGCAGCACGGTGCTTCTTCAGAGTTTTCAATAATATTTCTTCTTCTTGTTCTGAAAGGTTAGCACTAATATTAACAGGATATATCTTCTTTTCATCAAGATAAGCATACTTAAGATTATTAGGTAATGGTTTGAGTTCAAACACGGGATCACCCTTGGGTGGAGGGGGATCCCCTAGAATTTCAACAGGAAGGTTATGTTTCAGAATAGGTTCCTGTTTAAGAAACACTTTATCTATTTCCCTTCTTTCTTTCATAAACATATAATTTTCATGGTCTAGCAAATATCGTTCTAACGGATCAGTAGGAGGCACGGCAATAGAAGCAAGACCAATTATTTCATCTTTACTGGGTAATTCTTTATCACGGGGTTGTCTATGAAATTTAGCAAAATTAAACTCATGAGTCATATCATCCAAGCCAATCGTAACAACATCCTTTTCATAGTCAAACTTAGCTTTAACAGTGTTCAATAAGGGTCTACCAAATATAATAGGGCAAAAGTCATCTTGTGGGGAACCAAGAACAAGAAAATTAGCAGGGTATTTGACCTTCCCACACAAGACTTCAACATCTCTAACAATCCCAAAAGGTTTAATAGTATCTCTATTGGCAAGCTTAATTATAACATCAATATCTTCTAACTCAACAGGTGCAATGTCATGCATAATTTCTTTATATAAATCATAGGGTATTGCACTAGCACTAGCACCCATATCACACAAGCCATGATAACAATGATCTCCTATTTCCACAGAAATAACAGGCATGCCTACAACGGGTCTATGTATCTTAGCATCTGGTTTTGCAATATTAGCAGCTCCATCACAGAAATAAATAACATGCCCATCTAAATTATCATCCAAGAGATCTTTAACCATAGCAATACTAGGTTCAACTTTAATTTTCTCAGGAGGTGTATAAGTTCTAGTATTACTCTTACAAACAACAGTCGAAGTTTTAGCATGATCCTTTATCCTAACAGGAAAAGGTGGTTTCTCAACATAAGTAGTAGGAACAATAGGATCATTATAAGTGATAATCTTTTCTTCAACTGTAATAGGTGCAACTACTTTTACTTCAATGGGAGGATTATATTTAAACCACTTCTCCTTAGGGAGATCAACGTGAGTACCAAAAGATTCACAGAAAGAAGCTACTATCTCAGAGTCAAGTCCATATTTAGCGCTAAATCCACGAAAGGCATCGGTATCCATAAAAGATTTAACACAATCAAACTTAGGTGTCATACCTGACTCCTTACCATCCTCAGAACCCCAATCTTCAGAGTTGCATTTAATTCTTTCCAATAAGTTCCATTTGAGTTCAATAGTATTCAGCATATAAGAGCCAGCACAGGAAGTATCGAGCATGGTGCGATAATTGAGAGAAAGTCGAGCATAAAAATTTTGAATAATCATTTCTCTTGAGAGCTCATTATTGGGGCATGAATATAACATTGACTTAAGCCTCCCCCAAGCTTGAGCGATGCTTTCTCCTTCGCAAGGCCAGAAATTATATATGTAATTACGATCACCATGAACAAGATGCATAGGATAGAACTTATGGTGAAATTCCAACTTCAATTGTTTATAATTCCAAGATTTTGTATCATCACGTAGACTATACCATGCCAATGCATCTCCCTTGAAAGATAAAGAGAAGACCTTCGTTTTGACAACATCATCGGGAATACCTGCAAGCTTAAATAATCCACAAACTTCATCCACAAAGATAAGGTGTAAATCGGGATGCAATGTTCCATCTCCTGCAAATGGTTTAGCTAGCAGTTTCTCTATCATACCACTACTACAAAAAGGGCTATAGATGGAATGGGCACTAATGGCGCACCTGTCAGGTGGTGCACCACTACTATATACTACTGGCGCACCCTCTAGAGATGCGCTATTAGTGTGGAAGACACTAATGGTGCACCAGAAAAACGGTGCGCCACTAGTGATAAAATTTTTCCCCATTTTTCCATACATACTAATGGCGCATCCAAGCGAGGTGCAGCATTACTAGTTCTGACTAGTAATGGCGCACCAGACAGAGAGTGCGCCATTAGTATATATATATTTTTTACTTTTTTGCAAAACTACTAATGGTGCACCACCTGTAGGTGCGCCATTAGTAAGCAGGCATACTAATGGCGCATTTGCTGGTGGTGCACCATTAGTAACCTGGGACCCCAACAAGATATTTTGGACAGCCACACCTATCCACTCACTTTCCCCACTTCATTCCCTCCACCTCCTTCTCCAAACTTTCGGCTGCCTCCTCCTCCTCACCTCATTTGCACCATAGATTCATCAAAATTAAGTGGTGAAATTACCTTTTTTTGATAGGTAAGTAAGGGGAAAGCTATCTTCATGTTGTAGATCTACTTTTTTTCTCCCTAGCTCGCTCCAACAACGTGCACATGCACTTTTTGTGGCCTAGCTAGATCTATGTATGTTTGTGATGTTGCATATGTTTGTGGTGTTGCATATATGTTTGTGTTTGCAGGTACCGGTGTTTGAAATGCGATAGTTGCCAATATTTTGCCAGAATGTTGATTCATTTCCGTTTCGGCGAGAATTTTGGCACTATGCATTCTTTTTGGTCCTATTTTTAGGGAATGTCATGCCAAATTTTTCCTTGGTTCTAAAATATCGTTTTGCTCTACCCCGCAGGCGACCATGGTCCGCACGATGACCGAAGGCATCGTGAATAGGTTTTTGAGCTCCGCAAAGGCCGAGATGCTTCAAAAGAACGAGACGGAGATAAGATGTCCGTGTCGAAGATGCAAGCTGAAGAGCCTTATTGCGGACCCGGATTCCGGGCAGGTGCGGGACCACCTGCTCTTGCGTGGTTTCATGGATGGCTATCGGTGGCAAGGTGATGAAGATGACTATGAAGACGTCCATGGGAGCCGGGCAAGAAATGAGGAAGGGCAACAAGACAACCACCGCGGCGAGGGCGGGCGAGAAGACGAAGAATCTCCAGGACATGATCACGACGGTGATGCTGTACACAGTCATCATGTAGAAGATGTCGTACATGATGATGAGGAAGATCAAGACGAAGGGCATGATCATGAAGATGAAGATGCCGGAGCAGACGACGATGGAGGCTGGGTGCAGGACCCTCATATTCAAGAGTTGCTTCTCAAGCAGACGGATAACGCAAGAGCTGCCGCCCGAGAGAGAGCCAAGCTGGATCAACTGGAGATAGACGCGGTTACTCCATTGTATGAAGGATGCAAGCCCGAGGATACCCGCCTTAAAGTAACGCTCATGGCTCTGGAGATGAAGGTAAACCACAAAATGACCGACGCATGCTTCGACGAGAACATGTCATTCTGGCAGGAACGTCTTCCCAAGGGGAACAAGTGCCCGACCAGTTTCAGGGAGGCGAAGAAAATTGTGTGTCCTCTGGATTTACCGCACGTGAAATACCATGTGTGCATGAACAATTGCATCATTTATCGGGACGAGCACGCGGAGTCTACCATATGTCCGGTGTGCGGCGTCACTTGATACAAGGAGAGGAAGAAAGCTCCTCGAAAATCGGTGTGGTACTTTCCGATCACTCCTCGTCTGTAGCGGTATTTCGCGGACCCTAAGGTAGCAAAGCTCCTACGTTGGCACGCGGATAGGGAGGAGAAGAAGCGGGAAGATGACGGAAATGATCCGGAGATAAATAAAAAAGACAAGATGCTGAGTCACCCTAAGGATGCGAGCCAATGGAAAGTGTTGAACTTCGAATACCCAGAATTTGGGAAGGATCCAAGGAACATCATGCTGGGCTGGAGCACCGATGGAGTCAATCCGTTTGGCAGCCAGAGAAGCACACATAGCACTTGGCCTGTGTTTGTGTGGATGTACAACCTTCCCCCCTGGTTGTGCATGAAGAGGAAGTACATTCACATGAGTATGCTAATTGAAGGGCCGAAACAACGAGGGAATGACATCAATTTGTATCTGGGGCTGCTGAAGGAGGAGCTAGACACGTTGTGGAAAACGCCAGCCAATACGTGGGACGCTGTAGAGAAAGAATATTTCCCTATGAGAGCCGCACTGCTCACGATGGTGCACGACTATCTCGGTTACGGATATCTCGCGGGGCAGGTAGTCCACGGATTTTCTGGATGCGTAAGGTGCATGGATGACACAACGTATCGCCAGCTAGATAGAGATCCCGGGTCTTCGAAAACTGTGTTCATGGGACATCGAAGGTGGCTTCGCGATGATGACCCGTGGAGGAAACGCAAGGATCTGTTCGATGGTGAAACTGAACCCCGAAAACGCCCGTGTACGAGGAGCGGCGAGGAAATAGACGAGTTGTTGAAAAATTGGAAAGACTGCCCACTGCCGGGAAAGAAGCAAAAGGCGCCAGAGCCGGGAAAGAAGCGAAAGGCACCAGAGCCGCTGCTGAAGGTATGGAAAACGAGGTCTGTTTTCTAGGACTTGCCGTACTGGAAGATCCACCGTGTGCCTCACAGCCTTGATGTCATGCATATCACGAAGAACGTGTGCGAGAGTCTGCTTGGTACCCTGCTCAACATGCCAGAGAGGACCAAAGATGGGCCGAAAGCAAGGGCAGACTTGAAATCAATGGGCATCAGGCAGGAGCTTCACGCTAATGATGATGATGATGATGATGATGATGATGATGAGGCGAAGTAGGACACAGAAAATCGTCGCAAAGGCAAAAAGGCGAAGAAGACCGGAAATGACTACCCTCCCGCGTGCTTCACTCTAAGTCAGGAGGAGATCGAGCAGTTTTTCACCTGCCTCCTAGGAGTAAAACTTCCTTACGATTACGCGGGGAAGATAAGTAGATACCTAGACCCAGCGAATCAGAAGTTTAGCGGGATGAAGTCTCACGACTGTCACGTGCTGATGACGCAGATACTTCCAGTTGCAATCCATGGGATCATGGACGCGCACGTCCGTGAAACGCTATTTGGCCTATGCAACTTTTTCGACGTCATCTCTCGGAAGTCGATTGGCGTGAGGCAACTCAGAAGGCTACAGGAAGAGATCGTGGTGATACTATGCGAGCTTGAGATGTACTTCCCGCCCGCATTCTTCGACATTATGGTGCATCTGCTGGTCCATATTGTGGAGGATATCATCCAACTCGGGCCGACGTTCCTGCACAGCATGATGCCGTTCGAAAGGATGAATGGTGTCATCAAAGGATACGTTCACAACATGTCACGTCCAGAGGGAAGTATAGCCAGGGGCTTTCTGACCGAAGAGTGAATCTCCTACTGCACGATATATCTAGGCATCGAGAACCCCGTTGGTCTGCCCGTCAACAGGCACCTCGGTAGGCTCGCTGGATGGGGTCACCGTGAGGGTCGCCGCGAAATGCATGTCGACTTCGAGGGTCGACTCGCCGACTTTGAAAGATCAAACCTAGTCGCGCTACAACACATAGACGTGGTCGATCCTTGGGTGGTAGAGCACAAAACCTTTATTGAGAAGACGTACAATGACCGAGGCCAACAGAGGACGGACGAAGATATAATCAAAGAGCACAACTCATGTTTCATGCGTTGGTTCAAGCAGAAGCTTCTGTCATACACTTTACATGAGGATTCTTCCGCGGAAGAACAACTCATATTTGCCTTGTCACAGGGCGCCGAGCAAAACTTGATGACCTATGAGGCGTACGATATCAATGGCTACACATTCTACACCGAGAACAAGGACATGAAGAGCGATGGTTATCAGAACTCCGGGGTAACGATGGAATCCTACACCTGTAACGACAAGGACAGATACTACGGAAGGATCGAGGAGATCTGGGAGCTGAGCTACGCTGGAGAGAAGGTCCCGATGTTCCATGTCAGATGGGCCAAGAGCGTCCTAAAAGAAGACCGGTATTTCACCACCATGGTTATACCCGAAGCCAAATCCAAGACCGCGGGCGCAAACATCACCGCGAAAAAAGAGCCATGGGTACTGGCTTCCCAAGTGGACCAATGCTTCTTCATTACCGACCCGCCAAAGCCCAGTCGTGTTGTTGTGAGGAGAGGCAAAAGGAAGATCATCGGAATGGATGGAGTAGCCAATGAGCAAGACTTCGACAAGTACGGCGACCCGAAGATCGAACATGACGACAACGATGAAGTAGCAGCACACACCACAAGAAGAAGCAGGACCACCCTACCTAAAGGACGTCTGTTCCACAGAAGAACTCCATTTGCTAAAAAGAAGGGCAAGAAGATTGTGAACAGATAGCTAGCTAAGATCGATTGTATTTAAATCGTAGTCTTCATTTCTCGGGCACTTTTTGATATCATGAATATTTTTAAATTTCACGGGCACTTTTTGAATTCATGAATATTTTTTCAAATTTGATGATATTTTTTCATATTCAATATGAAAAAATATTGAATATTCATGAGGACACTCGATCTCGATCCCCCTCCCTCTTGATAGCTATTCAATCCCCCTCGCCAGATCCCCCTCGCCGCTGAGCACCCCCCGCACCCTCCCCCGCTCCACTGCCGCCGAGCACCCCCCGCACCCTCCCCCGCTCCACCGCCGCCGCCGACACCCCGCACCCTTCCCCACTTTTTGATGATATTTTCAAATAACAAATTTGATGATATTTTCAATTAACAAAAATTGATGATAATTTCAAAAAAAATGATGATATTTGATGATATCTTCTGTTCTAGTCCTCATGAAAATAACAAATTTGATAAAAAACAAATTATTAGATGCAACAAGAAATAATGATAAAAATGTTACTAATGGCGCACCCTAGGTGGGTATGCCATTGCTGTCAGAAAAAAAAAGTTACTAATGGCGCACCAGAGGTGGGTGCGCCATTGCTATAAGAAAAAAAAACTACTAATGGCACACCAGAGGGTGGTGCGCCATTGCTATAGTGTCTAGCTGGATACCCCTTCGCCCGATCCCCCCTTCCCTCTCCCCCTCGCTAGTTCCCTCTCCCTTGATCCACCGCGCCGCTCCTTCCCTCGTCCCTCCCTCCATCGCGCCGCCGCCACCGCTGCCCCGACCCACTGCGCCGCAGCCGCCCACGCGCCCCCGCCGCCTCCCTCTCCCCTTCCTCCCCCTCGAGCCCGTGACCTCCTCAGATGGACGGCGGCGCGAGCCTCCCCGCCAACGGCACCACACCATGTGTGTTCTTTGGTCCTTGAACCAGTACATAGTTTCACCGGCATTAATGCCTTTAATTGAACTAATTTGTGAATTCTAAGTTTCCCTTGACTTGTCAAGTTGGGACAGTTTGAGATTCAAAGGTTTCAGTGAGTAGACTGGATATTTTGTGTGTAGTAATGTTTTGGTGCTTATTGCTTTGGATACTTTTTGTGTATGCTTTGCTGATACTTGTCTTAGGAAAGCTGACACTGCTTTATCTAATTAAGTTCTTCGTGTCTTCCTTTTAATCTTAGAATGGCACAGTCATATGTGTTTGTCAGTTAAATTCAGTCACCATTCTGAATTTTGACAATACTCTACAAACTGCTTCAAAATTAGTCCACACAAACAAGTGCATTTTTCTAGACCTGCTTGTAAATTATTCCAGTTTGAAACTGAGATCTGCATGTACTGTCATAATTTCCAGTTTGTATAATTAGATTATTGAAGATGTGTATTTTCAATTTAGATAGGGGTAGGTTTTCTTAACAGTTCAATTTATCAATAGCTCCATCTTAGAAATTTAATTGTAAAATGGCAAAGATTATGACATGACAAATGCCTAACATGTTCAGTAAACTACATTGAACATCTTTCTCCAAGTAATTATTTGTGTACCATGTGATTTATATATTTGAGGTGCACAACCTTTATGTTGTGAATATCTTGTCCACTGATTGTTCAAGTAGTTACAACTTGGTCATCACTGTCTTTACCTGACCTATTGCAGATCTTGTGAGAATTGTAGTGCTCAAACTGTCATTGCCTGACCTATTGTAGATCTTGTGAGAATTGTAGTGCTCAAACTGTCTGATTTAAGAATCAGCTAGCAGATTTTGGTTAGCTGTAGCAGGAGAGTGCCTACTGATTAGTGTTTATTTGCTTTTTTTGGCGCTTAATTGGTTATTTGTCTGAAGTAGTGTTAGTTCTGATCATGATTGTTGTGCTTATGGCTTTAGAAAATGATAAACTGTTTGAATCTGATAGGCAGGTGTCCTTTTAGATTTTGTTGGTAAATCTATTTTATTCAATGGTTATTGACAGTAGATTATCATTCCTATTTTAGGAAGGTCTATTCCTGCAATATCATTGTTACCTTTTATTGGCAAATCATTTGGTTCACATCCTACAATCTTGTTGGATTTGTAACTTGGTCCACTCAACTTCTTTTGTACCATGTGAGTCATCATTGATGAAGTAGTAGTTTAAGGTCTGTTGGGTGTACCTAAATTACTCTAGTGATAGGAGTAGTGGTGGTGGCCATCTAGTTGGACTACTACTGCTAGGACTTGCTCCAGATTTTAGGATTTCTTTTCTTTTAGGATTTATTTTCTTCTAGGACTAGGTTTTTATTATTTTTCTGTTGTGATTGTTTTTTGAGCTCTTTATTTTTCATTTCCTACTATCCTTATCCTAATTATCTTAAATTGTTATGATGTGTGTAACAGGATTATATCTTGGATTTGCTAGTGGACTTTGGGAGTTTCTTAGCCTGCTTGGTGACTCCATATTTTTCACTATTTCAGCAAGTCTTTTGTAAGCATTAAACTTTCAGCACTATATTTTTATCTTATGTGTACATCTGTTTGCTTCCTAAAATAGGAATGGGCCTCCTTTCCTATATATGTGTATGATGATCCTCCTTTTCTACAGTAGTATAGCACTTGCAGTAGTATGGCACTTGCAGTAGTATG
This sequence comes from Triticum dicoccoides, assembly GCF_002162155.2. Taxonomy (NCBI): domain Eukaryota; kingdom Viridiplantae; phylum Streptophyta; class Magnoliopsida; order Poales; family Poaceae; genus Triticum; species Triticum dicoccoides. The sequence goes on along the minus strand of NC_041383.1, from coordinate 80,035,563 downwards.
GCACTTGCAGTAGTGGTGCCTATGCAAGATACAGTTCAGATTTGAATTGTTTCAGAAATTGGTATGACCAAAGATGCTATTGTATATAAATGGGCTGTTGTAGAACTGTTCTTCATCTTTACAGTATTGTTGTATAGAAATATGCTGAATTTTCTGCTCTGGTTGTTGCTCAAAGAAATTTAGCAAAAAAATGGGGTCCTGGGAGACGCCGCTGCTCCTTGAGGCCCTTGAGAGGCCCTTTGTGTCGTGATGATTTTGCAGGTACCCCGAGAGGCCCTTGAGTTTGCTGGAATGTCGATTAACTTCCGTTCCGGCAAATTCGGGTACTCCATATGTCCTATTTTCAGCAAAGGTCATGCTGAAATTTTCCGTGAATTTTAGCATGACTTTGCTAAAAATCGGACATATGGGGTACTTGCTACTAATGCATGGGCCGGGGTATCTTAGTACTTAATTAAGTAGGATCAACTGCCCCTTTATTCTTGCTGCATTAAACCATAGGTGGAAATAGAGCCAGGTGATTAGGCCCAACTTAGAATTCTCCTCAGCATCGATAAACCCTAGATGATAAACCCAACATATGTGGCAATAGAGCCAAGTGATTAGTGCCAAGTGATTAGGCCCAACCTAGGGTGCCTCGGCATCAATAGACCCTAAATGATGAAAACTTAACTTAGCATTTAGGGTGCCTCGGCGTTCAAACCCTAAATGATGAAACCTTGGCTTTTAGGGTGCCTCGGTGTCGATGAGAATCTAAATGATGTACGCTTAGGCTTTTAGGGTGCCTCGACGTCGACAAACCCTAAATGATAAAAGCTTAGCTTTTAGGATGCCTCGGTGTCGACAAACCCTAAATGATGAGACCATGATCTTGTTCCTTGACAATAACCAACTTTTTGCCCAAACTGTTTTCCTATTTAGAGCGAAACATGGCCAACAACGATGAGGCCGGCGGTTCGGGCGGCAAGCAATTCTGGGAGCTGTCCCAGGAGATTAACAACCTCACCGCTATGAGGACGCCGCAGAAGACACTGATCCTGACTACACAACCCCTAGTGGCGTCGGGGATGACACCACTGATGGTGCCGCCGAGGATGCCACCACTAATGGTGGTGGCGCACACACAGATGGCAGCCAACTGAAGAAGCAAAGGAAGGACCGGCGCCCGAATGCGCTTAGCACCCTCAAGGAGGAATTTACTCAAGTGGACTCCGACGGGCATCCAACGGAGCCCAAACATATAGTCAAGGGGTACTCACTTCAGCTCGGGTGCATTCTCCGGAGCACCGTCTCGATCAACACCGAGAACCTTAGGCATAAGGAACGAGGGAATTTGCGCAACCTCCTCTTCACGAAGCTGCACAAACGATACAAGTTCCCCGCCGATTTTGAAAACACACGCCTCTCAAGGAATAAAGTGAACAGTGCCGCCCTCACGAGGATGAGCACGACCCTGTCTACTTGGAGAAGCGCGGTGAAGAGAATGATTGATAAAGGTGATAGTTATGAGAAGATCAAGGCGAAATATTCTTCGATCAGCGAAGATGACTACAAGGAGTTCAAGATCAAGTGCGAGAGCAGCGCAACCTCCGAATCAAGTCAGTGAGGGAAAGAAATGCGGGAGTTGAACTTAGGGGAACACAAACTCGGTCCCAGCGGTTACAGAGTGGCGGAGCCTATATGGGACAAGGAGGACGCGGAGCGTGCTGAGCAAGGCCTACCACCCTGCTTCGAGAAATACAGCGGTGACAAGCAGACCAGGAACTTTGTCAGGGCTCGGTACAAGGAGGACCCGATAACAAAGGAGCTTACCACGGATCCGAAGACCAGGGCGCTTGAGCTTGTTCTGGTAAGGAATACACCCCCGTGTAATTAGCTCCATATGGTTGCACTCTAATTAATCCCCAATATTTCTAAATGGTTCACGTTCCTTCCGCAGGAAACTGAAAGCAGTAGCGCGGGGTCGTCTCAGAGCTCCCCTTTCGACACCCCTTTAAATAGGGCGTTGAACGTAATGAAAAACAAGGATAAGCTCAGTAAGCCAACGTCAGATGGTCGTGTGGCCGACAAAGGCTTGTCCACAAAATGGTCATCATACTATACCGCTGGTGGGCGGAAGGAGAAAAAGACCAGCTCAGAAGCCAGACGTGCGAGGTTGAAGCACTCAAGGCACAAGTGGCGCGTATTCCAGAGCTTGTCCAAGAGCAAGTGGAACAACAACTGGGAACAAAGCTCAATGCCATGGTGCCTACGTTGATTCATGGGCTGACGACGTGGATTGCAGGCAGCCAACAAGGGCCTCCCCCGGTTCCCAGCTTCACGGCCAGCAACTCGCACAGCGTGCAGGTGGCGCCATTGGTGTCTCCGACGGAGGCGGTATTCGTGTCTTCGGCGCCGGCACGGGCATTGGAGCTTAATGCACCCGGGTGTACGCCGGCCGGCACCTCGCCAGCAAGCGCCCCCTCCGTCAGTTGCACGCCCGCCGTTGGCGGTGCCTCGACATTAGCCGAGCTCGACGGCATCACGGTAACTAAGCCTCTCGGCCGATGACTTCATCTCCTTGCCTTTGACTGGGCATCCCTGATGCCCTACATGTTTTCGCAGGGCGCCGCAAACGTTCCTTGCACTCTTCTGCACTTCGTGGGCAGCGAGTTGGTCGATGTCACCAAGGGCAGAATTGTTCAACCGGGCAACCCCATGTTCCACGGTAATCCGACGCCACCCACAGTGTATAGGGTTGAAGTGGTTCGGGTGCTGCCAGGCTGCGACGAGCTGTTACCTCCGATTCGACCCGCTGGGGCCGACGAAGAAGATGAGATGACCCTCAGCGCCTGCATAAACTGGCCCCTGCTTTGGCCGAAGAGCCAGATTCGTTTGGGGGCGGGGGACACCACCCCATAGACAAGACCGCCAGTCGTGCCGGCGCCAAGGCATGGCAAGAACGCCGCAACGCTACCAGACCTGCCGGACATATCTATGCCGGACATCCCTATGGCACAGGATCTGGACATCCCTATGGCCCAGGATCCAGACGACGACACAACGACGACGGTACATTTACCAAAGTCGATAAGTACTTTGCCAAACATGGGTACGCTGACGAGTTCTGCGGGCCTCTTTCTCAAGAACCCAACCAAGACAACCGCAATCTAGCTGGTACGGCGGAGAAATCCAATTGCAACAGGCGTCGTCTGGCGTTCAGTTCTCAGGAGACGCCTCCAGCTCCCGCCTTCACCGAGCCTCAGATAGCTGAGGTGCGAAATATTATTAGCCCCAACATGCTCAAGAAGGCGGTCTGTGAGCAGAACTCGGTCCCGTTACAGGAGATCAAGAAGAAGGGATGGAAACGAAAGACTAACAAGGGCGCCGATGCAAGCCAGCCGGCACCAAGTTTGATCCGTGCTCAGGATGGGCCACCTTCACCTAAGGATATTTCGAGGAGGGTGCATGTGGTGGGTAGGGCGATGCTACCGCCAAATATGCTCAATGCTGCAACCGGTGCTATGCGGAGTCTGCACGACAGTGTTCTTTCTTTGGAGAAGCGGCGTCTCAGAGAGAATGATGTGGCATACCCGGTTTTCGTGGCCAAGGTGCCAGAGGGCAAGGGCTTTGTGGATGGAGACATCGGGGGTACGATCGTCCTGCGGTTTGATGACATCTTTGCAATGTTTAGCCTTCATCCGCTGCACTACACCTTCGTTCGGCTATTTTTGCTAAGTATGGAGATGCGGATCATTAGAGACAAGACCCCGGACATCGTGATAGTCGACCCCTTCTACATGCGTGCCAAGCACTTGAGCAGCGCTGGGGACCGCCAAGTTGCGAGTTCACACCTCGAAGGCGTCATTCTGGCAAACCCAGATAAGGATAACTTCCTTGTGGCTTACTTTCCCGAGTAAGTCATCCCTTAACCGCCCCGTAACATATAATTTCTTAGATTTCGATTTTTTCTCTATTTTTCTAACATTCCGTGTTCTATGCAGTGACACACATTGCACACACATCCTCTTAAGCCCGAAATATTCCATGGCCACATATTTCGACCCGAATCGTAACTCCAAGATAGACTACACAAATGTCAAGAAAGTTCTTGATGATGTTCTCCTCGGCTATGCCAAATCTGGAGGCACCTTCACCAGGGCAGTTCGTAAGTACGGAAAGCACACCTTCTCACAGAATACGAAGTTCTGTTGCGTCAAGCAGCCGCCTGGCGATCAGAAGGATGCCTACTATGCCCTCCATCACATGCAGGCGATCGTAAGGGACCATCATCACCTTCTGCTACCAGATAATCTCAAAGATTGGGCCGCGAGGTTGTCGGCAATCCAGGACGCGGACCTCAGACAAGAATTCTTTCGCATCCAGTCGGAGTTTGCGGACATCATCCATCAAGATGTCCTTCATACCTCGGGGCAGTTCTTCCTCAGATATCAACCGTCCAACAGTGAGATAGATGGAATGCTACAAATGCAGGGTGACAACGACCGCGATTTCATGACCATCACGACAGACGACGGCTTCATCCACGCTCCTGTCCGATGAGTCGAGTCGAAAGTAGTGATGTGTAGTTCTAAAACATTGATTGGCTCATGTTGTAATTAAACTTTAATGAATTTGTATGTCTCTTTGGTTTGGACAGTCATTCAACTTAGATGTAATCGATGCTATTTATTAGTAGGATCATCAATCGTGTTATTAATGTCTTGCTTTTCTCTTCTGATCCTTTTGTTGCATACTTACATATTGCTTATGTATTGTCTGTTGTTTGGCTTGTGCATAGAGAGATGCCATCGTATGTCGTGTACAAGGGTAAGGTTCCCGGAGTCTACGATGACTAGGAGGAGTGTCGGAGACAGGTTCACCGTTTCAGCGGTAACAGTTACAAAGGGTACACCACTAAGGCGGAGGCCGAATCTAGATACGCCCGCTATCTAGTGGGAGAGAGGAGGGAGCGTTGGAGGAACCGGGTGAAGACCAGTTTGATCGCGATGATGCTCATCGTGATGACCGCACCTCTCTTCTATGTGATGGTAGTTTAGATGATCGATATCGACTTGTAATGTGAAGACAAACTCGATACTCGCGGTCTTGAGACTTGTAATGTTTTATCTTTGTTCGGTCTTTTGAATTCAGAGACTAATATGATGAATTGTATTCGGAGACTAATCTTCTATTGTATTTGATGAATCTGCTGTTGTTGTGTGCTGTTGTCTATATTTTGTCCAATAATATATTTTGTAACATGTGCAAAAATTCAGAAAAGTAAAAAAACAAATATTCATACTAATGGCGCATCACCTCCAGGTGCGCCATTAGTATGCCAAAGGATACTAATGGCGCTTCACCTCAGAGTGCGCCATTAGTATGACAAAGCACATGGTTACGTATGGCCCCCCGGGAGGCATACTAATGGCGCATGGTCTTACATACTAATGGCGCACTGCTTGGTGCGCCATTAGTATACCAGATACTAATGGCGCGCCAGTGGTGCGCCATTAGTAAAAAATACTAGTGGCGTGGTACTAATGCGCACCGGTAGTGCGCCATTAGTAGGCAAAACCGGTGCGCCATTAGTAGGCCTTTTCCTAGTAGTGTACCCAAAGGGATTTCGAAGTGAAAATTTTCAGTAGGTTTAGTAGGTTGAGGAGCAACTCTTTGCTATACTGGTCGGGGCGAAGATGCCCCAAACAAGCCCCTCAAAGGATTAGTTTCCATAGTGACATGTAACAGAAAATTTCAACACGCTATACAAATGTTTCCTTACCAAGGTCCACTCACCGAAAGCGCTACACTCCCCAGCAACGGCGCCAGAAAAGAATCTTGCTGACCCACAAGTGTAGGGGATCTATCGTAGTCCTTTCGATAAGTAAGAGTGTCGAACCCAACGAGGAGCAGAAGGAAATGATAAGTGGTTTTCAGTAAGATTTTCTCTGCAAGCACTGAAATTGTAGGTGATAAATAGTTTTGTGATAAGATAAATTGTAACAAGTAACAAGCAATGAAAGTAAATAAAGTGCAGCAAGGTGGCCCAATCCTTTTTGTAGCAAAGTACAAGCCTGGACAATTTCTTATAATGAGAAAAGCGATCCCGAGGACACATGGGAATTATCGTCAAGCTAGTTTCATCACGCTCTTATGATTCGCGTTCGGTACTTTGATAATTTGATATGTGGGTGGACCGGTTCTTGGGTACTGCCCTTACTTGGACAAGCATCCCACTTATGATTAACCCCTATTGCAAGCATCCGCAACTACAACAAAAGTATTAAGGTAAACCTAACCACAACATTAAACATATGGATCCAAATTAGCCCCTCACGAAGCAACACATAAACTAGGGTTTAAGCTTCTGTCACTCTAGCAACCCATCATCTACTTATTACTTCCCAATGCCTTCCTCTAGGCCCAAATAATGGTGAAGTGTCATGTAGTCGACGTTCACATAACACCACTAGAGGAGAGACAACATACATCTCATCAAAATATCGAACGAATGCTAAATTCACATGACTACTAATAGCAAGACTTCACCCATGTCCTCAAGAACAAACGTAACTACTCACAAAGCATATTCATGTTCATAATCAGAGGTGTAATAATATGCATTACGGATCTGAACATATGATCTTCCACCAAGTAAACCAATAAGCATCAACTACAAGGAGTAATCACTATAGGGAAAAGGCTAGCAGCAGCGCGGGTTATAGGTGTATGAGTAGCGCGGGGAGTGGTGCTACTAATAAGGCGCTACAGCTAACACATAGCAGTAGCGCGTGCTCACCGGCGCTACTGCTACACAAGTGTAGCAGCAACGCGGTTAGTGGAAGCTTGCTACTGATAGTAGCTCTAGTGCGCTTTGCCTGGACGCGCTACTGCTATCGCGGCGCTGCTGCTAACTTTTATACACTCTCTACTGCTAATTTAAGTAGTTTTTTGTTTTTTCAGCATATTTGTTTTGTATTTGAACAGGCTTTATAGAAGAATCTTTAGCACATAGAAATGTCATCATGATACACATACAAATGCCTGCAAGACCACAAATGTATCCATAGCATATACATACAAATAGTATCATCATAATCATCATCCAACACAAAGTGGTATCTTGTCATCATCTCGAAAATAGCGATACATGCAAGTCTCGAATACTTGCAACTACAACAACGTCATCCATCTAAACAAAGGTATACGCAAGAAGAGCTATCACTATGAGTGAGAGCGGAACTATGCAGTACATGAGGTGGCGGTTACGAGTCCTCTCTCGCGCTAGCGTGAACCTCAAGTAACTAGCTTCTTCTTCTTGTCTGCTTTTGAAGCCTTTATGGCTGGCGCCCATGAACCCATTCACTTGCACCTGACACTCATGCCACTCGTTGTACACCCCCGGAACCTTCCCTTTGTACACTACATTGCAATTCCATCTCGCCATCAAGAAACTAGGTACCTGTTAGAGATGCATGTTCATGAAGAGGATGTACAATCATATATATGCAGCAAAATATACTAGAGCAACACCGAAAAAGAAAGGGTCAGCAACTAGATGCAACATACAGTACGCAAATTAATTAACTAGAGGTACGCAGGTCATCATACGCAAACTAACAAAGTAGCGTTATGCAAGTTCGGCAGGGACCGTGGACATCACAAAGTTTCATCGCTACAAAAAGTATACAAGTTCAACTGACACATATCATCATCACCGGCATCATAAATCACTAGAAGTTCCATCCTTCCATATCATCAAGGATGAACCCTAGCTTCTTGAACGGCGTGAGGTCTAGATGTTGCATGCCTATGCGAGTTCGGACGTCAGCTCGCGATATAGGGCCGTGGTGGAACATCCCCTTCTCATCAACGACTTCTTTCATGATGATCATCGCAATGTCGCTTTGGATGCGAAAGAAGTCATCTCTAAGTTTATAATCCGCTTCTCCATGAGATTCTAGCCACTTGTCGATATGATCATCATTTCTGCTTCTCATGCAAAGCTTTTGGTGATCCGTGTTGAACTGAATCATGAGATGGACGATGTAGAATCCATCCTTCTTGCTTGGTATTGGGACATGGATGCAGGAGAAGTTAGTTTTATGCGCGAAACCCATCTTCTTGTTCCTTTGTTTCCTGATCTGCACGTGGCCACCTCTAAAGCTGAAGCCTTGGAGAGCATCATCTAGAATATTCATTATGTGGGTGTAGTCTTTTTTCTCGTAGTCTTTGGAAGGGTCAAAATACATGGCGTGGGAGACTTGTGGGTAAAGAACGATAAGGATGGCACGCCCATTGCTGCGGGGAAAAGACACCTCAAATTATTCCCCATATGAGAGAGAAGGAATGATTGAAATGTACGAAAGGGTTGTCCGGAACTGACTTACTTTGGATGATAAGGCACGAGGACAATTTCCTGGTCCTTATTCTATACCATGAAGTTTTGGAGGTACTCCTAGCAGTTTCACGCTCAAAGTCGCCGAGACTCAAGAAAGACTCGTGCATGTAGTACGGATCCGCCACACAGATTTGCGAGACTTCTTCACACTCTTCATGACGGAGCTCATATGTAGCGTAAAAAGGCAGACGATTGTAAAATCGAGCCGCCTTGTTAGAAACATCTCAAAGATATGGTCAAACCGCAAGAAGAACACCTCCGCGGGCCGTGTCTCGACGTAGCACTTCCCCTTAGGCACACGAGCCGCGTATGTCGGATATCCTGGATCCTTTGAGGCTAGTAGGCTTTTCTCAGTCGACAGCACATGGTCGTGCGGTCTCCTGAGATCCCCTGATAGTGCCTCCAGCGGTTTCGGCGGTAGCATCGGCTCGTCCATGAGATGGAACATGACCGCACCTTTCACAGGTACACGCTCTTCAGAATGCATCGTCTGGCTGCTATGTGCTCTGGCTTGTTAGGAGGCAGTTATCTTCCCCGATTTCTTCCTCTCCTTTTTCTTGGGCACACCTTCCAGACCCTTCCTTAACCCTTGCCCCAGTGTTCCCGGGCTAAGTACTGTACGACCCTCGTGCCCGGCTAGTTGAGCCTGTGTTGAGGCGGCATCTTCAGGCGTGTCCTATGAGGATTTCATGAAGAGAGACTTTTTGCAATCCCTGCTATGACCCTGCCCGGGCATATCATCCATATCCTCATTAGCAAGGGGATAGCCCGATTCATCATATGGTTGACTCATCATATCTATGTCACAGTCATACGCGTTTGTATTGAGGAAATCCATGGGGTCGACCTCCGTCTCATCATCCATTCTATGTTCTACAAGAGAAATTACATCAGCCAGTACTATTGCACCCCCTTCATCATGTCATCCGCCGCTCTCACCCGGCACTACAGGAGCTGGTAATTGCGTAGGCAGGGGGTGGTCTCCACCTATGCTTGTTGATGTGTGGTTATTGGTGTGCTCTCGGTCGGCTCCAGACAAATAAGATTCTTCGGCCATAGCAGCACCCAACCCTTGCAGCTTCCAATCTGCGACACGGGGTCTCGTCGTCTGCTCCCACATGCTGTACTGGAGGACGCAAATCCTTGTGCCCCGATTTCACACTGGTCAAGCTAACCCTGAAGTGCCCAGCGGGGATTGGTTGGTGGTGGAACGTGGGTTGCGAGGGGTCCATTATCATCCCCTTTCCCACGTCCACCTTCTGGCCTTTGATCAAGTAGAGTATGGTGCACGGGGTTTCTTTCGCCTGCTAAAACATATGTCTCTGGCGTAAAACAACCAAAAGGCAACAAAAATGGAATATTATATATATATGTTGGTGTGACATGTAATTACCGTGACGGCGTCGAGCTCAGCCAAAGACGAAGGCCCACCTAGTGCGCCTGAGACTGAGGACGGGCTGCTATGAGCGGGAGCGGCTGCGAGAGGAGGCCCGGTTGCGTGAGCAAGTGATGGTGCGTTGGTGTTGTTGTTCATGGAGTTGCTCCCGACGAAACTGGGCAATGGGAAATCATGTACCGTCTTGTCTGGAATTTCCTTTGTCCAGTTGATGATAACTGGAACCAAGTTAGTAGCAAAATCATTTCTGCAGGCAGTTACAATTGCATTGACTGCCTGCTGTAGCAACTCATATTTTTCCTCAGCTGCTTTTTTCGCGTCCTCAACTGCTTTTTCTCGACCGTAAGCTTCACCTTCGCGTCGATGTCCGCCTGACTAATCTTCTTTTTCTGCTTCTTGGCCTCCGGGCCCTCATTGTAAAACACCTTCCACGTGGCGCCGTCTCCAGCGTCGTGCACACGACCATATTGCGGCCGCTGGCCCAAAGGGAGTCCCTTAAGTTCGTTCAAGGCCCGGTTGAGAGGGGTGTCCCACTTGGGCCTCATCGGAGAAGTAGGGCTTTCGGCTGCAAGCTGGTGTTGCTTCTCCAGTAGTCTAATCAATTTCCTCGTGATCTTGTCCGTGTAAAAAACCTTTTTCTCCTTGTCCCACTTGTAGCGGGCCCTAATGAAGTCACGCTCCAAGGGGTTGGTGAACTTTGCGAAGGGGTCTGGGAGACCCGCGGCTTCATGTTCCGTGTCCTCTTTATCCCATATGGGCCTTTTACCGAGGTAGCCACGGCTTCCGAGGCGCTGCTTCCCCGTGTTCCTTTGCTGAAGGCTCTTGAATTTCGCAGCCTTAGCCTTGGCTACCTCGGTAGCGCAAGTGTCCTTGAACTTTTCGAACTCCTCTTCCGTAAGTGTTGGATTTTCCTCCAGAATCTTGGACAGGGGTTCATCAGCCTCAATAGCTCGTTTCACTCTCCCTTTCCAGGAGGCTAAATCATTGCTGAACATGCCCATGGCGTGATTGTTAATCTTTTTCATCTTCGGATCATCCCACGGTTGTTCTATGTTATCATCCCGGTCGGGGAACTTGAATCTCTTATGCAACTTTCTTAGGAGCAACTGCGTCAAATGTTCTTTACTCCTTAAGTCATCGTCGTTGATGCTCGCGCATTCCCGTAGGATGCATCCTACTTGGTTCCCATAGCACTTGCGAGGTTCTTCCGGCTCTAACGGCTCAAACTTGCCAGGTGCCATCTTTGTGATCACAAGTCGTCCAATCCCTAGTTTGTTGGGTTTTCGTATCCTCTGCTTCTTATGCTTCCTCTTTTCGGTAGCGGCATCGGGGCCGGTACCTTCCCCGCCGGTATCTTCCCCGCCGGTACCTTCCCCACCGGTCTCGGCACCGCCATCGGTGCCGGCGCCGTCGGTGTCGATGTCGGCGTCAGTACCATCATCGAGGCCGACCTGCAAACCTTGCTTAGCAGTCAAATAGTCGAGGTACTCTTGTTCACCCTCATAATCCATCTCGTCTGCATCTTGGTCAGAAGGCCCAGTTTCTTCATTGTTCGACATGTTTCCTATGATTAAGTGTCCTCATTTATTTCTAAAAGTATGAATAAATGAGAAATGACATAAAAAGAAATCTATGTGCCAGCACTCGATATGCCAACTATGTAGCACAAATCATGCCTTTATTCACGGGAAATTTCGGCATGACCTTTGCTAAAAAATGGACATATCGAGCGCCTGAAATTCACAAGAACGGAAATGAATCAACATTCCGCCGTAACATAGGCCACTTAGATCATTTTCCAAACATGACATGTCCAAAACATGACATATCCACATATCACATGTCTAGTTCAAATTTGCATATAAATTCAGCTAATTTTGAAACCTAGCTAAATTCATAACTAAATAGATAACCTAATTAACATACTGCCCTAACTAAAACCTAAGTAAATTAACCGAAGAACCCTAGCAGAGAGAGAGAGGGGGGGTTACAGAGGGTGCAGGGGCGAGGAGGCAGGCCCGACGACGGCCGAGGTTGGGAGGGGAGGAAGCAGA
>NC_041383.1:79949971-80023494 GCF_002162155.2 Triticum dicoccoides | reverse complement strand
GGGGCGAGGGCCGGGTCGGGGTCGGGGGTGAGGGCCGGGTCGGGGGCGAGCGCCGGGGTCGGGGGATTGCGCCGGTGCCGGGGTCGGGGGCGAGCGACGGGGGAAGAGAGAGTGGGGATTTGGGAGGGAAAGGCGGGATGAAGCAGGGATAGTGAGAATTTTGGGTTAAGTGGACGTAGCAACATCGCGTTTGGACAAAACGCGCTTCTACTACCTTCAGTAGCTGTAGCGGTTTATACGAAATGTGCTACTACTACTACCTTCAGTAGGTGTAGCGGTTTATACGAAATGCGCTACTACTACTGCCAGTTTTCCTTTTTCTTTTCCTTTATTTCTCCCACTTTTATTTCCCGAGAGCAGTGAACGAAGGGAGGGCGATATATATTGCATCGTTTGACGGTTAAATATGTATGCAAAATAGGAACATATATATTACATCATTGGACCCATGCATAATAATGACTAAGTGTGTATACAAAATAGGAACATCATTTGACCGATAACATAAGGTTCCTCAGCACTGACGTTTTCGTTTTTGAGTCAGCTTCTTTCCCTTCTTGTTCGTCGAAGAATAATTGAGCCCCTCATTGTGACTTTTCCTTTTCCATGGAGTACGATTTTTCTTAGGTAATGTAGTATTGATTCTTCTTTTGACATATACTTCATCATCATCGTCATCTTCCCTCATTGGGTTGCTGTACTGATCATAGTATTCCTCGTTGGCGACTCCATCCATTCCAATGATGTTCCTTTTGCCTCTCCTCACGACAACACGACTGGGATTGCATGGGTCGGTTATGAAGAAGCATTGTGTCACGTGCTTAGCGTGTACCCATGGCTCGTTTTTTGCGATAGCGTTCACGGTAGCGCTCTTGGCGTCAGGTATACTCATGTAGTGGAAATGCGGTTTTCTCTTTCGACATTCTTTGCCCATCTGACACGGAACATCGTCGTGTTGTGCAGTCTAGAGTAGTCAAGCTCCCAGATCTCCTCGACCCTTCCATAAAATCGTTTAGTTGTGCCGTTGTCGCTTCCGGTCATGCATTCCATTGTCACCCCTAAGTTCTGATCATCACTGTCCATATCTTTGGCCTCCATGTAGAACATGTATCCGTTGATATCATATGCCTGATCGGTTACGAGGTTGGGCAAGGGGGCATGTGCTAAGGCGTATATGAGCAATCCGTCCTTAGAGCCCTCCTCCGGGGGATTAGCAATAATATGCTCTTTGAACCAATGCAGGAAAGTGGAGTTGTGCTCTCTAGTAACTTCGGCGTTCGTCCTGCATACCCCCTGGTCACGATACTTCTTTGCGATAATTTCTTTGTGCAGTGACACGAAAGGATCTACCTCATCTAGGTTTTGTAGCACTACCAAGTTTGCTCTATCAAAGTCGCTGCATCGATCTGAGTATGCCACGTGCAGTTCCCTGCGACCGTTGCAGTGACCATATCCTTCGAGCCTCCCATCGTGCTTGTTAACGGGCAAACCAACACTAACACCAGGCGGCTGGTCTGCGCCATATAGTAAATTCTCACAGAAAGAGATGCACTCTTGTGTCAAATAGCCCTGGACGATGCTTCCATCCGGACGGGACATGTTACGAATGAATCCTTTGATGATTCCATTCATCCTCTCAAACGGCATCATGTTGTGCAGGAATGACGGCCCCAGGTCTATTATGTCATCCACAATATGGACACACAGATGCACCATAACGTCAAAGAACGCGGGCGGGAAGTACATCTCAAGCTCATTCAGTATCACAACGATCTCTTCCTGTAGCCTTCGGAGCTGCTTCACACTGTTCGACTTTCGAGAGATGACATCGAAAAAGTTGCAGAGACCAATAAGCGTGTCACGGACGTGCTTGTCCATTATCCCTCTAAGGGCAATAGGTAGTATCTGCGTCATCATCACATGACAGTCATGAGACTTCATCCCGCTGAACCTTTTCTTGTCTGTGTCTAGATATCTGCTTATCTTGCCACAGTAACTGGAACTAACTTTGACTCCGGTATGGCACTTAAAGAATTGATTGATCTCAGCCTGACTTAAGGTGAAGCAAGAAGGGGGGTAATAATCCTCTTTCTTTATTTTCTTGCCCTTCTTCTCCCGTGCCTCTGTCTCCGTCTCTGTCTCGTCTGACATTTTACGGGGCGGCATGTGCAGATCTTCCCTGATTTTCAAATCTTGCAAGTCTTTTCTTGCCTTCGGCCCATCCTTGGTCTTATCCAGCATGTTCATCAGTGTTGCGAGCAAGCTCTCAAGGACATTCTTACAGATATGCATTTGATCAAGGCAATGAGGTGTATCGAGTTTGCGCCAGTACTCCAAGTCCCAGAACACAGACCTCGTCTTCCATGCCTTCAGCAGCGGCTCCGGCGCCTTTCTCATCGTCTTTCCCGGTGCAGGGCACTCCTTCCAGTTTTTTAACAGCTCATCGATTTCGGCACCGCTCCGCTTATGTGGAGGTCCTCGATGCTCAGCGTGACCATTGAATAGATCTCCACGGTTTCTCCACGGGTCGTCCTGTTCAAGCCATCTTCGATGCCCCATGTACACAATTTTCCTAGACCCGCCATCTTTCCTTAACGTTAGCTGCTGAGATGTCGTATCATCCATGCACCGCGTGCATCTGCAATATCCATGGCACACCTGGCCTGCCACATATCCGTAACCGAGATAGTCGTGCACTGTCATGATCAGCGCGGCTCTCATGTTGAAATACTCGCCTTTGCTGGCGTCCCATGTCTTGGCTGGTGTTTTCCTTAACGTGTCTAACTCCTCTTGAAGTAGCCCCAGATACAAATTAATATTATTTCCTAGTTGTTTCGGCCCTTGAATAAGCATGCTCATGTGAATGTACTTCGATTTCATGCACAACCAGGGGGGAGGTTGTACATCCATACAAACACGGGCCATGTGCTATGGTTGGTGTTCTGGTTGCCAAACGGATTCATGCCATCGGTACACGCGCCGAGCACGATGTTCCTTGCATCACATTCAAAATACCGATAGAAGTTGTTCAATGCTCTCCACTGGCTTCCATCCTTCACGTGTCTCAGCTTCGGATCATCTCCATCGTCGGGCTTCTTCCTCTCCGCGTGCCAGCGCATTAGCTTTGCTTCCTTGGGATCTACAAAATACCTCTGGAGACGGGGAGTGATCGGTAAGTACCATACAACTTTCTGAGGACATTTCTTCCTGGCCTTCTTGTATCGAGAAGCATTGCACACCGGACAGCTTGTTTTTCCGCATGCTCCTTCCGATAAATTATGCAATCGTTGATGCATGCATGGTATCTAACGTGTGGCAGATCAAGAGGGCACACGATCTTCTTGGCCTCATCAACACTAGTAGGACATAGATTACCCGCGGGAAGAACGTCCTTTAGGTACTTGAGATGCTCATAGAGGCTAGTCTCGGTCCATTTGTTTTTGGCCTTCGTCTTCAGGAGTTGGAGCGTGAAAATCAAGCGGGTCACCTCAGGATTGCAACCATCATACAATGGAGTGTTCGAGTCTACCACCAGTTGCTCCAGCTTAGCCTCCTCTCTAGAAGCAGCTCTCTTAGTACTCGTCTCCTTGCGAACAATGCTTGAACATGAGGGTCCCGCATGATTGAACTTAGTACCGACGAACTCTGCTGCGTGGAGTCCATGTCGTTCTCTCCGCCGCCATGTTCGGCCCCTTCTCCTCCGCCATGTCCGGCCCCTTCTCCGCCGCCATTATCGATCATCTCTTCGTCTTGCCCCGTGTCATCATTGCCTGCCCCGTCGGCATCCTCAACAACGTCATCCTCATCTTCAGTTATCCACCGAGTATAGCCATCCATGAAACCAGTCATGAGTAGGTGCGCTTCGACATGACCATCATCATAGGGGTTGAGCCAAACTATTCCTTTGCATTTACAACACGGACATAAAACCTCTGTCAGGTTATTTTCTTTCATGTCCTGCACCGCCGACTGCAACCACCTGTTCACCATTGTTCCACTGACCATCATGAACGTCTGCACGGTAATAATAAAACAAATTGTTTATAAAAATGTGTGCATGCATCAAATTCATACAAAAAATCGGCATGACCTTCCCTAAAAATAGGACATATATGGATCTAGAGTTTGCCCGGAATTCGCCGAAACGGAAATAAATCGATATTTCGGCAAAACATAGGCAACTCAAAAGCACAATTTGGCGTCAACTCATGCCACACACACAATTTCCACAAACATATCACACACACATAAACATATTTCCATTTTGCAAAAGCATGAAATTTTCATCAACTCTATCTCGAGATCGAGCACACGGTGGAGATGATGTTGTAGGGAGATCAAAAGTGCACAAAGCTCTTCTTGACAAAGATAGATCTAGTTAGGGGGCAAATAGGTCACTTAACTAAATCCTACATCTACCTAGCTACATAATTTGGGAGGAGACAACTTCAACTAGTGGAGGGGAAGGAAAAAGAGAAAGGAGATGCATTAATGGAGGTGGTGTAGTTAGGTAGGAGTAATGAAGAGAGAGAAAGGTAGATAGAAGAGAGAGAGTAATGGGGGAAAAGTATTAAGGAAGAAGAAGAGTGAGAGTGGGAGGTAGGGGAAAGGGAAGAGAGGAGGGGGATGGGGGCGGTGGGGAAAAGGTGGTGGGTTGGTGCAGATTAGCAGTAGCGCGGGACGTAAAACGCGTTGCTGATAAGAAAGTAGCAGCAGCACGCTTTCGGCAGAAGCGCTACTGCTAAGTGGGATAAAAAGTGTGTCCAATTTGAAAATTAGCAGCAGCGACCTCAGAAAAACCACGCTACTACTACAGCTTTAGCAGTAGCGCGGCTAGCGAAACCGCGCTGCTGCTAAATGGAGTTTGGGGGGCACTGTCGGTCGATATTTGTAGCAGCGCGGGTTACGTAGAGCGCGCTACTGCTAAACACTTGTCAGTAGCAGGTTTTCCACACCCACGCTGCTGCTAATTATCAGCAGCGCTCCTTTTTGAGCCGTGCTGCTGCTAAGATTCTGTGTATAGGGTTTTCCCTAGTAGTGAATCAACACTACTAGCAACCCACAGGTACCAATTTGTGGTTTTGGATACAAGAGATGAACTAGGGTTTGACAGGAGATGGTGTTGGTGAAGATGTTGATGGAGATTGACCCTCTCCCGATGGGAGGATCGCTGGTGATGACGATGATGATGATTTCCCCCTCCTGGAGGGAAGTGTCCCCGGCAGAACAGCTCTGCCGGAGCTCTAGATTGGTTCCGCCAAGGTTCCGCCTCGTGGCGGCGGAGTTTCATCCCGTAAGCTTGCCCACGATTTTTTTCAGGGTAAAAGCCTTCATATAGCAGAAGATGGACACCGGAGGGCCACCAGGAGGCCCAGGAGACAGGGGCGCCCGGTAGGGGTGGGCGCGCCCTCCACCCTCCTGGCGAGGGTGTGGCCCCCTGAGGTATTTCTTCCACTCAATAATTTTTATTAATTCCAAAAATAAGTTTCGTGGAGTTTCAGGTCTTTTGGAGCAGTGCATAATAGGTTTCCAATGTTTGCTCCTTATCCAGCCAGAATTCCAGCTGCCGGCATTCCCCCTCTTCATGGTAAACCTTATAAAATAAGAGAGAATAGCCATAAGTATTGATATATAATGTGTAATAACAGCCCATGATGCAATAAATATTGATATAGAAGCATGATGCAAAATGGACGTATCAGCGCCTTATTAGTAGCGCACTTACCCGCGCTACTAATAGGCCTAGAACCCGTGCTGCTGCTAGCCTTTTCCCTAGTAGTGCTAGGAAGATCACCTTTTAACTTGATATTTACCGTGAGAGATCATCCTAATAATTGACCATAGCGCTATCAAAGGGTGCAAACAACAAAGGGATAAACATCTCAGGAAATTCATAATAGCATGATATGGTATAGCCCTGGGCGCTGGGAGTTCTCCATGATCGTCTTCAATCCCTAGTTGAAGTGATGTGACGGCCAATATTTTGTTGCCGTGGCAACCATTTCAAAACTGTTGTCATGGCAGCAATCTTAGAAAATGTTGCCGTGGCGATCATTTTAGAAAACATTGCCATGGCACGAAAATCTGAAATTCTGTTGTGGCACGAAATTATAGCTCCTCGTCCTGCGCCTTGTTACACCTTCTCCTCGTCGGGATCCTCCGTGTACGTCTTGCCACCATCACCTATAACCTATCTCTATGATATTTACATTAAGGTGGTAATCTCGTGGCTCCGGCCATCATGTCGTGACGCACAGGCCACTTAACATTACAACATATAACCATCTCATACATAAACTCATTATCATGACGAAGGATATACCACATCATATGCAAATCCTGCAAAACCAAGTTAGACATCCTCTAATTGTTTTGGCAGATTTTAATTACATGGCTTCTAGGGTTTTCGGATAAACCTACCTACCTATGTGCACATCATAAAGTGATAATCCTTGTTGCTAGATTAACTTTCGGGGTGTGTCAAAGAAGAGACTTAATTAAAAATCATGTCCCCCCACACTAAACCTCGTCTAATACGCGTGACCCCCTAGAAGATCATCCATCTTCGTCGCCCTCTTGTGTACGCGACAATTCACTATTCTTGACTATGATGATGCCCAAGGAATTGTTAGCAGATCATCGACAACCAGAGCCGAGCGATTGTCAGAACCTTGTAGACAGTGGCGGAGGCAGGGTGGCCAGGGTGGGCCACGGCCCACCCTGGGATCTTGGAGCAGCCACAGCCCACAGCTAATACCTATGCATTTTTAACTGGGCCAGAGATAAAAGATGGCCCGATAACAGGGATCAACGCAGCCACAGCCCACAGCCACGCCATCGTTATACATCGAGCCAGGGGACAGCCGCGTTGTCCTGTCCTGCCTTGCCCCTCCCGCCTCGCGAACGCCGGCTCGCCGCCCTCGTCGGTCGCCGACTCGCCGGCCGGAGCCCAGCCCCCGATGAGGATCCCACCTCTCCTTCCCGCCCCCCCATGTGAGCTGCGTGTGTCCCTGTCTTGCGCGGCTGCTCCCCTGCCCCCGGCCGTGTGTGTAAGGGCAGATCTTGCTCCCCCCTGTTTGTGTTGTTTGACGATGAGATGAATTAAAATTGCCCTTTGTTATCAGGAGTGTGAGGAACTTGGTTGTCTTCTTGGCTGAGCAGTCAAGTCAATTGAAGCACCTCGAGTGGCTGGGCTTCTAGATCACGGTATGTCACTTGCACTAAAGCTTATTTCTTAGGTTGGTGTTATTCAGGTTCTGTTGTCATATTTTTTTTATCAATGCAATGTATTCTCTTGTGGGCTTATCAGCTTACCAATTTCTGAATCCCCAATTTCTGACACATGTTTTTTTTGGCTGTGATATCCTGTAGATGAACTGAACACATGCATAATTTTGCACATCATTTCTGCCTCAAATAAATTCTCAAGGCATGTAATATGTATGTTTTTATGCAAAATTTATACTTAATTGAGAATTTTAGTGTGTTTGTAAGACCATATTGATATATTTCTATGTGATATCGGTAATTAGTTAGAACGTTCACATATTATATTTCTTATCAAAAAAAAATTAGGGGGTGGACCACCCTGTTCCCAAATGCTAGCTCCGCCACTTCTTGTAGAAAGCGACACCATGCCGTCAATGAACTAAAATGAAGTAACACTCAAGGGAAGCATAGAAAGAACAACACCCTCACATCCACATGTGATCTAGATCGTGACCTGCATCTACTCATAGAACCGCTCATGATGCCACCGTTGGGAAACATAGTAGAAAACAAAAAACTCCGCCCTACGATCACCCAGGAACAATATGAAGATGCATAACGGGTTGTGATCATTGATCGTTATCGACTATGGGAGTGCAACATAAGTAGATGAGTCTGTGTAGATCGTACTTGGAGTCCCTCGAACGTTGATGACGATCCCGCGAACTGCCCTTGAAAGCAAGACCGAAAGCACGACCTCTCTACTTGGTTGCAAGCATACGATTTTCATGATCCAGCAGCGCTCCGCCGTCCAGAGCTAATCATTGCTAAAGAATTAGAGGGAGGAGATTAGAAGCACACGGGGATTCTAAATATGAGGATTATAGGTGGCTAGGGATAGCTCTAATTAGTCAACTAGGACCAACAAGAACTAGAACTTGATCAACTAGAGGAGGCTCCAAAACTTGTGTCTCAATAGGGAGAAATCCTCTAATATATATAGGTTAGGAGGGTAGGAGAGGGAAGCCACCTAGGGAGGAAAGCCTCCCTTGGTGCACCATCCATGGGGGGGGAGTCCAACTCCCACCGCAAGTAGGATTCACCCCCCCCCAACTCACTCCCACCTCTTGGCCTTATTAGGCCCATTGATATTAAATTAAATATATATTTGTTCTAAACATTTTCAGACCATTATATATATAATTTAACATCGTCGAAAACATTTTCCACCAGGGTATTACCCGATATTCACCAAAACCCTTCAAGTGACTCCGAAACGCTTCCGAAACCTCTCAGAACTATTTTGGATATTAATGAAACAATCCCACAAATATATTCTCATCACTCCCGGCCTACTAACACTCAACAGATCATGATTACCTTAAGCTTGTGACCACGTAGTTCGGTAAACCATAAACATGAACGGAACTCCTTCGTTCAATGACCGATAGCGAAACCGTGGACATCCATATCGGTCCCTATGATTACATGAATGATATTCGAGTGAACCTTTGGTTATCATGTGATGTTCCCTTTGCTTTGCGATACTTTAAAAAACCTGGTGTGCATCGGTATCCTCCCGAGTCATCACCATGCTCACTATAACGTTGCTCCCGTTACTGGTTTTGTTCTTCTTTCTCGTTGACGTATTCCAGCATCCCTGTGACGTAGTCACCTGTGTCTGGCCAGACGATGATGGATGCCATCACACCGAGAGGGCCCTAAGAATATCTGTCCATCGTCAGAGGAGGAAATCCCACTCTCGAGTTGTCCGGTCACTTGTCAAACCTTTCGGTGTTCCTGAAAGTTGTCGTTATGATCACCTTGTTAGAAATGACGTTTAAGCAACCCCAAAGCCCACCGTCTGGTAGGAAGTGACCGAGACACTCTCATGGTTTGAGTAACTAAAACACATGCTAACACTTCGTGTTATAATAGATGATTTCAGACGATATAATCACATAGTATAACAGGCAAGTATTGGGTCGATTCAATATGATCGTTCTTCTAATGTCATACGACTCATACCCTCAATGTTGTTTTAGAACTATCGTTACACTTAACGATATCCTAATATCCGGAAAATGTGACCACCAAAAACACTTGAGCCGGTCTTAGAGGCGAGACTGGGAACCTATTTTCTTCCGTTTATCATTCCACACGTGCATATGAGTTCTCCACGGAATCACATATTACAGGATCATAACCGTTATAGCATGAAATATAAACTTTAACTATGAATAAGGAAATATAATAATACAAATATTATTGCCTCTAGGGCATATTTCCAACAGTCTCCCACTTGCACTAGAGGCAATAATCTAGTTAGCACTTTTAACTTCTACACCAATGGCAATCTGGTATAAGTCCATTCTTTGCTTGTGGTATAGACTTCGTCCTATTGAATCTGACAACTTCAGATCTGTGTGTATCATTTGCATTTCTATGGCATATTTCCAACACGCACAATAGCTCGTCCTCCCGCATGTTGAAACTTTCTTGGTCATCATCCTCGTCGGATGTATCATCCTGATCATCATCGTCGCTGTCCTCCTCCTCCTCCCCTCCTTCGGATGCTACTCTCCGGCGGCCCGATGCTATTGTTGCTATGTGCCATCGTCTGTCTGGGTGTAGGACTGATGTGTGCCGTCTGGGTGTAGGACTGCTGCTGTTGGTAGTTGCCGGATTGGATGGGATCCGAGGCTTCCACCTGTCCACCCTCATAGCCCCTCCTCCTCCCTCGCCTCTATCGTGGATGATGTCGAGCATCTCCCTGTCCATGTTGTATGCTGGCTCCCCTGCTCTAGGCATTGCAGCGAACAGTGTGCGGGCACCCATTTGCTCCCCGGCCGCCGACCGCGCCCGGATGAGCTGCGGCAAAGAATACTCGGATTAGAGCGGCGACGTGTTAATGTCGACGATATAAGACACCATATTGATGGGGTTCTGAGCTTATTGGTGTCATAGTATTACAGAGGCTTGTAGGGCTCTGGCCACGGCGATGTCTGTACTGTTGGTGCACCCATCTGCCGGGGTTCGCCACAGCCGCATTGAATGCCTAGTCCGCCATGACCTCCGCGCCCATCGCCACAACTAGGCCCACCAGCGACCAACCTCTTCTTGAACTTATCCTCCTTTGTGGCCTTCGCTTTGACGCGGCGATTTTGTCGCATCTTGATACGTCTCATCGTGTATATATTTTTTGATTGTTTCATGCCAATATTCTACAACTATCATATACTTTTGGCAAAATTTTATATTATTTTTGGGACTAACATATTGATCCAGTGTCCAATGTCAGTTCCTGTTTTTTTGCATGTTCTTTGTTTCATAGAAAATCCATATAAACAAAGTCCAAACGCGATAAAATTTTACGAAGATTTATTTTGGAATATATGTGATTTTTGGGATGTAGAATCAACACAAACGGAGGCCCGCAACCTTCACAAGGCTTCAGGGTGCCACCAACCCCTGGCCGCACGGGGTTGCCTCGTGGGCACATCGTAAGTCGATTGGGTCCTTCTTTGGCCGTAAGGAATCTTATATCAAGAAAAAAAACCATGTTAAAATTTCATCCCAATCGGAGTTACAGATCTCTAGGAATATAACAAACCATTTTCTGCTAGAAAACAAGAACAGAAAAATAGAAGAGAAGAGAAGAGAGAGAGAGAGAGAGAGAGAGAGAGAGAGAGAGAGATCAAATCTCGGAGGGGCTCCTGCCCTCCGGGAGCCATGTCAGCCATGGAACAGAGGGGGAACTCTCCTCCCATCTAGGGGGGAGGCGAAGGAAGAAGAAGAAGGAGGGGGACTCTCTTCCCCTCTCCCGGTGGCGCCGAACATCGCCGGGGAAATCATCGCAACGACGATCTACATCAACAACTTCACCGCCATCGCCACCAACTCTCTCTCCCTCTATGCAGCGATGTAACACCTCTTCTCCCCATTGTTATCTATACTTTAATATGGTGCTTTATGCCACATATTATTATCCAATAATTTGTTGCCATCCTATGATGTTTGAGTAGATTCTTGTTGTCCTACGGGTTAATTGTGGTATGGTGTGAATGCTATGAGTTGTATATTAATATGGTGCTGTCGTATGGTGCCCTCCGTGTCGTGCAAGCATGTGGGATTTACCGCTATAGGATTTTGTAATATGTTCATGATTCACTTATAGTGGATGGCAAGAGTGACAGAAGTTTATACCCGAGTAAGGGGGTTGTTGCGTATGGAATTAAAGAGGAGTTTATACTTCATGCTATTGTTGGGTTTTGATGCTTGCTAGAGTTCCAATCATAAGTGCATATGATCCAAGTATGGAGAGTGTGTTAGTGTATGCCTCTCCCTTATTGCATATGATAAGTATCTATCGTGTTATATTCAATTGCCTATGGACAATCTTTCTCCTTGTGCTACAAAAAGCTCTCTACTAAACAAACTTATTATCTCGCAAAGTACTCCTAGTTTTATTCTTGCAAAGTAGTTCTAGTTTCATCCCCGCAAAATAGTTTCATACTTGTTCTAGGTAAAGCGAACGTTAAGTCTGCGTAGAGTTGTATCGGTGATCAATAGAACTTGAAGAGGATATAAATTCTACATTTAGCTCCTCGTTGAGTTTGACACTCTTACTTATCGAGGAAGGCTACAATTGACCCCATATACTTGTGGGTTATCATGCCTCCAAGTTGACCTTCCGGGCGTGTGGTGCTCAGATCCTCCGTCACCTCTTCCGTCTTCATCTTTGATAGTTTCTACGATGGTTTCATCCGTCAGTGGTGGAAGGAAGGATAGGATGGGAGAAAAGAGCGGGAATTGGGCGGAGAGCGGCGGGGAATGGAAGAATAGAGTGGGAGATTTTGGCACGGAAATAGTGTGAGATGCTACAAAAGTGCGGGCTCCACCTTCCTTTTGGGAGGGCCAGGGGGTGAAGAGCGACGTTTCGCGTGTCTGGACTCCCGCAAAGCTCCCCACGTTTGGCTCCGGTTTGTGTGAGAAATTGCGTCATAGTCCGTGCGCGAACCGATACAAAACTGCGTTGGATGTCTTCCGCGGTCTGGACGATTACGAGAGGTTTGCGGGTCGATGTTGAAGATGTCGTTATACTAACATATTATATGTGCATGCACTTAAATGAACACATTTTCTCCTCCAAAGCAAACGCAGAGCAATGAACATGTTCACATTTGGAGAGCTTCGAACAACCGAGAGGCTTTAAGCATATCCCAAGCCAATCGCACAGTATCAACGAAATAAGGTTTTCCCTTGCTTCATATTATAAAGCAATGAACACCAATCACAAGGTAACTGTTGGGACGAACAACACATACCGCCCAAAAGGAAAAAGAAGACGAAGAAATAAATGTCAACCACGACAGCTCGGTAAGCACGGAAGATCCGCCACCGCTGTGCCCTCCATCTACGTCCCATCACGCGTCATGGCACCAGACCGTCGCATACCAAGAAGAACCTTCAAAAAGGAATGTTACGCCAACGACACTGCTGCACGGACATGCCCTAGGGTTTCCCTCAGCACATGAAGGGGAGAGGGGGATGGGTAGCACCAACGCCCTTCAGGAAGGAATGGCGGTGGAGGCGGTTCCCTCCCGTGACAGCATTCAACCCCTCAAAACTTCAAGAGCCAACCGCGCAGTATTTAACTCCAACACTGGTATGCACCAGACCCACCAGACCTCGCCCGCATCCCTATGATCGTGCGCCCCTCTCTCTATTCCTCCTCCTGCTGCTACTGCTGGTTGCTCCGTCACGTCCCGTCGCTGCTGCCATTTGTTGCTGCTTCGCCCCTTCCCCAGACGAGCGCGTGCACTCGAGTACTCCGACCTGACGACCGCACCGCAGCGGAGAGACCCACACCCAAGGCCTCCTTCTCCACCCTCCCCTTGCTCCCCTTTCACACTCATCTCTCCAAGAACCACCCTGCTCTCCTTCTACATGGTCGCCTCCGCCCGCCTAGGCAATCGTAATCTACATCCCTCTCTTTAGCTCCGCCGCCGGTGACCATTGCCCCCGTCGCGAGTTTGACTGCGCCGGCAGCTAGCGGTGACTGCTCCGATTCCATCGGTATGTCTGAGGAGGATAATGTCTTGTTTCCGTCGATTCTTGCTCATGTGTATGGGGCGTCTCTGGTCGACCGGCGCAGGAAATAGGGTTAAATAAGTACGGATCTATCGTCGGAAATCCTGAAATAAATTTAGGAATAAATGCGAGTACCAGGATTTTAACCCTGGTGGGCTGGGGATACCACAGTCCCTCTAACCATTCAACAACAGGTTGGTTCACTCACATATATCTATTAGTAGTACTATCTCAGTTTGGCACTAGTACTTGAACCATGCATTTTCTCAAGAAAAAGAGGGTAAATGAATATGCATGCTTATGGATATATTTGTGATAGAGTGGGGAATTTATTCACCGTAGATCGTGGTTTGAGATTCGCACGTCTTATGTCGCTATATATGCATCATTGTACTCCCTCTAATTAATTAATTCATACTAGTAAACGTGCACGTGCAACGCACGTATAATCATATAAAAAAATCCTCGGTCATCCTAATTAAGACACAATTATTTCAAATCTTAATTTGAACTAAATATAGATTTTGCAGATATAATTATTTCATATGAGCACCGTATCTCAATGGATGTCTCAACCATACAGATTTAACAAAAACACATCACCTACCTTAGTCAATTTCGTCCCACAGATTGACCCTTAAGTACCACACGTAGACAAAATTTGGTCATCGGCTCTTGATCCATATATAACAAAATTAATGTGAAAGTAAGTTCGAGATTGAGCATATTTCTACTAATGCACCCCCAAAAATCCGCATATTTATCATCTTGAGCGCTTGTGTAGGTATCATCTTCTAGCTAGAAAACAAAACAAAACATGCCAATGGAGCAGTGTCCATGCTGTTCTAGTTAGATGATCCAAACTTGGGCAATTGTTATTTTCGATGTTGCACTGGAGGATCTAAAAAAAAGTAATTCCAGGGTTTTTGATCACTTGGCCAGCAGCGCTGACAAGGCCTTGGACCTAATCAGGGAGAAAATTGCAGTTTGGAGGGCAGCCGGCTGCATCTCCGATTCTGTCTCCTGAAGCAACTTTTTTTTAGATCTGCACCGTTCATTAAATGTTAATGTTCATGGGGATATAGATAACATCAGGTAAAACAGAAAGCCACACATGGCACCCGGTTTTCCTTTTGCCCGAACTCTGTTTGACGGGCTTTTGCCTTGGGCTCCCAGTCCTAGTTTTTTTTCGACATCAAGCCCTACTTCGCCTAGACTAATTGCCCATTTGTAAACCACTTTTTTTTCTATCTAATAAGGTTTGATCATGGACCGTTCAAATTTTTATTTTCAAGAAAATCATGTATGCTCGGTGCACACCTGAAGTAATGAACAACAATTTACATGAGTTCATTCAATAAGCATGAACGGATGCATTTTTACAGAAAAAAATAGAACAACAAAGCAAGTTTAATGGCAACACCCCTTTGAGAATCTAATTACGTAGAACAGAGTATACACAATACAAAATTATCACAATTATCTCTCCTGCAATGTAACAACAATGCGTACACATATATTCCTCCCAAATCACAGCATCTTAATTTCAGAAACTAAAAAGATCATCATATCAGGCAGCACCCATAGAGTACAGGTTTCCAGTAAGAATGTAGGCCAATTTTATTACGAGAGCAATAGCATCAGCGGGAAACTACATTGCTATTTTCTTACTCACTATTATGTACTCCCTCCGTTCCTAAATATAAGTCTTTGTAGAGATTCCACTATGAACCACATACGGATGTATATAGATGCATTTTGAGTGTAGATTCACTCATTTTGCTCCGTATGTAGCCCATAGTAAAATCTCTACAAAGACTTACATTTAGGAACGTAGTAAGTAGTGTTTAAAATTCACTTAAAGAAAGCACACCAGCAAGACTTTAGTGGATCAGCTAGTAAGAAACCCTTGCAATCCTTTTAGCATGAAGACCAAATTCTTCTTAACATAAATAGGGAATGATATGATATATTGATCTGGATTTGTCAGAAGAAGAAACAATATGGAGCAGGAAACATTCACTATCACAACTACGTATGTCAGTAGAAAACATTGATAGGAAATAGATGTCTACTGTCCAACATTTGGTATCTTATAAACTGGTCCAAGTTTTTTTAAACCAAGACGCAAAAAGCATCCGGTTTTAAATTAATATAAATCCCACACACCAGGCAACATCCATAGAGTACATGTCACATATTACAAACCTAGGATCCGAGAGATAAACTGGTCCAAGTACTCCATGCTGCACTGTATTTAGTTGTTATTTTCTCTCATTACAACAACAAATCAGAAGAAATTTCATTGAGCAGTCAGTCACAAAGTGTAAGCTTAAGCTAAAAGAATACAAAAAAAAGATAAGGAACAATAGCTTCAATATTTATACTTCATAGTGCCCGTAATATCACCTCATACTGAAATTGGTACAGCATCAACATCAAACTAACTATTTCCATGTAATATGTTTTTTTGAGAAGAGACTCAAAATATCCTAGATGTGATGCTTATACAAGTTTGAGTTTTAAAAAATGCTTGTACAAGTATGCAGACTGAAAATATTTGGACTACCTACATAGCAAAAATTGTGGGATTTCACATCACCTCAGAATATATAGATGTAAATACATCTACCTAGAAAACAAGACCGGAGGATTTCACATCAACTTACCGTAGTACTACCATAAGTAGCTCCTGAAACAAAACACTACATAATCAAATAATAATGTTTAGTTTACAAAGTAGTGTCCATTGAATAGTCATGAAGAGTATATTGCATCAACAACACATAACTTGAAATGCGGAATTACTAACATAATCAAACTCAGCAAGCAAGGCAAGGGTACAAGTTAACTCACTGTATGGGCATAGATCCTATTGACTTCACTAATGTCTTATGCACATTACCCTTAATAACATGGTCAATACAATAGTCATCTACCAACTATTTTGGGGATGGAAGTTAGATAGTACAGAAGCATAACAACTCATCTGCTCAAAGATGCAAAGAGAACTGCTACACAGGCTATGGGTTGTGCCTGATTTCTACATGACAAGATATAGCAGCCATCGATCACCTCGGCCGCAGCCATCGATCACAAGGTTGTGTGAAAATCGTCCTGCAAAGGGTCATGTTCACAGCAATTCATTAAACAATTTCTGGAAAATTAACACTGCATTCACAATAGTCAATAGTTATTAACCAATAAAAGACGGATCAACTGCTGTTATGGAATTCTGAACGGGATGCAAAATTGTTGCTTAGCCTTCTCATCCATGCCCTGAGTATCCTTTTCCCCTTTCTACACATGTTGCATAACAAAAATTGGGGCATTTACTAACAAAGATTATACAACATAGAATGGTAGAAGAAAAGAATACATGTACTGTATGTACGTAGTAGACATATGAAGATAAGCAAGGACATAAATAAGATGTGCAACTGAACATGGAAAGAAGAGAGGAGTTACTGCAGGTGGGTGTACATGCGCTGGACTTAGCAAAGGGAAGGGGAGAAAGAAAGTTTCAGGGGTGGTGGTACAGACCTGTGATGTCGTTCTCCTCCTGGTTGTCCACTCCTTATTGTTCAGTTTGTGCACATCTTATCCTGGGCTTCCTGGGCGATCCTTGATCACAGCAGCGTGCCCTGATGGCATCCACGGGCTACTTGCAGCGGAGCGGGCGCGATGGCTTTGTGCAGGGACCCGAGGATGCCCTACTTCCTGCTGCTCCCGCTGACCTTCTGCTTCCCAATGCTCGAGCGGCTCGACCTCTCATTGACCTCGTTGTGGGGACAACGCTTCTCTCATCGGCCTCGCACGTCGCAGGGGCGCCCGCCTCCTCCTCTCCAACGACCTCCCACTCCACCAGGAGGAGATCGCCAAACCGAACGCCTTCGTTGCAGCGCACCTCGCTGCCTACTTCCCCGTCGTGTCCGACCTTGCCGTCTACTGCCGTGACCCTCCATGCTCGCCAGCCACGCTCCATAGCATCAAAGGTCGTACGCTGGCACCAGTAGGCCCTCGACCTCCTCGACTGTTCGGATCTCGAGTCGCTGCTCTAGGCTTGCCCCGAGCTCACCGCGCTCGACCTCTCCAAGTTGTACTGCTAGACCGAGGATGTCCTGCCGGCGCTCGACGCGCACCCGGCCGCCGCCGCTAGGCTCATTAACCTCGACCTCGGCCTCGCCGGCACCTCCAATGGCTTCCATGCCGCCCTGGGCCATCGCGGCCCGCTGGCCCCTTCCCCAGCCTCCAGTGGCCATGGCAAACTGCAGTGTGGGAATGGAGAGAGGGAGAGAGATTAGTGAGGAGACGTAGAGAGAAGGGAGGAGGGCGCTGGACACGGCTGACCGGCAGAGGAGGTCGTCGGCGGCTTGCAAGAGCGCGGGCGGCGACGGAGGCGGGGTCGACTCGGGGTGGATCTGGGAAAGCAGACGGGAGGAGGGGAAAAGCAAAAATGCTAGACATACAAAGACTTACACGTTTTTACACGCTCCTTCCATCTAACAACCAATCACAAACCTCTCCCTCCTGATTTTCAGGGGGTGAGCCGCTCCGCTTACCTATTGACCAATCAAGGTTAACCATCCTGTAAAAACCTGTAAATCGTTTGTACGTGTAGCATTGCCGGGGGAAAAGAGGAGCAGAGGCGCAATATGTGGATCCATTCTTTTCGAGGCATGATTGGCAGACGGGGCCGCCGGGATAAGATGGAATTTACCTGAAAACCAGGGAGCTGCGGGCGGGGCTGCCGGGATCGGGGACGCGGAATGCTTGACTGATTGGCAGACGCGTCGTCTGCCTCAGCAGAACATTTGATCTAAGCCGTTGATCTAATTGACAGACCGTTGGCATTATATGGACGGTAGGATGTGTTTAAGTTGATTTGATCAGAGGGTCCTAATTATCCTGTGTACAGTTTGTTGTGTGGCGTTAGGGAAATTTATGTTTGCTCTTTTAATAGTAGTATATAGATATATAGATATATAGATATAGATTTTGTTTTTGCGAATTAATTTATATGTATGTTCAGCCTTGGAAAATAATTAATGATTAAGTGATAGTCGAATCTAGATCTCGTTGATCTTTGTTTTGTTCCGTCGCAGATTCTTTCATCTTATTTCTGTTTCAGCAGATCAAATCCGTGTTTTGCGCTCATAAACATCAACTTTTTTCGATAAGCAGCAGTAGACAATTTATTTATTTTTCCTCTAGAATGCATCATCGCTGCCATGATACACGTTCTTCCCAAAAAAAAAGTACTAGCGTTCTGTTTCTTCACATATTTATTAGTACTAGAAGAACGTCCGTGCGTTGCAACGGGCCACATTAACTTTAAAAGTTCAGTATCAATTATGTTAATATTACATTGAATATTCTCATATATATTAAGTGACATCGACGACCTTTTTTACCATCAAATTCTCTCTCTCACACACACACATCCTCTTCCTCACCCTCTCTCCCCCTCTCCCTCACTCGGGAGGTGGGACGAAAATAAACCCGAAACGGAGACTACCAACTGAGACATTAGGAGTAGAGATCATTTAGTTGATAAGAATAAATAGAAAACGGTGTTAAAAAGGAGAAACAGATTAGAATACATTGAAAAACCAAAAGGACGATGTAAAAGGGGATTCGCCCTGCCCCCCGGGCCTTGCCACCGAACCGGCTCAGCGGTCCGGTCCCCGCGCGGTCGTCTTCTCCTGTTCCCCGAGCCGCGTCGCTACTGAGACGGACTCCCGCCCGACCACCTCACTGGCATCGAAGGAGAATGGATAAGGGTGACGCCCTGCCTTCCCTACCCCATGGGCTCACTCCTCCTTGACGCCCCCTCCCAAATCCACTTCTCCTCCTCGCTTGCTCGATCCCGTCGATCTGGACGAAGTCAGACGCCACGGCCACCATGACCGACCCCGTCCACATGGCCACTGCCCTCCCTGCGGGCTAGGAGCTTGTCGAGGAGCTTCGAATGCCTTCGCTACTTCGTCTGCGCCAACGAGATCAAGTCCAGCACCCCCGCATCGACTTCGCTGCCGTCTTCCTCAACCTTGGGCCACCGCGACATTGCCGTTCGATCCGCGCCGCCCCGAGCTCCCATGTCTTCCCCTAGGGCGCCATTGACACCGCCATGATCTCCTCTTGCCTTTCCCTTGTCTCCCCTCTCGTTTGCTCTCGTTAGGTATTTCGCCGTGGCCGAGAACCGCCGTCCGCCATGGCCATTGCAGGGGTAGCCACCGAGCTCCTCGGATTGACCCCGTGGCACATGCCCGCTCCTATGCACGCCCATGCCCGAGCCTGCCGCTCTTCTTCCGCACCCGCGGGGCCACTCCCTCTCCATGCCCACGCCCGCTACACCGCGTCGGTCGCGCCCGCCGCTGCCGTCGCGCTCGCCGCAGCCACCGCACCACTGTGCCCCGCGCGACACACCCTGGTCGCGCGCCACACTCTCGCTGGCTGCGCTCGCCCCGTCTACTGCCCCCCTGCCTCGCGCTGCCTCCAGTCATGGCCATCTTCTGCCGGCCGCCCCCTCAGCCTCGCCTACTGCGTGTTGCTTCCTGCTGCTATGCGCTGCTCTACCGCTGGTACGCTGCTGCACCATGCCCTCGACACCGCCGTGGACAAATGTGGCGGAGGGATTGTTAATGGAGTACGAGAAGGAGGTGGCGGAGAAGGTGTGGAGAGGCAGGAGGTCTGGGGCGGTGTCACCTGGCTATGGTGGAGGTGTTTATCCGACAAGGAGCCGGAGTGGAAGGAGAGGTCACAATTGGAAAGAATCACAAAAAAAATCATAACTCGGAGATCTCAGTTCAAAAAAATGCTAATATCGATGGAAAACATAGAAAATGTTTGTTGTTATCAAGGAAAGGTAAAATTTTAGGAAAGTTAGGATTTTTGAACTGATTTCTATGGAAATGGGGTTTTATTGTTTGATAACGTGATATCAGTACCTGCCCGTTTGTGACATGTCTGATTAGGAAAGTTTGCAAATGTTAAGAAACTATTTATTGGGAGGAAAGTTGTGACGTGTCTGTTATTTGTTTCCTAAAACAAATTTCACTAATAAGTTAGGAAAGTTAGATTAAAATGTATTATTTGTTTCCTAAAAATCTGTTGTTTGTTTCCTAAGACAAATTGAACCAATAAAAGGAATCAATTGATTTGCATAATTTAAGGAAGTTAGATTAAAATGTATTATTTGTTTTCTGAAAATCTGTTATTTGTTTCCTAAGACAAATTGAACCAATAAAAGGAATCGATCGATTTAGATAAGTTAGGAAAGTTAGATTAAAATGTATTATTTGTTTCCTGAAAATCTGTTATTTGTTTCCTAAGACAAACTGAACCAATAAAAGAAATCCATTGATTTGCATAATTTAAGGAAGTTAGTTTAAAATGTATTATTTGTTTCCTGAAAATCTGTTATTTGTTTCTAAGACAAATTGAACCAATAAAAGGAACCGATTGATTTGCATAAGTTAGGAAAGTTAGATTAAAATGTATTATTTGTTTTCTGAAAATCTGTTATTTGTTTCCTAAGACAAATTGAACCAATAAAAGGAATCGATTGATTTGCATAATTTAAGGAAGTTAGATTAAAATAGCATAATTTAAGGAACTTGGAGGAGATCGAGGGGTGGGGCTGGCTAGGGGGTGGAGGTGGGACGAAAAAAACCGGACAAAAATAAACTGTACCAGGCTACCAAGTGCTCCATTAGGTAAACTGCAGTGCAAATAACTTGACTGCAATTTTCATTCAAGTATTCATTTGTAATTCTCCCTTTTTATTGCTATATGATATCTGATGCCTGATGCTTTTACCATATTAAAAGAACACATGCATTAGAAAAGAAATACGGTACCTTAGTACTTTTGTTCTTCTCTAGTGAGCAGGAGTCCTAGCATCTTCCTCCTGCGCATTTGTTGAAACAATTCTTTCATCATTGAAACTTCGGCAAAGCTAATAATACACGAGAACATGGCATGCGTGCTATCGGCACAAGCAGGATGTTGTCTTAGTAAGCATACATTTGTACATATAGTGTGCTGAAAATTGAAACCAGATTTTCACGCAAAATAAGTTTCCAAGGCATTCCTTTAATACTTTTAGTTCCTTATTCTGTTGCCCCTTGTTTCCATCTCTTCCAAATACAAAGATAGCAAGGAAGCCAATGCAAAACTGGGCCAGAGCATGAAAAGTGATGCCACATCTGGCATCACAGTCTAGTGAGCCTCTGTTAGCACTTGATAAAATCAATTAGCAATAGCAACAATAACAGTGCACATGTATTAGCACTTAATATATAATCCCAACAAGAGGATCTGTTGTTGTAGAAGATGCAATGCATATTTGTCCAGCTTAATATATAATCAAATCACCAAAGAAGTACCTGTTTGTCTCACTTTATATTCTCAGAAGCTAAGACGGCTGGCTAGGATCAAGCAGCAGCAATGCAAGTGTCCCTCGCAGGTGATGTTTAACACTGAAGCAAAACAAATTTGCATTGGTGTAAAACTACAACTATTAGCTCTTTCACCTTGTCAGACAGTCCCTTCAATCCAAGAATATACAACATCTAGAAGAAATAAAACCAATGCCATAATTAGTAAACAATTTCAGCGACAAAAGGATAAACAAATTGGATTTTTAAAACAAAATCTGCACCTGCACAAGTATATGTTATATTAACAGAAGTGCAGATCCTGTCCCACTCTTCACTTTTTGACAAAAAACTTCCGAATAGCAATCTTGGTGAGTGATCTCGACCGGGTTCGATCGACATGGCGTGTCGTTCCTCCAGGAGTGGGTGCTGAGAGGAAGGATGGCAAACCTCCATTGTCAATCGGCCGGAGCTGCATCGTCATTTGGATCAGAGCATGGACGAAATCGAGATGGTAGAGGTTGAGGAATTTGTAGGACGTGAGGGTTTAGGGTGGGAATCACGAGAACTCACCCATATCTTGGGAGACGGCAGACCCGAGGTGCAGTCGTGTTTGTGCTTCAGGGGCTGCCACGTGCTGTCCTCGCCGCCATCGCCTGTCGATGCCACTTCAGCACCACGAGCATGGGACTGAGGGACGAAGGGAAGAGAAGGGAAGGAAGCGAGCTAATGACGTACCTGTGTTTGGTATGTAATACCCTCCATTAAGAGTAGATATTTTCTTAAAATCGGTTATTTTGTTTCCTAATTAATGTGATTGAGCAATTTAAGGTAAGGTTAATTAATTTAGATTTGATATTCAGAGATTGATCGTGATTGATTCTTTCACATAAAGACATTACTAAAAATAACTTGCACCAGCATGGAAAGTTATAATCCATTAAGATTTTTTTCGTTGTGTGAGAGGGTGACGCGAAACTAAACCGGTGGGGTGGGGGAGGGACGAAAAAAAACCAGCGAAATAAAACGGTTGAAAGTGGTGGGACGAAAATAAACCGTACGAGGCTACCAACTGCTACATTAGGAGTAGAGATAACGACGGGAGTTTGGGCGTGTGCGGGACTCGATCGCGGGATTTTTCTTGGTTTTTCACGGCTGAGGGGGAGATGGGGGAAGTACCAAAGAAGTACCAAAAAAGACCGAGTGAGGTGGGACGAAAATAAAACCCGGAACGCGACCTACCAACTGAGACATTAGGAATAGAGACTATCAGTTTGGCGCGAGTGTACATGAATCTTGCATTTTCTCGAGAAAAAGAGACTAGATGAAGCTGCACGCTTATGGAGATATTTAGTGCGGGATTTATTCACCATAGATCATGCTTTGAGATTTGCACGTTTTATATCGCTATATTATGCACCATTGTACTGTCTCTGATGAACTAATTCATATTTTGTTTGTGCAAAATCATTTATATGTATATTTGACGTTGAAGAATAATTAAAGATTAAGTAATAGTCGAATCTAGAACTTGTGCTCTTTGTTTTAGGCATTTTGATGCTGTAGAATTAACTTCATTGAGGTATGAAATGAGATGTGCTACAATGAAGATGGCGAAAACATGCGAATCTCAAAGCATGAACTAATGCAGGATTTAGGGGCTGTATGGCCCACCAGGGGCAGCCATGTACTATCCATTTAGCATATTATAAAGCAATGAACACCGATCACAAGGTAACTGCTGGGACAAATAACACATCAAGCCCAAAAGAAAAAAGAAGAAGAAGAAATAAATGTCAACCACGGTAACTGGCTAAGCACGAAAGATCCGCCACCGCTGCGCCCTCCATCTGCGTCCCATCACGCGTCATGGCACCGAACCATCGCATACCAAGCATCACCTCCAAGAAGAAATGCGACGCCAACGACACTGCTGTCCGGACATGCCCTAGGGTTTTCCTCGGCACACGGAGGGGAGCGGGGGATGGGTAGCACCAACAGCCTTCAGGAAGGAATGGCGGCACCCATTAGCGTCATCGCATCAGAGCTGGATGAACCGGCAGGGATTTCTCCCGCACACCCAAGCACCGCCACCCACTTGACCGGAGCCATCCAACTATCTTCCCACCCGCAAGCACGCGCCACCACGGCCTTGGACTCATCCATGCCGCCCCGCTGCAAACACCATCACGAGGTCAAGAGAACAGAGGAAAGGAGCGCTCAGAGGCAAGGGCGAAAAAGCACCGGAGCTGCACGGGAGGGAACCGCCTCCACCGCAGTCGCGCTGGAGGCCTGTGCCTCCAACACCGACGTGGATTGCCTACCATACGCCGCACTAGAGGCAAACCAGGCCACCCGGCCCCGGCTGGGCCCATATCGGGCCTGCAAAGCCCCGACCACCGCCCTCCACCAGCCCGACGCACCGCCACCCGAGAGCCACGCCGCAGCCTCGCCCTGCCACCGGCTTGCCCGAACCCAAATGAGGCCCAAAGGGCCCAGATCTAGGCCTGGCGAGCGCCGCCACCCCGCCACCAACGACGCCGCCACCCGCGCCAGGAGCACCTGCCGCCGCATAGGACCATCGCCGCCTAGGGGCACCGCCCCGCATCGGAGGAACCCCGAGAGGGGAAAGGCCAGAGGCCGCCGCCGCCAGCGTCCGGGCGTGGCCCGCGGTGGGCGCCGGCAACGGCGGCGGGGAGGAGAGGTGAGAGGGAGGGAGGCTCGCGGAGGGAGGTGCGGGGTGCGGCCAGTCGGGGAGATAGCACGCCTCCCGTGACAGCATTCAACGCCTCAAAACTTCAAGAGCCAACCGCGCAGTATTTAACTCCAACACTGGTCAATGCACCGGACCCACCAGGCCTCGCCCGCATCCCTATGATCGCGCGCCCCTCTCTCTCTTCCTCCTCCTGCTGCTACTGCTGGCTGCTCCGTCACGTCCCGTCGGCGCTGCCATTTGTTGCTGCTTCGCCTCTTCCCCAGACGAGCGCGTGCACTCGAGTACTTGACCTGACCGCACCCGCAGCGGAGAGACCCAGAGCCTTCTCCTCCGCCCTCCCCCTGCCCCCCTTTCACATCATCTCTCCAAGAACCGTCCTGCTCTCCTTCTACATGGTCGCCTCCGCCCGCCCAGGCAATCCCAATCTACGTCCCTCTCTTTAGCTCCGCCGCCGGTGACCATTGCCCCCTGTCGCGAGATTGGTTCCGGCCGGCAGCCAGCGGTGCCTCCTCCCATTCCATCGGTATGTCTGAGGAGGATAATGCCCTGTTTCCGTCGATTCTTGCTCATGTGTATGGGGCGTCTCTGGTCGACCGGCGCAGGAAATAGGGCTAAATAAGTATGGATCCAGCGGCGCTTCGAGCTTGTTCCGTCCCGTCGCAGATTCTCTCATCCTTTTTCTGTTTCACCAGATCGAGGCCGTGTTTTGTGCTCTTAAACACGATTTTTTTTCTTGGATAAGCAGCAGTAGACAATTTATTTTTCCTCTACTAGTATTAGTAGAATGCATCATCGTTGCCATGATGCACGTTCTTCCAGAAAAAAGTAACGTTGTATTTCGTCACATATCTATTAGTAGTACTACCAGTTTGGCACTAGTACATGAACCATGCATTTTCTCGAGAAAAAGAGGGTAAATGAATATGCATGCTTATGGAGATATTTGTGATAGAGTGGGGAATTTATTCACCATAGATCGTGGTTTGAGATTCTCATGTTTTATGTCGCTATATTATGCACCACTGTACTCTCTCTAATGAATTAATTCTGTTTATGCAAATTAATTTATAGAGTATGTATGTTCATCGTTGTGAAATAATTAATGATTAAGTGATAGTAGTTGAATCTAGATCTCGTTGGTCTTTGTTTTGCTCCATCACAGATTCTCTCATCTTATTTCTGTTTCAGCAGATCAAATCCGTGTTTTGCGCTCAAACACGATCTCTTTTGGATAAGCAGCAGCAGAAAAAAAATTCTCTCTAGAATGCATCATCCACTACTAGATTGGCAGAGCACATATTAAACTCGGTGAAATCTTCACCGAGTGCCAAACTCGGCGCAGCGCACTCGGCTGGACGGGCCACGGCAATCATTAATACTGCCGACTTCATTCTATCGCGAACTTCCAGAACAAATTGCATGGGTCTTGCACTAGTACATGAATCTTGCACTTTCTCGAGAAAAGGAGAATTTATTCGTAATCTTGTATTTCTTCACATATTTATTAGGATCAGTTTGGCACTAGTACATCAATCTTGCATTTTCTTGGGAAAAAGAGAGAAAATGAATCTGCATTCTTATGGAGATATTTATGATAGAGTGCGGAATTTATTCACCATAGATCGTGCTTTGAGATTCGCATGTTTTATGTTGCTATATTATGCACCATTGTACTCTCTCTGATGGACTAATTCATATTTTGCTTGTGCAAATCCATTTATTTGTATATTCGGCATTGGATTTTTTTTTAACAATTTAGTAATAGTCGAATCTAGATCTCGTTGCTCTTCATTTTAGACATTTTGATGCTGTAGAACTGACTTTATTAAGGTGTGAAATGAGATGTGCTACAACAAAGATGGTGAGAGCATGCGAATCTCTAAGCATGAACCAATGCTGGATTTAGGGATTGTATATGCTCCACCGGGGACAGCCATGTACTATGCATTTAGAATATTGTTGATCAAAAATTCAGATTTGTTTTTGGATATGAAGCAAACAAATTACAGAATTCTGCTTAGCAGGCAGTTGAATTTCACATCATGAGGTGCTAAACTACATGGCTGAAGATACGCTCAAGGGAGGACCTAAAGGTCGCCGTAGCCATCCCATCAGTGAAACTCGTAAGCAAGTAGCATGGCAATTATCCATTAAACATTGCTATGATCATATATCTACAAAAAACTTTACATAAAAATTATATCTATATATAACTGAATATCTCTTTTGTTTGCAGCATTTGAGGCATTTTATGATGGCTCGTGGCATGAAGTTAATTGTATAAGGGTCAGGAATGGCGGTCTATTCGTTAAATTCTACTCTGGTTCCACAGTCGAGCATAACGTTGATGGGGATCATCTGCGCCTACGCTCCAGAAGGGCTACGTACTTTGACTGCTCGCATGTTCTCAAGCCGGGTGTTGATATCTGTGTACAATCATCTCATCCACTGCAAGGAAATCCAACTGGGGAAATGAAATTTTCGGTATGTCATCCTAATATTTATGATTTGTTGTAAAAGGTTTACATTCCCATTCCGCATTATCTTCAAAAAGTACATGGCAATGGATTTTTATGAACAAAAAAATAATAATACGCTGAGTATGAATAGTTTGATGTGAAAGCCATACCATCATTTGTTACGCACGTCATCTAATAGAAGTTTTTTTTCTCTCAAACATACACCAAAATATGTGCCTTTTGTATCATCTCTTGATTACTTTATTCTTTTATCCATGCAGATGTTACTGTGTCATGATGCAAGGCTCATCACAATCAAGAGAAATCATATTGAAGATCAGTGTCTCTGCCTGTTTGTTGTTATGCTCCGCAAGAACCTATGTCCTGACAATACAGAAAATAGAAAAGTGATATCTGATAGAAAAGAACAGGTGGTGACCCTAAAGAATATCTTCCTCTTGCAAAAGCTCCAACCTGAGGAGCTCCATGAGGGAAGCATACAATGGAGTTGTGCAGAGGACTGCCTGTCTCACAATAGAAGCAAGCTGTTAAGTGCAAGATTCTCCCAAGAAATTGCACATCTCATAGTTTTGTCTATCCTGAATGGAATGGAGTTCACCATCAAGTTGGTAGAAGGCAATATCATCTATAGAATCATCAAAGGAGGCCGAGCGAGTTGCAATCTTGATTCCATGAGCACACCTCCAGGCTTTGGCAACAACATGGAGATAATTTCATTCCAACTGCGCAATGAGGCTTTACGCCCAATTATCAGGAATATCCCTGTCACTCATCCAAAGAAGCACAATCTCACAGAAGACATGAGATTCACTATGAAGGCTGAATTGGATGGTCAATTGGAAGACAGGAGATTTACGGTCAAGACTGAGTTGGATGGTCTATTGGATGTTTTCTCGTATGAAGAAGTGGATTTGAGGCGCTCAAAGCGTCGGAAAACTCAAGCAGAGCGCTTTACTAGCTATGAAACGCCTAATTTCGGTCGTGACAGGTGGAAGAGATGTGATGCGCCTTCCACCAAGCATGGCAATTCACAAAGAGCTTCACGTCGAGATTCACCAGTTGCAGTAGAATCAACCTATGGAGAGGTCCCAGTGAATATCACACGGAAACAAACAAGTGCAACCGCTTTCGTGGTCAAGGAAAACCCAAACTCCGCAGAAGGGAAGCATAAGAGCACAGCAAGGATAACTCCTGTCAAGGGAAAACCCAGCTCTGTGGAGGTTAAGGAGGAGAGCACAGTTGAAGAAAGATCTCCGGGTCCTCATGTTCCACGGACACCTGCAAAGAGTAAGGAGAGGAATCTTCGCCCCCTTTTATCTCTTCGACGGAAGTCATTTACTTCATCCCGCAGCCTAAATGGCAATTCTGAGCCAGCATTTGGTCGGAAAAGGAAGGAACGCATGTGCGAAAGAGAATACAAGAAAATGATAAACCAATGCATAGGAAACATCCAGAGTGAAATGGAGAGGGACTTTGAGTTCAATCTAGGTGTTCCGATGATGAATTACGGTCAAGGTTTTTATGGAGAAGTGAATTTTACATGGCCAGCTTCTGCTGATAATGACAGTCAAGAAGAGAAAGATGGTCTTGAGGAATTTTGGAAAGAAATGGATCACTCATTGACCACACTAGCGCTTGAGAAAAATCAGGTACGCTTTGTATTTCTTTTATAATTGTTCAACTTTCTCGTGAAATAATTTAGCACTTCTCGAGAAAATGGAAGGACCTTGAATTTGGAACTATGCAAGCAGTTTTGTCCCCTTTGTGGCTAGTAGCATCTTTGTTCTTGTCTTATTTAAGATACTGAGATAATACTCATTCTGAATTCCTGATATACTCAAGCCTGAGTCTGTTTGTACTTATGAAAAAGCTATCTATGAAACCTTAGGAATTATGAGATATTTTTGGGATAATTTTAATGTTAACGGAAATCATCTTTTTTGCTTGATATTTCCTTATTATCTGCTACTAAATTGGCCAATCAGGAAAGACGAACCGCGGGAACCCACTAAAAACATTTCGGTATGTTACGCCATTTCACTGATCATTGTTGCTGCTATCAACTTAGCATATAAAAGGATGTATACAAAATATGGATCAAAGGAAATTTGTTAGCACGCCCTTGCAATCATAATGCCGTGAATTACTTGATGTTCTTCATAAAAAAAAGTATGCCATGCTACTCGTTTTTTTTCGGCACTTTGAGAATAAGAAAATATACAAATTTTCAGGACTCACATTCAGAAGCAGTTCATGAAGCCACTGCTGGTTTAGGTAAAAGTGAAGAAAATCCATGTGAACATGACTGCATGCTGGATGAGGGGCTTGGACTGGTGTGCAGATTATGCAATGTTGTATGTGTGGAGATAAAGCACATCTTTCCGCAAATGGTAGGTCCAATTAAAGCAATTTCAACTTCTCTTCACTGCTTTCACTTTTGACTCGTCACCGACAGGATGCATAATATATTCGTTCGATGCAGGCCAATTGTAATGGCTATAACAAGGAGAGACCTGGATGCCGCAATATTGATCATGATGATCTTGTACTTGATCCTTCTCTTCTTGCAATCTTGGGACCAGAGTTTTCAGAACTGAAGGGCTCCGGGAACCTGTGGAGTTTAATACCCGATCTTGAGCCTAAACTACTTCCTCACCAAAGGAATGCATTTGAATTCATTTGGAAAAACTTGGCGGGATCGCTGCAACTCGAGGAAATGGATAATCCAACAGCCAGTACTGGTGGCTGTGTGGTTGCACATACTCCTGGATCAGGGAAAACTCTGCTGCTGATCTCATTTCTTGTCAGTTACTTGAAAGTTCACCCGAGAAGCCGGCCATTGGTGCTTACTCCAAAATCTGCTATCCATACATGGATGAGGGAATTTGAGAAATGGGGCATTTCACTTCCTCTGCATGTGCTTCACCAGGCTGACAAAAGAGGCAAGCCAATGGGGCCTATTGATCCTAGGCTGCAGGCAATTTTAAGCAATTTTCGCCGACCCAACTGGAAAAATATTTGCCTTGTGGATCGTATGGACAAGTTATGCAAGTGGCATGAGCATCCAAGTGTTCTTTTGATGACATACTCATCTTTCTTACGGCTGGCGAAAGAAGACTCAAGAATGCCGCAGCGAGCATTCATGGTGCAAGTCCTGATCAACAACCCTGGGCTGTTGATCCTTGATGAGGGGCACAACCCGAGGAGCAACAAATCCAAGTTGAGGAGGGTGCTGATGAAGGTGAAGACTGAGTTTAGAATCCTCATGTCTGGTACGGTCTTCCAGAATAACTTTGAAGAGTATTTCAACACCCTATCTCTGGCCAGACCTCGGTTTGTGGACGATGTTATGACCGTGCTTGTCCCAGAAAGGAAGAAGGAAACGAGGGGCAGGAGAGCTAAACATAGAGAAGCAGTGGCAAGGCGCATCTTTGTGGACAGAGTTGGGCAAATGATTGAGTCCAGCGACAACTGGGACCGGCAAGGTGGTATCAGTTTGTTAAACAAGCTTACATGTGGGTTCATCGATTCATTCGAAGGGTCAAAGCTAAGGAGCCTTCCAGGGATACATGTATATACACTTTTCATGAAACCCACTGAAATCCAGGAGGATATACTTTCAAGAATATCGATGGCCACGTCATGCGGTGGCCGTTACCTTCTCGAGGTTGAGCTGCTCATCACGATTGCGTCTATCCATCCATGGCTCATAAAAACCACCAAATCTTCTAGCACTTACTTCACTCCAGAAGAATTGCATAAAGTTGACAAGTACAAGAGGGACTTTGTTGTCGGTTGCAAGGCGAAGTTTCTCATCGATCTGCTGCACAAGTCGTCGTACAGGGGGGAAAGGGTGCTGATATTCTGCCACAACGTGTCGCCAATAAGCTTTCTTGTGGAGTTGATCGAGAATGTGTTCGGATGGCGCCTCGGGGAGGAAGTCCTGGTGCTCCAAGGTGATCAGGAGCTGCCTGTCCGCTCCGACGTCATGGACAAATTCAATACTGACAGTCAAGGTAAGAGGAAGGTGCTCATTGCTTCGACGACGGCCTGCGCCGAGGGAATCAGCTTGACAGGCGCATCGAGGTTGGTCATGCTGGATTCAGAATGGAACCACTCCAAGACCAGGCAGGCGATCGCGCGGGCGTTCAGGCCCGGCCAGGAGAGGACCGTGTATGTCTACCTTCTGGTGGCATCTGGTACATGGGAGGAGGACAAGTACAGCCGCAACAGGAGGAAGGCTTGGATGGCGAAGATGGTCTTCCACGGACGCTATTTTGATGATCCGCTACGGAAAGCGGTGACTGATTTTAATGATGACATTCTCAAGGAGCTTGCTGATGAAGACAAGACCAAAACCTTCCATATGATAGTTAAGCAGGACTGACCGACCGAAAGGATGCTCTGTCTCTCCTGTCCCTCTCTCCTACACCGCTATTTTGTTCGTCTGATCTGTTCTAGACCTGCGCCGTAGCGTTTATGTGAGACCTCGTGTATATATAGCTTATGTGGACATGCTCTAATCTAATGTGAACTTCTATGGTATTTTGTAATGCTCTGTTGTTGGTTCTAGCACAGATGCGAACTTCTCTGCACTAGATGACCAGTTACAGAATCTGGCACAAAACTGAGGCTCAACAGCAACAGTTTGTTTTCTTCGGCATATGAGGCTTACTATTCGTCGACGACAGGTGCGTATGTGTAACTCCCTATCGTTTGTTGCAACTGGAAAACCTTGTCAGTTTCTGTCTTTCAAGAATCTCACCATTTGGGCCATTGCAAAATTCTTCCGAGACAAGATATTTCACAGATAGGACCCGACTGAATTATTGCTTATGGGCCTTTGCTTGTCAAGTTGCTGGCGTCTCCTTCATAGTACTATCCTTCACCCTGTCAAACCAAATTAACTCATGTCCCAACCTCAAGTCCCATCTTCTCGGCCTTTTAGTTAGAAGTACCATTCGATCATTAACCGATACTCCGATAGTGATATGACCGCCCTCCCTTTCCATCAACAGAAAAAAGGGTGCAACCACCATTTCTGTGCAGCTAGTTTAATTTCACTTATCTCGATCAAAATTAACTCCCACTCGCCGTGGTTGGTGTGAGAGAAAAAAAAACATATGGGATAGGTAAAAGAACAAATTCTGAAGAATCACAAGGACCAGATGATGGCTTTGATGGAGGAAACAATGCGGTGTGATGTTCAGGCTGGCATGGCTGCTGGTAGCAGTTGCTTTAGATGGGAGCCTGCCTCCCCCACTTGCTCATCAGATCTCCTTATCATGTCCACCTGCCTTAGCCAAGGCCCAATACAAGTGGACATGCCAGTTTGATAATTAGTACTTTACAATATCTTTCCTGCTTCAGAAATATGCAGAGAAAAAGGGGCTCGGAACCGTTTCGGTTTCGTGTATGCTAGTTTATTTCCAGATCTGCGAAATGGCATCGGAAAGATCAGTTTAGTTTAAAAGAAATATCAGTTTAATTTAAAAGGACGGCCGAAAGGACCACCTTTTTTCGTAAGATTCCGAGGAATTTGCCTCAGCATGTGGAATTTTGGGGTCTGATTATTCTGAGAGAGGAATGGTACCATCTCCAAAATGCATTTGCTTTCCATTGATTTGAACACTTGTTATGTGCCGTGATCTCAGTGCGGCTCCACCATTTTTTTCTTCATATTTCTATTCTTCTACTTACAAACTACCAAATCTGTGAAGTGACCTAAAATGTCTTGCATTTGTTTACATAGGGAGTAGCAGACAAGTGGACATGCCAGTTTGATAATTAGTACTTCACCATAATATTTCCTGCTTCAAAGACATGCAGAGAAAAAAGTGGCTCGGAATCGTTTTGGTTTCGTGAGTGCTAGATTATTTCTAGATCTGCGACATGGTGTCGAAAAGACCGGTTTAGTTTAGAAGGGCGTCATGTTGAATTTT
Organism: Triticum dicoccoides; assembly: GCF_002162155.2. Taxonomy (NCBI): domain Eukaryota; kingdom Viridiplantae; phylum Streptophyta; class Magnoliopsida; order Poales; family Poaceae; genus Triticum; species Triticum dicoccoides. Next base: position 79,990,673 of record NC_041383.1, on the reverse strand, counting down.
CTTGTTTAGGATAACGAGCGATCAGCGTGTGGAATGGGCTCTGTTTATTCTGAGAGAGGCTTCTCAGCACCTTGAACACTAGTTATGTGCTGTGTTGTGAGTGCAGCTCCACCATTCTTTCCTTCAAATTTCTGCTCTTCTAGTACAAGCTCTCTTCTTTTTTAAGAAAGGGATCTCTCCCCGATTTCACTAATGAAACCATACAGAGGATCAGAATTCTTAATATATATATAGAACCATTTAAAATGTTTTCTTGGGAAATGCTACACATCTGAATGTGTGGCTGGCTGCAAATGGCGCATTGTTAGTTAATTCTCCTTTAACACAATCCAATTTGTGCAAACCCTATCATGCCTAGACTATGATAGTGCCCTTGTAGTATTTTTGTAATCTATGCTGCCCACAGATTTGGCTAGTCTGTCAACGGTGGTATATCCCCCCCTCCCTCCATCCAGAAGCCCATGAGGAACGAACCATCTCCTCCATGAGCTCGCCAGATCCTCCAAATTTCAGAAGTTTCTCCATCCGGAAACTTCTACAGTAGCTACTAGAACACCACTACACCACCATCAGCACCACCATTTAATAAGTGTTTTGCCGAGTGTAAATGGTGCATTGTTAATTCTCCTCAACACAAGATATCTTTGTCTAATCTGCGACGCACAACGCTGCCCACAAATATGGCCCGTTTGTCAGCGGTAGCATATTCCCCCGAACATCTTCATGAGCCCGCCAAGTCTTCCAATTACTAGAAGTTTCTCCATCCAGAAACTTCTAGCCACTACTACACCACCACCCTGTCCCTCTATCCATCTATCTATCTATCCAACCGGGACGCGCATGTCCCTGTCTACCTCCTCCTCCTCACGCAGGCAGGCTGCCCACAGATTTGGCAACTGGCCGAAATAGAAAATGCTCGTATGCACATCAGCTTTCCTTCACACAGCTTGCCAAATCGAACTGAACCAGGGAAAGGCGACACACTTGATGATGCCTCCACACAGCTAAAACACACTACCGCTCGTCATCATCTGGCCTTTTGAGGCAGTGGAGCTCATTTTCCATCAGTGCACCAGAAATGCATTCCACTGACTGGCATGCCTCACAACAACAACACTACCACTGCAACTTTAAGTTACCAAAGGCAGGCAGGGGTTGCTTGTCAGGTCACACACTATGAGAACATGCATCAGATAAAAATGGGAGGAAGAGTGGAAGACGATGACGAGGGTGAAGCAACAGTCCAACGGCAGCAGCCACAGTTAGATGGATGGATAGTCTCGAGGACGCGGCTCGTCTGACGTACGGCCCACACACTGACGTGTGGGCCCGGACCCACCTGTCAGCGACCCAACGGCAGGGGGCCGTACGTCAGGGGATCCGGCTCCTAGTCTCGAGCCCCCAACCAACACAAGTTGCATCCTTTTTTAGATTGTTCATTCACGGTGGTGATATCACCTGCACTGCATCAGACAACCTGCCTTTATAACCTTTTCTTCCTTGTCCCTTACTGCCTTGAATTGAAAATTCATGGCGTTGCTCATCCCACTATTGTTGCCATGGATTGGATTGGAGAGGCACTGCTCTTTCCAAAATATCTACCACTTGTGCGCGAGTGTTGTCACTGTTTTGTTGTTGTTGTTGCATGAGATCCACATGGCCGTGAAAAGGTTTCCACTGAAGAAATTCAGCATGATATGTGGATGGATAAATCTGAAGGCCCATTCTTTTCTTTCAAATTTAAGAAGATTTCTGCCCCCTGATTTCAATCAAAGAGGCCGATAAAACACAACATCGATCCTTTTCAAAGTTTTTCCCATAATTGTGATTTGTGTAGCGTATACCGCTCGAATGAATTGCTGATTTCTTTTAAAAAAAGAATTGATGATTGCTAGTCAAAGACTAATCATAACAAAGCAGAATACATGCTATTCCTATGATAAAATAGATAATTGAGGAGCGACTAGAAGGCGCCCAACTCCTCGAATCGCCAGAAACATCCCCGATTACAATACAATACACATCTCTGTCAAACCGGAATTTGATGAATGTTTTCGGACAATCAACGCAGTGAAAGAAATTTAAAATGTTTCAAGCCGCTGTCATTACCTAGATGCATTATTACGCGCCGGTACGAATTAGAAAAGAGGATCTGTACCAACCCAAGCCGACAGACCCGCAGACAACAACGGCAGAAGGGTGCAGTACGCGTCGTCCTCGCAAGTAATTTTGGTGGATCATCAATCAAGGCCCGGGGGTCAAGGCAAGTCGGCCGATTTGAGCGACACTCAACACAAAAGATCCAAAAAATCCAACGAGGCAAAGGCTAGTCGGCCGATTTGAGATACAAGCCTCTCACAATAATTTCATGTTAACCACTAGTAGATGACATATGTTATGAGGCCCGCTTTTTGTCGCTGTGTACTCTTGTGTGTTTTTGAACGTTTGAGGTCGACGGTGGGCCCGGGTTTGAATTCTGGTGCGGTTGTATCGACTTGACATGGTAGGTTTAATTAAAAATCTTCCATTTCAAATTTAATTTTTAAGGTTGAGTTCTTTTGTGTGGGGCAAAAATCAGTGCACCGCATTACAAATTGTCAATATTACAAATGGTGTGTTATCAAGAATGGGCCTACACGTGACCACTCATCATGGGACCCACCAACTCAACCATTTCAATCATCTATGGCCGCCATCGCAATCGCGAGCAAGTGGTCGTGAGAGGCGATCGAACAAAGCAGAGCAACGTCTCGTCTTCGAAAGTGTGTTGTCTATAGTTTTCCAGTTTTAATTGGGATTGTTTCTTCCCGGAGTAATTCAAAAGCTTGTTATATCTCGCTTTGTTGTTGTTTTTTTGTTGTTGTGTACTCTACGTATTTTGGATGTGCACATTGTCCATAGGATGGGGGGTTTTAATCCTTGTGCGGTTGTATGAACTTACAAAATTCGCAGGGCGGGCAGGACGCGGCGGCTAGCGGCAGGGTGCGGGAGAGCCACACAGGCACGCGGTGGCGGAGATGGGGGCGTGCAGGACGCGGGCGCGCACTGGCTCCAAGCCAGACATGATCATCCGATTGATGTTTGTTTTCGGCCTCAAGCGGATAAAACGGACGTCCGTTTGGTGTTGACGTATGGAGTTGGCCTCAGGTGAACGCAATGGCCTCGCACACAAAAAAATCCCCTTGTCTCGCGTTCGCGGCATCGTCTCCCCTGGACGGCTCGAATCCGGCCATGGCCTTTGCTCGCAGATGTTGTGTGGTTGCTTGCGATGATCTATTTGGACACTCCTTGCAGTGTATTGCTGCGCGGGGAGGAAAAAAGATGGGTGTGGCAGGGGAGAGGGCGGCAAGAGATAGAGATGGATTGCCAGGCGGTAGAAGAAAGATAAAGAAGGGGGTTACAGTTTCTAGCCGCGTGGGGTCCATGGCTCGTGGCACACGCGCGACGGCTGAATTTCTAAAATCTTTATCCATATTAGATAAGGAGCAACAAATGTAATTCAGGTAGTGTACACAGTGGATAACTATGTTTTTTAGTTAAGTGGGCACTGTGAAGATGTGATCTACATTTTTTACAGTAAAATGTGATTTAGTAGGAAGAGATGAGACCTTGATTTACATCTTTTTATAGAAAAAAAATGTGATCTACATCTTTTTATAGATGGATTGCGGGGTGGTGAAAAAATATAAGGAAAGGATATCGTGTGGGGCCCTAGCGCATGGCACACTCTGAATTTCTACTCAGTCGGCTAGATGGACTACGGTACGGTGGAAAAAAAAAGATAAGGAAGGGGATCACCGTTTCTAGCCGCATGGGGGCCATAGCACGTGGCGCACACACGACCAGCCGAATTTCTAGATGGTCGACCGGATATAATCGTTATCCATATTAAATAAGGGCAAATAATTTAATTTGAGTAGTGAGCAATATTGGATAACTAATGTTTTCAGATAAGTGGGTAAAAATGTGATTTACATTTTTTTATTTGTAGAAAAATGTGATTTGGGTAGGAAGAGAGGAGACGTTGATGGCCCGGAGATTAGTAAGAAAAAGGGTTTCCCCCCGCTTTACATTATAAAGCAAACATCCGATACATTCAGCCCAAAAGAAAACAAAAGAAAATGAAAGAGAAATAAATGCCGACACCGGCAGATCAGCGAAGAAAGGAAGACCGGCAATCGCTGCACCCTCCGACGAAGTACCACCGCGCTCCCAGCATCTCGAAGCGTCTCGCACCAAGCAACACCTTCAAGAAGGAATGCGACGCCGTCGCCGCTGTTGCCCAAACAAGTTCTAGGGTTTCCCTCGATACGCGAGGGATGGTGGGGAAGGGATATATCCGACGCCCCTCAGGAAGGTCCGATGGCGCCCGCAAGCGTCGCCGCGTCGGTGCCGGACAAGCCGATAAGGATTTCTCCCGATCCACAACCACCACCATCACCCCAGGCACTTCGAGATGCAACACCCCAACAGCCGCCCAACCAGCCTACGCCACCATGGTTACCGGACAACCCCCGCCGCCTCACTGGAGCTGCCAACACGAGGCCTAGCTCAGGCAAGGAGACCCTGGCCACGGGGGCAACCACAACTCGACCGGGGGGAGGGGACAACCTCCACCGCCGTAGCGGAGCCGACCGAACGCGGCGACGAGGACTTGCCGGGCCTCGACGGCCCGGCCGGGCCCACTTGGACCCGAACAATCCTATCGCCATGCTGCAACTCGCCGACCAACGAAGTTCTCACCGCCCGAGACCGCCGCCACCATGCCATCACCAGGAAACGACGCCGCGGAACACCGAGCCACCGGCCCACCTGAACCAAGATGGGGCCCAAATGGGCCCAAATCTGGGCTGGGCGGGCGCCCCAGCCACCAGCGCCACCGCGCCGCCCCACGGCCAACGGCTGCACCGTCGCGTCGAGGGCCACCGTGGCACGCGGCATCACCGCCGACGGGCCACACCGACGCCGGCCGAGGAGCACCGCCACCAGCCCCCACCGGCCGAGCATGGGGGGCCGCATGTGGGGAAGGGCAGACCCGCTGCCGCTAGCACCACGCGACCGAGGCCCGACGACGCTCGCTGGCGGCGGCGGGAGGAAGGAGGTGCGAGGAGGGAGCCTGGAGGGGAGCGGCGGAGGGCCCCCCGGCCGCCTCGCCCGGGGAGGCGACGCGGGGGGTACGGGAGTGATTTAATGGCAGTGATTTAATGGCAGTGGTATCTTTAGATGTACCGACATAATTTGTCGTCATGATATAATAATGAGCCAAATTAGTTAAATACAAAAAACAGCTTGATGAATGGAAAGACGATAGTCACGGTGAAATTAAAAACCTTGTGGGATAACATTTACTAGAAGGGTTGGGCGCGCTTTGCCACACCGTTGAACTTGTTGGGATTCTTAAATTTCTCTACTCACTCCATTTCAAACTATATGGTGTATTACTTTTTTGAAAAGTCTAACCTCTTTAAGTTTGATCAAAGTTTTTAGAGAAATGTATCAAAATTCGTAATATCAAATCGGTGTTATTAGCTTCATTTTTTTAATACTGTGAATGTCGATATTTTTGGCTCTGCACTCGGTCAAAGTTAAAGAAATTTGACTTTTCAAAAAACTAATAACCCTTATATTTTGAAACTGATGAAATATTTAGTTTGGCCAGTGGGGGAGGCGATGGGTTGTGTTTTATGTTTATTTATAATGCGGATACTCGGTGGGCCTTTCGCGGTTTGATTCTATGTTATCCGCTAATCAACCCATATTTATGTGGGGATATTTTTTCATCAGTGGCTGCATGTACTGCATTCGTGCTATAGTATCACATGGTGGCACTTTTGTCTAGGTGATGGGAGTCTGCGAGGGGTTGATATGTTTTTCTAGGCCGGTTGCTGCTGATTGATTTGAAAATTTGTTGGCCCGATCAAAATCGTAAATTAAATCGAAAATTGAATAGCTCAATCGAATGAAAGACCGTTAAAATTAGGGAACTAGAGAATTAAAGTAATTAAATGGGAGAGCCCCTTGAGAGATTGTTGACCTAGTTAAAATTGGGTGACCCAATTCTAAATTATAGCCTCAATTAATTGTAAAGATTTTAAAATTAGAAAGCATAGCGTATTGTATCAAATATTAAATGAGAGAGTTTTTAGAAATTCTTGACCTAGTCAAAATTGAGTGACCAAATTTCAATTGGAGACCTCAATTAATTGTGAGAACTCTAATCCTAGGGAGCTTAGTGATATTTTTTTTTGGGTTCGTTGTAGGCTATCACTAGCCGCATAGGTTTTTGTTGTATAAACGTTGGCGAATTTTGTCCCCTTCCAACAGCGGCGCCTTGGGACCCTTGTCAATGGATTCTTTTTAACGTCCACAGAATCCATCTCTATATCTCTCATATTCTACAAAAACAAACATATAAAGAAATACACCTTCTGAGTATTATCATCTGCAACATACACACAAAGAACAATTTTTTGTATTCACCTCTTCTGGTTGTTTCAAATTCGATGAGTTTTCAGTCTAGTCCATCATCGCTACGTTAGTGCCTATGTCTACCACATTTTCAAAACATCACCCAAATCCATCAGTTTTTATCTCTGATCTACAAAAGTGAAACACATAAAAAAATATTAGAATAAGAAATCAATGTCATACAAAATATATATTCGTTTTAAATAGTAGAGTGAGTGGCATCCTAGTTCGAGTAAATTGTAGGTTCACCTATAAATCACTTGCTGATGATTATTCTCGAGAATTTCCTGTTTAGGATATGTTGTATTTTTCATTATAAAAATATTGGAATAAAAAAATTAAATATGATGCTATACAAAAAATATATTCATCATAAATAGTAGAGTGAGTGGCATCGTAATTTTAATAAATTGTAAGCTCGCATGTAAATCACTTGCTGATGATTATTCTCAGAAAGTTACTATTTAGGATATGTTGCATTTCTGTCGTCATGATATAATAATATGACAAATCATTAAAAATATGTTGCATTTCTCTCACAGCAAACAACCATTTTTCCCTTATAGAGAAAAAATATCCGCTTTTCCTTAAGAAGAAATGCAGGCAGCCACTCCGTTTCGTCTTATCCTAAGAAAATAACACTCCACTCCCCTCACAATCTCGTCACGAGCCCTCACACTCACATCTCTCCCCGCACGGTCGCCGCCACCATGGCTTCTCCCTGCAGCCTCGCCTCCACGCAATGGCATTTTAGGCAGTACCCTCCTCTCACAGCTGCCTCCTAACCCCTCTACCGCAATGTTGCCTGTTCCCTCCACGGCATCAGCAACACATCGGCGAGTAGCCAGCCAGCGGGGAGGTGCAGAAGGCCTTGCCGTTATCCATTCGCGTCGGCCACGTAGCTGGCCCGTACGGATCTCGGTGAGATGACCCGGGGGAACATCGGTGTGGTGCGGCAAATTGGAGGGATAACGCCTTGGTCGTCGTGGTCGGTCTTCTACATCAGTCCAGTCGTGCCGTCGATCTCCATGCTGAGGCCATCCCAAGTCGATACCCTGTGACAAGGGCGATCACCAAGGGCACCCAACCTGCAAGAGATAGAGATGGGTTGCGAGGCGGTGGAAGAAAGATAAGGAAGCGAATCATGGCATGTAGCGCACGCCGACCGACTGAATTTCTAGCCGGTGGGTGGGGTAGAATCTTTTTTCATATTACATAAGGAGCAACAAATGTAATTAGGGTAATTAATGTTTTCAGATAAGTGGGCATTATAAAAATGTGATTTACATCTTTTTATAGAAAAATGTGATCTGGGTAGGAAAAGAGGAGATGGTAATTTACATATTTTTAGAGAAAAATATGATTTACATATTTTTATAGATGGATTCCGGCCTCGTGGAAAAAAGATAAGAAAGATGATCACGGTTTTAGCCGCGTGGGGCCCATGACATGTGGCACACGCGTCCGCTGAATTTCTAGTCAGACGGCTAGTTGGAATGCGGGGTGGTGGAAAAAAAGATAACGAAGAGGTCGCAGTTTCTAGCGACATGGGGCCCATGGCACGTGGCACACGTACCCGCCGAATTTTTAGCCGGTCGGTCGGATAAAATCGTTATCCATATTAGATAACGGCAAAGAATTTAACTTAGGTAGCGTGCAATATTAGATAACTAATGTTTTTTAGATAAGTGGGAACTGTAAAAGTGTGATTTACATATTTTTATTTATAGAAAAATGTCATTTGGGTAGGAAGAGTGGAGACGTTGATGCTCCGGAGACTAGCTGCAACTGGAAGCTGCGCGTTGCTTTCCGGTGAGCCACATGTGTTCCGCACTGTATATAAACGTCTCTGTTCATCCATTTTTAACTAGTGAAATGCCCGTGCATTGCGAAGCTTATTTGAATGTTTTGCTGGTGTTATAGAGTATAATTATGTTATAAGATATTTTCTGAAGTTTTCTTATGCCTCACTGTGTTGTATTAAAACCTTGATTTTGGATTCAACGGTGTGCATTAGCCATTGGAGGCTCTTCAAAATAAATTTTTGGGTGGGGAAGCTAGCACACAGTCATTGGGTTTATGTGAATGCAATGGCCTCACACCGGGAAAAAAAGATGAGCGCAGCGGCAGGGGAGACATAGATGCATTGTAGGGCGGTGCAAAAAAACATAAGGAAGGGAATCACGGTTTCTAGCCGCATGGGGCCATGGCGCGTGGCACAAGCGGTCGCTGAATTTCTAGCCGGTCGGCTAGATGGATTGCGGGGCGGAGGAAAAAGATAAGGATTACAACTTCTAGCCGCATGGGGCCCATGGCACATGGCGCATGCACCCGCCGAATTTCAAGCTAGTCGGCTAGATGGATTGCGGGGCGGTGGAAAAAAGATAAGGATCATAGTTTCTAACCGCATGGGGCTCATTGCGTGTGGCGCAAACGCCCGTCGAATTTCTAGCCACTCGGCTAGATGGATTGTGGGGCGGTGGTAAAAATATAAGGATTGTAGTTTCTTGCCGCATGGGGCCCATCATGCATGGCGCACGTGCCCGCTAAATTTCTAGCCGGTCGGCCGGATATAATCGTTATCCGTATTAGATAAGGGGCAAATAAATGTAATTTGGGTAATGTAGAATATAGGATAACAAATGTTTTCAGATAAGTGGCAATGTAAAAATCTGATTTGCATTTTTTATAGAAAAAAATGATTTGGGTAGGAAGAGAGGAGATCGTGATAACCTGATATGCCCTGGAGACTAACTGGCTTCTCCCTGCAGCCTCCTCCATGAGATGGCATTTTAGGCAGCACCCTCCTCTCACAGTCGCCTCCCAACCCCTCCACCGCGATGTCGCCAGTCCCTTCCACGGCGTCGGCAGCACATCTGGCGCGGTGAGTAGCCGAATCCGCCGGGGAGGTCGCGTAGCCGCGTAGCTGGCCCGTACGGATCTCGGTGAGATGACCCAGGGGAACATAGGTGTGGCGCCGCAAGTTTTAGGAATAACGCCCTGGTCGTCGGGGTCGGTCTTCTACATCAGTCAAGCCGCGCCGTCGATCTCCATGGTGAGGCCATCCCAGGTCGATTCCCGGTGCTGAGGGAGATCACCACGACGACCCAACCTGCAAGAGATAGAGATGGGTGTCGAGGCGGTGGAAGAAAGATAAGGAAGGGGGTCATAGTTTCTAGCCGCATGGGGCCCATGGCGTGTGGCGCACGCCCAACCGGCTGAATTTCGGCTGAACTTCTAGCCAGTGGGCCAGATAGAATCGTTATCCTTATTGCATTAGGGGCAACAAATGTAATTCAGGTAGTGTATAGAGTGGATAATTAATGTTTTTAAGATAAGTGGGCACTGTAAAAAAATGTGATTTACATCTTTTTATAGAAAAATGTGATCTGGGTAGGAAGAGAGGATATGGTGGTCTACATAATTTTAGAGAGAAAAAAATTTGATTTACATATTTTTATAGATGGATTGCAGGGTCATGGAAAAACGATAAGAGGATCACAGTTTTTAGCCGTGTGGGGCCCATGGCATGTGGCACACACATCTGCTGAATTTCTAGCCAGTCGGCTAGATGGAATGCAGGGTGGTGGAAAAAAGATAATGAAGAGGATCACAATTTCTAGCCACATGGGCCCATGGCACGTGGCGCACGTGCCCGCCGAATTTCTAGCCGGCCGGTCGGATATAATCATTATTCATATTAGATAAGGGCAAAGAATTTAATTTGGGTAGTGTGCAATATTCGATAACTAATGTTTTCAGATAAGTGGGAAGTGTAAAAATGTGATTTACATCTTTTTTACTTATAGAAAAATGTGATTTGGGTAGGAAGAGTGGAGACATTGATGCCGCGGAGACTAGCTGCAACTAGAAGCATGTTGCTTCCTAGTGAGACGCGGGTGCTCCGCACTATATATACGCGTTTCCTCCACCCATCTTTTACTAGTAGAATGTCCTTGTGTTGCCATGGTATTTGAATTATTTTTCTGGTGTTATAGAGTGTAAAAATATTCTGAAATTCGATGTGTTGTCTTGAAACCCTAGATTAGCCATTGTAGGCTCTTCAAACTCAATTTTTTGGTGGTGAAGCTAGCACAGTCTTTGTGTTTAGCTGAACCTCAGTTAGAGAACCAATGTATCAATCCCGTAGGAAACAACGCACAAATCATCAATACCTGCACAACAATCAAACAACTTGCATCCAACACGATAAAGGACTTGTCAATCTCTTCACGATCACTTGCAAAAGTGAAATCTAATAGAGATATATGAAACTAAACAAAAGATAAAGTAAATATTTTTGGTATTTTTTTGGTTTATAGATCTGAAAATAATAGATTGCAAAATAGTAGATCGAAAACTAATATAATGAAAACTAGTAGATTGAAAACTTATATGATGGAAAATAGACCCGGGGGCCATAGGTTTCACTAGAGGCTTCTCTCAAGATAGGAAATAATACGGTGGGTGAACAAATTACTCTCGAACAATTGATAGAAAAGCGCAAAGTTATCACGATATCTAAGGCAATGATTATGAAATATAGGCATCACGTTCGTGTCAAGTAGATCGAAACGATTATGCATCTACTACTATTACTCCACACATCGACCGACTCCTGCCTGCATCTAGGTTATTAAGTTCATGAAGAACAGAGCAACGCAATAAGTAAGATGACATGATGTAGAGGAATAAACTCAAGCAATATGATGCAAACTCCATCTTTTTTGTCCTCGATGACAATAATTAAATACTTGCCTTGCTTCCCCTACTATCACTAGAAAAGGACACCGCAAAATTGAACCCAAAGCTAAGCACTTTTCCCATTGCAAGAAAAACCAATCTAGTTGGACAAACCAAACCGATAGTTCGAAGAGAATAACAAAGATACCAAATCATGCATAAACGAATTCAGAGAAAATTCAAATAATATTCATAGATAAGCTGATCATAAATCCACAATTCATCGGATCTCGACAAACACATCGCAAAAGAAGATTACATCAGATAGATCTCCAAGAACATCGAGGAGAACATGGTATTGAAAATCAAAGAGAGAGAAGAAGCCATCTAACTACTAGCTGTGGACCCGTAGGTCTGAGGTAAACTACTCACTCTTCGTCGGAAGGGCAATATAGTTGATGTAGAAGCCCTTCGTGAACGAATCCCCCTCTAGCAGGACGCCGGAAAAGGCCCCTAGATGGGATCTCACAGGAATAGAAGGTTGCGGCGGTGGAAAAGTGTTTTCGTGGATGCTTCTGGTGGTTTGGGAATGTATGTGAATATATAGGAGGAAGATCTAGGTTAGGGGGTCACCGAGGGGCCCACAAGGTAGAGGCGTGCCCTACTCCCCTTGGCGTGCCCTCCACCCTTGTGGCTGCCTCGTGGCTCTTCTACCTTGCACTCCAAGTCTCCTAGGTGTCTTCTGGTCCAAGAAAAATCATCGCGAAGGTTTTATTCCGTTTGGTATTCCTTTTCTGCGAAACTCAAAAACAAGGAAAAACAGAAAATGGCACTGGGCTCTAGGTTAATATGTCAGTCCCAAAAATAATATAAAATGCCATATTAATGCATATAAATCATCCAAAACAGATAATATAATAGCATGGAACAATAAAAAAATTATAGATACGTTGGAGACGTATCAAGCATCCCCAAGCTTAATTCCTGCTTGTGCTCGAGTAGGTAAATGATAAATACATAATTTTTGTGTGGAATGCTACCTAACATATTTATCGATGTAATTTTTTTATTGTGGCATGAATATTCAGATCCATAAGATTCAAAAAAAAAGTTTACTATTGACATACCAACAATAATACTTCAAGCATACTAACAAGGCAATTATGTCTTCTCAAAATAACATGGACAAAGAAAGCTTATCCCTACAAAATCATATAGTCTGGCTATGCTCCATCTTCATCACACAAAATATTCAAATCATGCACAACCCCGATGATAAGCCAAGCAATTGTTTAATCCTTTTGATATTCTCAAACCTTTTCAACTTTCACGCAATACATGCGCATGAGCCATGGACATAGCAGTATAGATGGAATAGAATATGGTGGTTGTGGAGAAGACAAAAAGAAGGAGATAGTCTCACATCAACTAGGCGTATCAACGGGCTATGGAGATGCCATATCAATGTGAGTGAGTAGGGATTGCCATGCAACAGATGCACTAGAGCTATAAGTTTATGAAAGCTCAAAAAGAAACTAAGTGGGTGTGCATCCAACTCGCTTTCTCACGAAGACCTAGGGCAATTTGAGGAAGCCCATCATTGGAATATACAAGCCAAGTTCAATAATGAAAAATTTCCACTAGTATATGAAAGTGACTACATAGGAGACTTTCTATCATGAAGATCATGGTGCTACTTTGAAGCACAAGTGTGGTAAAAGGATAGTAACATTGCCCCTTCTCTCTTTTCTCGCATTTTTTTATTTTGGGCCTTCTCTGTTGTTTTGGCCTCTTTTTTTCGTCCGGAGTCTCATCCCGACATGTGGGGGAATCATAGTCTCCATCATACTTTTCTCACATGGGACACTGCTCTAATAATGAAGATCATCACACTTTTATTTACTTACAACTCAAGAATTACAAATAGATACTTAGAACAAAATATGACTCTATATGAATGCCTCCGGTGGTGTACCGGGATGTGCAATGAATCAAGAGTGACATGTATGAAAGAATTATGAAAGGTGGCTTTGCCACAAATATGATTTAAACTACATGATCATGCAAAACAATATGACAATGATGAAGCGTGTCATAGTAAACGGAACAGTGGAAAGTTGCATGGCAATATATCTAGGAATGGCTATGGAAATTCCATAATAGGTAGGTATGGTGGCTGTTTTGAGAAAGGTATATGGTGGGAGTATGGTATCGGCGAAAGTTGCGCGGTACTAGAGAGGCTAGCAATGGTGGAAGGGTGAGAGTGCGTATAATCCATGGACTCAGCGTTAGTCATAAAGAACTCACATACTTATTGCAAAAATCTATTAGTTATCAAAATGAAGTACTACGCGCATGCTCCTAGGGGGATAGATTGGTAGAAAAATACCATCGTTCTTCCCCGACCGTGTCATAAGGAAGACAAACAATAAATAAATCATGCTCTGACTTCATCACATAACAGTTCACCATACGTGCATGCTACGGGAATCACAAACTTTAACACAAGTATTTCTACAACCCACAATTACTCACTAGTATGAATCTAATAGCACCATCTTTATATCTCAAAACAATCTTATGGAATCAAACTTCTCATAGTATTCAATGCGCTTTATATGAAATTTTTCATTATACCCCTCTTGGATGTCTATCATATTAGGACTAAATTTATAACCAAAGCAAATTACCATGTTGTTTAGAGACTCTCAAAATAATATAAGTGAAGCATGAAAGTTCAATAATTTCTATAAAATAAAGCTACTGCCATGCTTTAAAAAGATGTAAGTGAAGCACTAGAGCAAAACTGCCTAGTTCAAAAGATATAATTGAAGCACATACAGTATTCTAATAAATCGTGATTCATGTGTATCCCTATCAAAAGGTGTGTACAGCAAGGATGATTGTGAAAAACTAAAAAAACAAAGACCCGTATCATACAAGATGCTCCAAACAAAACACATATCATGTGGTGAATAAAAATATAGCCTCAAGTAAAGTTACCGATAGACAAAGACTAAAGAGGGGATGCCTTTTAGGGATCCCCAAGCTTATGCTCTTAGTTGTCCTTGAATATTACCTTGGGGTGCCTTGGGCATCCCCAAGCTTAGGCTCTTGCCACTCCTTATTCCATAGTCAATCAAATCCTTACCCAAAACTTGAAAACTTTACAACACAGAACTCAGCAGAAAATATCATAAGCTCCGTTAGTATAAGAAAATAAATCACCACTTTTGGTACTATTTTGGTGTAATATCTACTGTATTCCAACTTTTACATGGTTCATACCCCCCGATACTACCCATAGATTCATCCAAATAAGCAAACAATACATAGAAAACAGAATATGTCAAAAACAGAATAGTCTGTAGTAATCTGTAACTCTCGAATACTTATGTAAGTCCAACAATTCTGAAAAATTAGGACAACCTGGGAAATTTGTGTACAAATCTTGTGCAAAAAGAATTAGATCAAAAGCACACTTCTGTAAAAAAATGAAAATTGTTTTTCTGGGCGCAAAAGTTTTTGTTTTTCAGCAAGATCAAAACAACTATCACCGTAAGCCATCCCAAGGTCTTACTTGGCACAAACACTAATTAAAACAAAAAACCACATATAACCAGAGGCTATATGAATTATTCAAAGCAAAACAGGAACAAAAAGCAAAACAAAAATAAAATTGGGCTGCTCCAACAAGCGCTATTGTTTAACGCCCTTAGCTAGGCATAAAAACACAAATAGATCTAGGTATTGTCATCTTTGGTATGCAATCCATAAGTAGCTATCATAATAGATTCATATGGCAACTTAATTTTCTTTCTAGGAAAGTGTTCCATGCTCTTCCATAACGGAAATTGGAATCTAATGTTTCTTTCTTTCATATCAATAATTGCACCGATCATTCTAAGGAAAGGTCTGCCAAGAATAATAGGACATGTAGGATTGCAATATATATCAAGAACAATGAAATCTACAGGCACATAATTCCTATTTGCAACATTAATAACATTATTAATCCCTCCCATAGGTTTCTTAATAGTGGAATTCGCAAGATGCAAATTTAAAGAATAATCATCAAATTCACGGAAACCTAACACATCACATCAAGTTTTTGGAATTGTGGAAAAGATAGCACCCAAATCACACAAAGCATGGCACTCATAATCTTTAATATTAATCTTAATAGTAGGTCCCCCTCATCATAAAGTTTTCTAGGGATAGAAACTTCCAAATTCAAGCTTTTCTTCAGAAGATTGCATCATAGCATCAACGATATGTTTAGTAAAAGCTTTATTTTGATTATAAGCATGAGGAGAATTCAACATGGATTGCAACAAGGAAATACAATCTATTAAAGAACAATTATCGTAATTAAATTCCTTGAAATCCAAAAGAGTGGGTTCATTGCTACTTAAAGTTTTGACCTCTCCAATCCCACTTTTATCAATTTTTGCATCAAAATCTAAAAACTCCGAATCATTGGGATGCCTTTTAACTAAAGTTGACCTATATCCAGTCCCATCTTTATCAAGATTTATATTGGAAAACAGAGATTTAATAGAAGTCACATCAATCACTTTAAGATCTTCATCATTATTTTCATGGAAATTAGAAGAACACGCTTTTACAAACCAATCTCGTTTAGCACGCATCTTAGCGGTTCTTTATTTGCACTCATCAATGGAGATTCTCATAGCATTTTAAGATTCATTGATATCATGCTTGGGTGGATAGATCTGATTTTCAAAGAATCAACATCAAGAGAAATTCTATCCACGTCCCTAGCCAAATCATCAATCTTAAGCAATTTTTCTTAAACCAAAGCATTGAAATTATTTTGTGAACTCATAAATTCTTTAACACATTTCTCAAAATTAGAGGGCATATTATTATAATTTCCATAAGAATTGTTGTAGGAATTACTAAAATTATTAGAGGAATTAATAGGAAATGGCCTAGGATTAAAGTTACCTCTATACGCGTTATTACCAAAATTGTTCCTACTAACAAAATTCACATCCATAGATTCATTATTATTTTCAATCAAAGTAGACAAAGGCATATTATTAGGATCAATAGAAGCACTCTTGATAACAAACAATTTCATAAGCTCATCCATCTTTCCACCCAAAACATTAATCTCTTCAATTGCATGCACTTTTTTACTAGTGGAAGATCTTTCGGTGTGCCATTGGGAATAATTAACCGTAATATTATCTTGGAGTTTAGTAGATTATCCTAAAGTAATTTCCATAAAAGTGCCTCCCATGGCCGAATCCAAAAGATTTCTAGAAGCAAAATTCAATCCGGCATAATTTTTTTGTATAATCATCCAGAAATTCAAACCATGAGTAGGGCAATTTCGTATCATCAATTTCATCCTCTCCCAAGATTGCGCAACATGTTCATGATCTAGTTGCTTAAAATTCATAATATCGTTCCTAAGGGAGATGATCTTAGTGGGAGGAAGATACTTGGAAATAAAAGCATCTGTACACTTATTCCATGAATCAATACTATTTTTAGGCAAAGATGAAATCCAAGTTTTAGCACCACCTCAAAGTGAAACGGAAATAGCTTCAATTTAACAATATCATTATCCACATCTTTTTTCTTTTGCATATCGCACAACTCAACGAAATTATTCAGATGGGATGCGGCATCTTCACTAGGAACGCCGGAAAATTGATCTTTCATAACAAGATTCAACAAAGCGGCATTAATTTCATAAGATTCCGCACTAGTGGCAGGAGCAATCGGAGTACTAATAAAATCATTATTATTAGTATTGGAAAAGTCACACAATTTGGTATTCTCTTGAGCCATCATGACAAAGCAAGTAATCCAACACACAAGCACAGAAAAAGCAAACAAAGAAGACAAAGGAAAGAGGGGCGAAGAAAAAGCAAATCTTTTCGAGAATCGTTTTAGAAGTGGGGGAGAGGAAAACGAGAGGCAAATGGAGAATAATGTAATGAAAGAGATGAGAGTTTATGATGGGTACTTGGTATGTCTTGACTTGGCGTAGATCTCCCTGGCAACCGTGTCAGAAATTCTTCCTGCTACTTCTTGAGCTTGCGTTGGTTTTTCCATTGAAGAGAAAAGGGTGATGCAACAAAGTAGAGATAAGTATTTCCCTCAGTTAGAGAACCAATGTATCAATCCAGTAGGAGACAATGCACAAATCACTAATACATGCACAAACAATCAAACAACTTGCACCCAACGCGATAAAGGGGGTTGTCAATCCCTTCACGGTCACTTGCAAAACTGAGATCTAATAGAGATAGATGAAACTAAACAAAAGGTAAAGTAAATATTTTTGGTATTTTATTGGTTTATAGATCTGAAAATAAAAGATTGTAGAATAGTAGATCGGAAACTAATATGATGGCAAATAATAGATCAGAAACTTATATGATGGAAAATAGACACAGGGGCCATATGTTTCACTAGAGGCTTCTCTCAAGATAGCAAATAATACGGTGGGTGAACAAATTACTCTCGAGCAATTGATTGAAAAGCGCAAAGTTATGACGATATCTAAGGCAATGATTATGAAATATAGGCATCACGTCTGTGTCAAGTAGACCGAAACGATTCTGCATCTACTACTATTACTCCACACATCGACCAACTCCTTCGTGCATCTAGAGTATTAAGTTCATGAAGAATAGGATAAAGCATTAAGTAAGATGACATGATGTAGAGGAATAAACTCAAGCAATATGATGTAAACCCCATCTTTCTATCCTCGATGGCAACAATACAATACGTGCCTTGCTGCCCCTACTATCACTGGGAAATTACACCCCAGGATTGAACCCAAAGCTAAGCACTTCTCCCATTGCAAGAAAAACCAATCTAGTTGGCCAAACCAAACCGATAGTTCGAAGAGAATAACAAAGATACCAAATCATGCATAAAAGAATTCAGAGAAGATTCAAATAATATTCATTGATAAGCTGATCATAAATCCACAATTCATCGGATCTCGACAAACACACCGCAAAAGAAGATTACATCGGATGGATCTCCAAGAACAAAGAGGAGAATATGGTATTGAGAATCAAAGAGAGAGAAGAAGCCATCTAGCTACTAGCTATGGACCCGTAGGTCTGAGCTAAACTACTCACGCTTAATCGGAAGGGCAACAGAGTTGATGTAGAAGCCCTTCGTGATCGAATCCCCCTCCGGCAGGATGTTGGAAAATGCCCCTAGATGGGATCTCATGGGAACAGAAGGTTGCGGCGGTGGAGAAGTGTTTTCGTGGATGCTTATGGTGGTTTGGGAATATATGTGAATATATAGGAGGAAGATCTAGGTCATGGGGTCACCATGGGGCCCACAAGGTAGGCAGCTCGCCAACCCCCCTGGGCACGCCCTCCACCCTTGTGGCCGCCTCGTGGCTCTTCTGACTTGCACTCCAAGTCTCCGGGGTGACTTCTGGTCCAAGAAAAATCACCACGAAGGTTTTATTCCATTTGGTATTCCTTTTATGCGAAACTCAAAAACAAGGAAAAAAAACAGAAACTGGCACTAGGCTCTAGTTTAATAGGTTAGTCCCAAAAATAATACTCCCTCTGTCCCAAACATCTTGTCTTAGATTTATCTACATATGGATGTATCTATTCACGTTTTAGTGTTAGATACATCCGTATCTAGGTAAATTTAAGACAAGAATTTTGGGACGGAGGGAGTATAAAATAGCATATTAATTCATATAAAACATCCAAAACAGATAATATAATAGCATGGAACAAACAAAAATTCTAGATACGTTGGAGATGTATCAAACCACGAGGACATCGCACGATGATCTATTTGGGGGCTCCTCACCGTGTTTTGCCGCGGGAGGAGGTAAAAAAGATGAGCACGACAGGGATGGCATCAGCAAGAGACAGAGATGGATTGTGGAGCGGTGAAGAAAAATAAGGAAGGGGATCACAATTTCTAGCCACGTGGAGCCCATGGCGCGTGACACATGCTTGACCTACCAAATTTCTAGACGGTTGGCCGAATAGAATCGTTATCCATATTTATTTTTTTGCGTGCAAGGCCATTGTTTAGGTGAATGCAATGGCCTTGCATGCAAAACAAAATCCCCTTGTCTCATGTTTGTAGCATCGCGTCCCTGGACGGCTTGAATCCGGCCTTGGTCTCCGCTCGTACATGTCGTGTGGTTGCTTGCAGTGGCGAGTGCATCACATAGTGATCTATTTGGGTGTTCCCCATGCTGTGATGCGGAAAAAACATGAGTGTGGCGATAGGGAGAACTAGGTGGATTGCGGGGTGTCGGTGTCAAAATCGATGGATCTCGGGTAGGGGGTCCCGAGCTGTGGATCTAGGATCAATGGGGAACAAGGGACGATGAACATGGTGTTTACCCAGGTTTGGGCCCTCTTGAAGAGGTATACCCTACGTCCTGCTTGATTGTATTTGATGTGTGATATGATTACAGAGTAGATCTACCTCGAGATCAGACGAGCTAAACCCTAAGGTGATGAGGTGATGGATGTAGCTCTACCCTGAAGACTAAAACCCCTTGTTTTTATAGACACCAGTAGGGTTAGGGTTACAGACAATTGGTTAGAAGGAAGGAAATATCCCAGTAATCTTGACTTGGAGGGTACACCACGACTCTGAAGATCCCCTTTCCGGTCCCTGGTTCACACTTTGGCCTGGCCCAGAGTGGCCCATTAGTCCGGCCCATGTATCGAAGGGTTGACGGCCCGAGGACCCCTTAGTCTAGGACTCGCTCAATAGCACCCAAACTAGCCTCCAACGCCATGACTTGTATCGGGCGTCCGCACATATCATGGTCTTCGGCTTGCGAGGCGAGTTCTTCATTTTGTCCTGTGCATATTGTTGGGGAACGCAGTAATTTCAAAAACATTCCTGCCATCATGCAAGATCTATATAGGTGATGCATAGCAAGGAGAGGGAGTGTGTCCACGTACCCTCATAGACTGAAAGCGGAAGCATTAAGTAACGTGGTTGATGTAGTCGAAGAGATCCAACCGATCAAGTACCGAACGCACGACACCTCCGCGATCTGCACACGTTCAGCTCGGTGACATCCCTCGAACTCTAGATCCAGCTGAGGCCGAGGGAGAGTTCTGTCAGCATGATGGCGTGGTGACGGTGATGATGAAGTTATCGGCGCAGGGCTTCGCCTAAGAACTACGTCGATATGACCGAGGTGGAAAACTGTGGAGGGGGGGGGGCAACGCACACGACTAAAGATCAACTTGTGTGTCTATGGGGTGCCCCCTGGCCACGTATATAAAGGAGGGGAGGGAAGAGGTGGCCGGCCCAAGGGGGGCACGCCAGGTGTGGGGAATCCTACTAGGACTCCCCACTCCAAGTAGGATTCCCCTCCTCTTTCCTATTCCTAGTAGGAGAAGGAGGGAAGGAGGAAGAGGGGAGAAGGAAGGAGGGGGCACCGCCCCCTCATAGTCAAATTCGGACCAGCCCATGGGGGGGGGGGGCGGCCACCCCTTGAGGCCCTTCACTCCTTTCCTGTATGGCCCATTATGGCCCATTACTTCCCCCAGCGAATTCCCGTAACTCTCCGGTACTTCGAAAAATACCCGAATCACTTGGAACCTTTCCGATGTCCGAATATAGCCTTATAGTATATTGATCTTGACGTCTCGACCATTTTGAGACTCCTCGTCACGTCCGTGATCTCATCCGGGACTCCGAACAAACTTCGGTCATCAAATCACATAACTCATAATACAAATCGTCATCGAATGTTAAGCGTGCGGACCCTATGGGTTCGAGAACTATGTAGACATGACCGAGACACATCACCAGTCAATAACCAATAGCGGAACCTGGATGCTCATATTGGCTCCCACATATTCTACAAAGATCTTTATGGGTCAAACTGCATAACAACATACGTTGTTCCCTTTGTCATCGGTATGTTACTTGCCCGAGATTCGATCATCGGTATCATCATACCTAGTTCAATCTCGTTACCGGCAAGTCTCTTTGCTCGTTGATCACATGATTCTCCTAATGATGTGATCCTGTTCATACAAATAACAACACATGTCTATGGTTCGGAAACATAACCATCTTTGATTAACGAGCTAGTCAAGTGAGGCATACTAGGGACACTATGTTTTGTCTATGTATTCACACATGTACAAAGTTTCCGGTTAATACAATTCTAGCATGAATAATAAATATTTATCATGAAATAAGGAAATAAATAATAACTTTATTATTGCCTCTAGGGCATATTTCCTTCAGTCTCCCACTTGCACTAGAGTCAATAATCTAGTTCACATCGCCATGTGATTTAACGTCAATAGTTCACATCTGTATGTGATTAACACCTATAGTTCACATCGCCATGTGACCAACAACCAAAGGCTTTACTAGAGTCAATAATCTAGTTCACATTGCTATGTGATTAACACCCAAAGATTACTATTTCTAAGGTGTGATCATGTTTTGCTTATGAGAGAAGTTTAGTCAACGGGTCTGTCACATTCAAAGCCGTATGTATTTTGCAAATATTCTATGTCTACAATGCTCTTTATGGAGTTAATCTAGCTAATTGCTCCCACTTTCAATATGTATCCAGATTGAGACTTAAGAGTCATCTGGATCGGTGTAAAAGCTTGCATCGACATGACTCTTTACGACGAACTCTTTATCACCCCCATCGCCAAGAAACATTTCCTTAGTCCTCACTAAGGATAATTTTGACCGCTATCGAGTGATCTACTCTTAGATCACTATTGTACCCCCTTGCCAAACTCATGGCAAGGTACACAATAGGTCTGGTACACAGCACAACATACTTTATAGAACCTTGACTGTGGCATGGGGAATGACTTCCATTCTCTTTCTATCTTCTGCCGTGGTTGGGCTTTGAGTCTTACTCAACTTTACACCTTGTAATATAGACAAGAACTCCTTCTTTGACTGATCTATTTTGCACTCTTTCAAAAACTTGTCAAGGTATTTACTGATTGAAAAATCTTATTAAGCGTCTTGATCTATCTCTATGGATCTTGATGCCCAATATGTAAGCAGCTTCACCGAGGTCTTTCATTGAAAAACTCTTATTCAAGTATCCCTCTATGCTATCCAGAAATTCTATATCATTTCCAATCAACAATATGTCATCCACATATAATAATAGAAATGCTATAGAGCTCCCATTCACTTTCTTGTAAATACAGGCTTCTCCAAAAGTCTGTATAAAACCATATGCTTTGATCACACTATCAAAGCGTTTATTCCAACTCCGAGAGGCTTGCACCAGTCCATAAATGGATTGCTGGAGCTTGCACACTTTGTTAGCACCCTTTGGATCGACAAAACCTTCTGGTTGCATCATATACAACTCTTCTTCCAGAAATCCATTCAGGAATGCGGTTTTGACATCCATCTGCCAAATTTCATAATCATAAAATGCAACAATTGCTAACATGATTCAGACAGACTTAAGCATCGCTATGGGTGAGAAAGTCTCATCATAGTCAACTCCTTGAACTTGTCGAAAACCTTTTTGCGACAAGTCGAGCTTTATAGATAGTAATACTACTATCAGCGTCTGTCTTCCTCTTGAAGATTAATTTGTTCTTAATGGCTTGCCGGTCATCGGGCAAGTCCACCAAAGTCCACACTTTGTCCTCATACATGGATTCCATCTCAGATTTCATGGCCTCAAGCCATTTTGTGGAATTTGGGCTCATCATCGCTTCCTCATAGTTTGTAGGTTTATCATGGTCTAGTAACATGACTTCTAGAATAGGATTATCGTACCACTCTGGTGCGGATCGTACTCTGGTTGACCTACAGGTTCGGTAGTAACTTGATCTGAAGTTTCATGATCATCATCATTAGCTTCCTCTCTAATTGGTGTAGGAATCACTCGAACTGATTTCTGTGATGAACTACTATCCAATTCGGGAGAAGGTACAATTACCTCAACAAGTTCTACTTTCCTCCCACTCACTTCTTTCGAGAGAAACTCCTTCTCTAAAAAGGATCCATTTTTAGCAACAAAGATTTTGCCTTCGGATCTGTGATAGAAGGTGTACCCAACAATTTCCTTTGGGTATCCTATGAAGACGCACTTCTCCGATTTGGGTTCAAGCTTATCAGGTTGAAGCTTTTTCACATAAGCGTCGCAGCCCCAAACTTTAAGAAACGACAACTTTGGTTTCTTGCCAAACCACAGTTCATAAGGCGTCGTCTCAATGGATTTTGATGGTGCCCTGTTTAACGTGAATGCAGCTGTCTCTAATGCATAACCCCAAAATGACAGTGGTAAATCGGTAAGAGACATCATAGGTCGCACCATATCCAATAAAGTGTGGTTACGACGTTCGGACACACCATTATGTTCTGGTGTTCCAGGTGGCGTGAGCTGTGAAACTATTCCACATTGTTTTAAATGAAGGCCAAACTTGTAACTCAAATATTCTCATCCATGATCAGATCGTAGAAACTTTATTTTCTTGTTATGATGATTCTCCACTTCACTCTGAAATTCTTTGAACTTTTCAAATGTTTCAGGCTTGTGTTTCATTAAGTAGATATACCCATATATGCTCAAATCATCTGTGAAGGTCAGGAAATAACGATACCCGACACGAGAATCAACACTCATTGGGCCGCATACATTGGTATGTATTATTTCCAATAAGTCACTAGCTCGTTCCATTGTTCTGAAGAACGGAGTTTTAGTCATCTTGCCCATAAGGCACGATTCACAAGCATCAAATGATTCATAATCAAGTGATTCCAAAAGTCCATCTTTATGGAGTTTCTTTGTGTGCTTTACACCGATATGACCCAAACGACAGTGCCAAAAATAAGTTGCACTATCATTATCAACTTTGCATCTTTTGGCATCAATACTATGAATATGTGTATTACCACAATCGAGATTCAATAAACCATCAACGTTGGGTGTATGACCATAGAAGATTTTATTCATGTAAATAGAATAACAATTATTCTCTATCTTAAATGAATAACCGTATTGCAATTAACATGATCTAATCATATTCATGCTCAACACAAACACCAAATAACATTTACTTAGGTTCAACACTAATCCCGAAAGTATAGGGAGTGCTCGATGATGATCATATCAACATTGGGTGTATGACCATAGAAGATTTTATTCATGTAAACAGAATAACAATTATTCTCTATCTTAAATGAATAATCGTATTGCAATTAACATGATGTAATCATATTCATGCTCAACACAAACACCAAATAACATTTACTTAGGTTCAACACTAATCTCGAAAGTATAGGGAGTGCTCGAGGATGATCATATCAATCATGGAACCACTTCCAACACACATTGTCACTTCATCCTCAACTAGTCTCTATTTATTCTGCAACTCCTGTTTCGAGTTACTAATCTTAGCAACCGAACAAGTATCAAATTCCCAGGGATTACTATGAGCACTAGTAAGGTACACATCAATAATATGCATATCAAATATACCTTTGTTCACTTTGCCATCCTTCTTATCTGCCAAATATTTGGGGCAGTTCCACTTCCAGTGACCATTTCCTTTGCAGTAGAAGCACTCAGTTTCAGGCTTAGGTCCAGCTTTGGGCTTCTTCACGGGAGTGACAACTTGCTTGTCATTCTTCTTGAAGTTCCCTTTCTTTAACTTTGCCCTTTGCTTGAAACTAGTGGTCTTGTTTAATCATCAACACTTGATGCTCTTTCTTGATTTCTACCTTCATCGATTTCAGCATTACGAAGATCTCGGGAATCGTTTTCGTCATCCCTTGCATACTATAGTTCATCACAAAGTTCTAGTAACTTGGTGATGGTGACTAGAGAACTCTGTCAATCACTATCTTATCTGGAAGATTAACTCCCACTTGATTCAAGTGATTGTAGTACCCAGATATTCTGAGCACATGCTCACTAGTTGAGCAATTCTCCTCCATATTTTAGGCAAAGTACTTGTCAGGGGTCTCATACCTCTTGACACAGGCATGAGTCTGAAATACCAATTCCAGCTCTTGGAACATCTCATATGCTCCGTGACATTTCAAAAATGTTTTTGAAGTCCCGGTTCTAAGCCGTAAAGCATGGTGCACTAAACTATCAAGTAGTCATCATATTGAGCTAGCCAAACGTTCATAATGTCTGCATTTGCTCCTGTAATAGGTCTGTCACCTAGTAGTGCATCAAGGACATAAATCTTCTGTGCAGCAATGAGGATACTCCTCAGATCCTGGACCCAGTCCGCATCATTGCTACTATCATCTTTCTACTTAGTTTTCTCTAGGAACATATAAAAACAGAGGGAAGCTATAACGCGAGCTATTGATCTACAACATAATTTGCAAAATACTATCAGGACTAAGTTCATGATAAATTAAAGTTCAATTAATCATATTACTTAAGAACTCCCACTTAGATAGACATCCCTTTAGTCATCTAAATGATCACGTGATCCATATCATCTATACCATGTCCGATCATCACGTGAGATGGAGTAGTATTCAATGGTGAACATCTCTATGTTGATCATATCTACTATATGATTCACGCTCGACCTTTCGGTCTCCAGTGTTCCGGGGCCATATCTGCATATGCTAGGCTCGTCAAGTTTAAACCGAGTATTCGGCATGTGCAAAACTGGCTTGCACCCGTTGTATGTGAATGTAGAGCTTATCACACCCAATCATCACGTGGTGTCTCGGCACGAAGAACTGTAGCAATGGTGCATACTCAGGGAGAACACTTATACCTTGAAATTTAGTAAGGGATCATCTTATAATGCTACCACCGTACTAAGGAAAATAAGGTGCATAAAAGATAAACATCACATGCAATTAAAATATGTGACATGATTTGGCCATCATCATCTTGTGCTCATGATCTCCAGCACCGAAGCATCGTCATGATCTCCATCGTCACCGGCGCGACACCTTGATCTCCATCGTAGCATCTTTGTCGTCTCGCCAACTATTGCTTCTACGACTACCGCTACCGCTTAGTGATAAAGTAAAGCAATTACATGGCGATTGCATTTCATACAATAAAGCAAAAACCATATGGATCCTGCTAGTTGCCGATAACTTTTACAAAACATGATCATCTCATACAACAATTTATATATCATCACGTCTTGACCATATCACATCACATCAAGCCCTGCAAAAACAAGTTAGACGTCCTCCACTTTATTGTTGCAAGTTTTACGTGGCTGCTATGGGGTTCTAGCAAGAACCGTTCTTAGCTACGCATAAAAACCACAACAATTTTTCATCAAGTGTGATGTTTTAACCTTCAAGATGGATCGGGCATAGTCAAACTTGATTCAACTAAAGTTGGAGAAACAGACACCCACTAGCCACCTGTGTGTGAAGCATGTCGGTAGAACTAGTCTCATGAACGCGGTCATGTAATGTCGGTCTGGGCCGCTTCATCCAACAATACCGCTGAATCAAAGTATGACATGCTGGTAAGCAGTATGACTATTATCGCCCACAACTCTTTGTGTTCTACTCGTGCATATAACATCTAGGCATAGACCTGGCTCTGATACCACTGTTGGGGAACGCACTAATTTCAAAAAAATTCCTACGATCACGCAAGATCTATCTAGGTGATGCATAGCAACGATAGGGAGAGTGTGTCCACGTACCCTCGTAGACCTAAAGTGGAAGCGTTCAGTAACGTGGTTGATGTAACCGATCAAGTACCGAACGGATGACACATCCGCGATCTGCACACGTTCAACTCGGTGACGTCCCTCAAACTCTAGATCCAGCTAAGGCTGAGGGAGAGTTCCATCAGCATGATGGTGTGGTGACGGTGATGATGAAGTTTCCGGCGCAGGGCTTCGCCTAAGCACTACGTCGATATGAACGAGGTGGAAAACTGTGGAGGGGGGCACCATACACGACTAAATATCAACTTGTGTGTCTATGGGGTTCCCCTGGCCACGTATATAAAGGAGGGAAGGGAAGAGGTGGCCGCCCAAGGGGGGCGGGCTAGGTGTGGGGAATCCTACTAGGACTCCCCAGTCCAAGTAGGATTCCCCTCCTCTTTCCTATTCCTAGTAGGAGAAGGAGGGAAGGAGGAAGATGGGAGAAGGAAGGAGGGGGGCGCCGCCCCCTCCTATTCCAATTCGGACCAGCCCATGGGACGACGTGCGGCCACCCCTTGAGGCCCTTCTCTCCTTTCCCGTATGGCCCATTGTGGCCCATTACTTCCCCTGGCAAATTCCCGTAACTCTCCGGTACTCCAAAAAATACCTGAATCACTCGGAACCTTTCCGATGTTCGAATATAGCCTTCCAGTATATCGATATTGACGTCTCGACCATTTCAAGACTCCTCATCACGTCCGTGATCTCATATGGGACTCCGAACAAACTTTGGTCCTCAAATCACATAACTCATAATACAAATCGTCATCGAATGTTAAGCGTGTGGACCCTACAGGTTTGAGAACTATGTAGACATGAACGAAACACATCAACGGTCAATAACCAATAGCGGAACATGGATGCTCATATTGGCTCCTACATATTCTACGAAGATCTTTATCGGTCAAACTGCATAACAGCATACGTTGTTCCATTTGTCATCGGTATGTTACTTGCCCGAGATTCAATCGTCGGTATCATTGTACCTAGTTCAATCTGGTTACTGGCAAGTCTCTTTACTCATTTCGTAATACTTCATCCCGCAACTAACTCCTTAGTCACAATGCTCGCAAGTCTTATAGTGATGAGTATTACTGAGAGGGCCTAGAGATACCTCTCTGAAACACGAAGTGACAAATCCTAATCTCGATCCATGCCAACCCAACAAA
This sequence comes from Triticum dicoccoides, assembly GCF_002162155.2. Lineage (NCBI taxonomy): Eukaryota > Viridiplantae > Streptophyta > Magnoliopsida > Poales > Poaceae > Triticum > Triticum dicoccoides. Next base: position 79,962,682 of record NC_041383.1, on the reverse strand, counting down.
CACCTTCGGAGACACTTGTAGAGCACCTTTATAATCACCCATTTATGTTGTGACGTTTGGTAGCACACAAAGTGTTCCTCCGGTATTTGGGAGTTGCATAATCTCATAGTCTGAGGAACATGTATAAGTCTTGAAGAGAGCAGTAGCAATGAAACTGTAACGATCATAATGCTAAGCTAACGGATGGGTCATGTCCATCACATCCTCCTCCTAATGATGTGATCCCGTTCATCAAATGACAATACATGTCTATGGTTAGGAAACATAACCATCTTTGATTAACGAGCTAGTCAAGTAGAGGCATACTAGGGACACTATGTTTTGTCTATGTATTCACACATGTACTAAGTTTCCGGTTAATACAATTCTAGCATGAATAATAAACATTTATCATGAAATAAGGAAATAAATAGTAAATTTATTATTGCCTCTAGGGCATATTTCCTTCACGTATTTGGAGTTTGGGTGGTGTTCGGAATCTAAAGCGTCTACTTTACTTAGCATCATTGGCCAAAGTGCTCGAGTGTGAAAAGTGCCTTCATCTGACAACTTTTAGTGAAGGGTTGCAGCCGGTCATAACATCGAACGGCTTGTAGTTCTTGATGCGCGGCTCGAGGCCGCCCCTCCATTGGCACATCTCATCAAGAAAGAGATCGTGCCCGTTTTTTAGGGGATATGTCGTGGAATTGTCACAGCAGATGTCCTTAATGTGAGGACTTAGTCGCGAGGCCAACGAATCTATGTAGTAGCTTGAGAGGGGTTGAGCGGGACGAGAGTCGCGAGGCGGATCAACACACAAGACAAGGACTTAGATAGCTTTGGGCCCCGGGAAACATCATCCTTAATAACCTTACAGGCTGTTTGTGGCTAGGTATCATTATGATCATGAGGGAGTTGCCGCATAAGCCGGCTCCCCTTTAGTTGTGTCTAGCCTTAGATATTATTTTGCTTGTCCCCTCTTGGGGTGCCCTGCCCCTCCCTATATAATTTGAAGGGGCGGGTTACATGTGGAGTCCAAATAGGTTTAGGACTAGTCTATCTTCTAATACAAGCTGGATACAAGTCTGGGTCTGACTCCTTGTAAAGGAAATATTCCTCATGTCTTTCCTCTTAAACCGGCCCACCATTAACATGAACCGGCCTTTTGGGCCTTGGCCCTAGTCTTCTATCTGACCTGTCGTCGGAACCATTGTGTCTCTAAGCTCATGAGTCGTCAGACCAGTGAGCCACCAGTCCGGCGAGTTGCCAATCCTCCGGCGGGTTACCTATGAAACGCCAAGTCCGACCGAGTCATACTTCCGGCCGGGTCATACCGCGGGGTATATCCTCGACAGGATATGATCATTGATTTCGATTCCCCACTCGCACATAATGTCGCGAGAATATCAGGAAGTGGAGAAGCCCATGGCATGAAAAGGGGAACCCTTGGCTCCTCCATAGCCCATAAAAAGGGGAACGACCACAATTGTGATTTTATGCCTTCTTCCTCCTCCGGTGTTGTCGTGGTCGAAGGGGATTTTCTGCCTCCGTGAGAGGTGGAGCCGTCCGAGCTCAAGGCCTGCTGGGGGATTGGGGTAGATCCATAGATTGGATTAGTGAAAAGCTCGGAGCGGGCACAGCGGGGCCCGTAGCGGCCTGGGATGAGGCTGCAAAACTGGCAAAGACCAGATCACCATGGGCATCCACAACATACTCTAGATTATCGAATCGAATCCGGTATTAGGGGGTGAAGTTGTTGAACTGATCTAGATGATCAGTTGGACTGGCGTGCAGCACGATGCTGCCAAACATGAAGAGTTGGCTGGGAACAAAAAGGTCCCTGGAGCTAACGCCTTCTCTCATGATCAGGCGAGCCATTGATTGTGGTGACCCAACAACGGAACTCTCAATGAAAGCACCAATGTCGTTGTCAAAATCGACGGATCCCGGGTAGGGGTCCCGAGCTGTGGATCTAGGATCAATGGGGAACAAGGGACAATGAACATGGTGTTTACCCAGTTTCAGGCCCTCTCGAAGAGGTAATACCGTACATCCTGCTTGATTGTATTTGATGTATGATATGGTTACAGAGTAGATCTACCTCAAGATCACATTAGCTAAACCCTGAGGTGATGAGATGATGGATGTAGCTCTACCCCTAAAGACTAAAACCCCTGGCTTATATAGACACCAATAGGGTTAGGGTTACAGACAATTGGTTATATGGAAGGGAAGATCCTACTAATCCGGACTTGGAGGGTACACCATGACTCCGAAGATCTCCTGCCCGGTCCCTGGTCCACACTTTGGCCTAGCCCCAGAGTGGCCCCGTAGTTAGGCCCATGTATAGAAGGGCGAACGACCCGAGGACCCCTTATTACAGGACTCCCTCACGGGGCGGTGGAAAAAGGATAAGGAAGGAGATCGCAGTTTCTAGTCGTGTGGGTCCCATGGTGCGTAGCACACGCGTCCCCTTAATTTCTAGCCAATCGGCTAGATGGATAGCCGGGTGGTGGAAAAAAGGTAAGGAAGGGGATCGCAGATTCTTGCCGCATGGGGCCCTTGGTGCGCAACGCATGCGGCCGCCGAATTTCTAACAGGTCGATCAGATAGAATCTTTATCCATATTTTTTAGATAAGGGGCAAATAAATGTAATTTGGGTAGTTTACTGTGTTGGATAGCTAATGTTTTCCATATATGTGGGCACCGTAAAAAAATTATTTACATTTTTTGTATAGAAAAATGTGATTTGGGTGATGAAGCTTTTGTCAACGAAAGGGAATATATTAATATCACGAAGATACCAATTACACATGACCTATGTACCAACAAGATTTCTAAAGGTATCAAGGATGCACACAACAACAACAAAAAGAACCAAAGAAAAAATACCCCGCCATGGTGATAAATCAGTAACCACCACCGAGGACAACATCCGAATTACAAAAGAGTTTCCCCAAAAGCAACACCTCCAAGAAGGAAACAATGTACAAGCGTTGTCGTTGCCCGTTCAAGATCTTGGGTTTTTACCCTATAGAATGTTCAAGTGCACCCAAAATCAATGCCTTCAACAAAGCCATTGCCAGGAACAACCATTAAAGGCCAAAACTTAGGTTTTCACCCTGAGAATCAAGACTCAATAGTCGAGGAGCACCGCCAAAAATGCAGTCCTCTAGTGCTGCCCAACCGGCTTGGCGAGGCCTTTGTTGCAAGTCACCAAACACATGGCACACAGTCTTCATCGCTTTCAAAACACCCTTCTACCAAAGCTTCAAGACCTCCAACCATAGCCTCCATGACTTTCTCCACCTCTATCAATGCCTTGAGAATCTTGACTTACACATGTCCCATGACACCTATAAGAAAGCGAAGCTTCGCGCTGTGCACTTCAGGCTGTGCTGGCTAGTAATATGAGCACGCGTGACCAGATCATTTTCGATCTAGATATCCAGGGCGACATATGCCAATCCATATAGATATCCGATAGGGAAGACTGGAACTCGTCAACAGCCAGATCCAACAGGTCGACATCCGGCAGAAAGACGACTTGGCAGAAGAAGACCGCTAGGGCCAAACCACCATCATTATGCCGAAGCGAACAACACCCCCGCAGCCCTCCCTTGGATCCAAACCTACAGACAAAGGTCAGCGACGCACCATTGTGCCACTCGCAACTGCAGAGGCCTGAATTTGGCTAGGCGCCAACCATGGCAGGAGATGAGAACCAGCCACTCCTGGCCAGATCCAGCAACTACCAGCCCCACCGTTATCGCTACGGGCCTACGGTGGCACCGCGTGTAGCATGCAAACCCAACCACGAAGACACCCAAGCGGCCATCGCAACCGCCATCGCCTTGAAGTGGGACTGCCTCCCGAAAGCCCTATCCTCGTCACCACACGAGATGATCGGAGGTCCCTCACCCCCTTTAGGACCGGAGATGTCGCCACCGCAGCTGAAGCCGATGGTAGGGATGGGGGAGACCTTGTGGCAGTTCTTAAGTTTAAGAGGGCCACGTGGGGAGGGTTGTTTCAACAAGGAAGTTACCTTTCAACATGTTCAGCCCCTTTGGGTGATGAAGCTAGCACATAGTCATTGGGTTTAGGTGAACGCAATGTCCTTGCACACAAAAAATCCCCTTGTCTCGCGTTCGTGGTGTCGCCTCCCCTGGACGACACAGATTCGTCCATGACCTTCACTCAGAGATATAGTGTGGTTGCTTGATGAGGGCATCACATGGTGATCTATTTGGGCGCTCCTTGCCATATTTTGATGTGGGAGAAGGAAAAAAAATATAAGCGTGACAGGGCAGACAACACAGAGAGACAAAGATGGAGTGTGGTGTGGTGGAAGAAAGATATGGAAGGGGGTCGCAGTTTGTAGCAGTGTAGGAGCACTTGGCGCATGGCACACGCGTTTGCCGAATTTGGCCTGTTGACCTTTTTGCTTTTCCAGCGATATGTACATATCTAAGTAATTGTCGTTCTGTCAGACCATAATGAAAATGCAATTTCTGTTTTTCTTGAAGATGAATATGATATTGCTCCTTTTTCCCAGAATATCAGTCATTTCCTATAGAAAGGAAGCAAAGGATCTCTCTTCTGTCTAGACAAAAGATCTCATTTTTGCTACCACTCTCCCTCTTATGAGTCTCTGTCAGCCGTTGTTTAGTAGCTTTCAATGGTAGTTCAGTCATTCTCTTAGATACTGAAAAGTACGAACTGACTTAAGGCACGAACATGAATGAAAGGCTGAATTCGAAACATCTTGAATCGGATTCTCTCTTCTCAGAGAGCTTGAGAGTGAAATGAGTGGGCCGCCAAAGAAGACCACTATGGAAGTGAAAGGGGAGGGAAAGTGCAGTTCGAGGACCATAGCCCAATGTGGGTACATTGGCGTCAGCCACTAGGCTAGATGGATTGCGGGGCGGTGGAAAAAAGATTAGGAAGGGGATCATTGTTTCTAGCCGCATGGGGCCACTGGCAAGAGGCGCACATGCCCGCCGAATTTCTAGCTAGGTGGCTAGATGGATTGCGAGGCGGTGGAGAAAAAAAATAAGGAAGGGGATCACAGTTTCTAGCTGCACGGGGCTAGGATTCACGCGCCCGCCGAGTTGCTAGCCAGTCGGCCGGATAAAATCATTATCCATATTAGATGAGGAGAAAATAAATGTAGTTTGGGGAGTATATAATATTGTATAATAAAAAATTTCGACTAAGTGAGCACTGTAAAAATGTGATTTGCATTTTTCTATAGAAAATTTTGATTTGGGTAGGAAGAGATGAGATGGTGATATGCCACAGCCATGACCTCCGCCCAGAGATGTCGTGTGGTTGCTAGCATCAACGAGGGCATCACATGGTTATCTATTTGGGCACTCCTTGGCTTATTTTGCCGTGGGAGAAGTAAAACAGGACAAGCGCGACAGGGGAGATAGCAGTGAGAGACAAAGATGGAGCACAGTACAACGGAAGAAAGATAAGGAAGGGGATCGCAGTTTGTAGCCGTGTGGGGCCCGTGGCGCATGGCACAAATGTTCACCGAATCTCTAGCCACTCGGCTAGATGGATTATGGGGCAGTGGAAAAAAGATGAGGAAGGGGATCGTAGTTTCTAGACACATGGAACCCATGGCGGATGGCGCACACGCCCGCCGAATTTCTAGCCAATTGGCTAGTTGAATTGAGGGGCGGTGGAGAAGAGATAAGGAAGGGGATCACAGTCTCTAGCCGCATAGGACCATGGCGTCACGCGCCTGCTAAATTATAGTTGATATGTCGGATATAATCATTATCCATATTAGATAAGGGGCAAATAAATGTAGTTTGGGGAGTGTAGAATATTGGATAGCAAATGTTTTCAGCCAAGTGGGTACTACAAAAATGTGATCTCCATTTTTCTATAGAAAACTTTGATTTGGGAAGGAAGAGACGAGTCGGTGATATGCCCCGGCCATGACCTCCGCTCAGAGATGCAGTGTGGTTGCCTGCATCGACGAGGGCATCACATGGTGATCTATTTTGGCACTCCTTGCCATATTTTGCCGTGGGAGAAGGAAAAAAGATAGGCGCAACAGGGGAGACAACAGTGAGAGACAAAGATGGAGTGTGGTGCGGTGGTAGAAAGATAAGGAAGGGGATCACATTTTGTAGCCGTGTGGGGCCCATGGCACATGGCACACGCGTTCACCGAATTTCTAGTCATTTAGCTAGTTGGATTGCGGGGCGGTGGAAAAAAGATAAGGAAGGGGATCATAGTTTCTAGCTGCATGGGGCACATGGCGAGTGGTGTACGCGCCCGCAAAATTTCTAGCCAGTTGGCTAGATGGATTGTGGGGCGGTGGAGAAAAGATAAGGAAGGGGGTCATAGTTTCTAGCTGCACGGGGCCATGGAGTCATGCACCCGTCGAGTTGCTTGCCGGTCGGCCGGATATAATCATTATCCATATTAGATAAGGGGTAAATAAATGTAGTTTGGGGAGTGTAGAATATTGGATAACAAATGTTTTGGGCAGTGTAAAAATGTGATTTACACTTTTTTATAGAAAATTTTGATTTGGGTAGGAAGAGAGGAGATGGTGATATGCCACGGCCATGACCTCCGCTCAGAGATGCAGTGTGGTTTCTTGCATCGACGAGGGCATCACATGGTGATCAATTTAAGTGTGCCTTGTCGTATTTTGCTGTGAGAGAAGGAAAGAAGGACAAGCATGGCTGGGGAGACAACACCGAGAGACAAATATAGAGCATGATACAACGGAAGAAAGATAAGGAAGGGGATCACATTTTGTAGCTGTGTGGGGCCCATAGCATATGGCACACGCATTCACTGAATTTCTAGCCACTCGGCTAGATGGATTGCGGGACGATGGAAAAAACATGAGGAAGGGGATTGTAGTTTCTAACCGCATGGGTCCCATGGCGAGTGACGCACGCGCCTGCTGAATTTCTAGCTAGTTGGCTAGATGGATTGCGGGGCGGTGGAGAAAAGATAAGGAAGGGGATCACAGTTTCTAGCCGTAAGGGGCCATGGCATCACACACCCGCCAAATTGCTAGCCGGCAGCCGGATATAATCGTTATCCATATTAGATAAGGGGCAAATAAATATAGTTTAGGGAGTGTAGAATAGTGGCTAACAAATGTTTTCAGCTAAGTGGGCACTCTAAAAATGTGATTTGCATTTCTCTATAGGAAAATTTGATTTGGGTAGGAAGAGAGGAGAAGGTGATATGCCCCGGCCATGACCTCCGCTCAGAGATGTTGTCTGGTTGCTTGCATCGACGAGGGCATCACATGGTGATATATTTGGGCGCTCCTTGCCGTTTTTTGCTGCGGGAGAAGGAAAAGAGGACAAGCGCGGCAGGGGGGCCTATAGGGAGAGACGAAGATGGAGTGCAGTGTTGTGGAAGAAAGATAAGGAAGGGGATCACAGTTTGTAGCCATGTGGGGATCCGTGGTGCATGGCACACACGTTCGCCGAATTTCTAGCCACTCGGCTAGATGGATTGTGTGGCTGCGGAAAAAACATAAGGAAGAGGATCGTAGTTATAGCCACATGGGGCCCATGGCAAGTGGCGCCCGCGCCTGCCGAATTTCTAGCTAGTTGGCTAGATGGATTGCGGGGTGGTGGAGAAAAGATAATTAAGGAAGGGGATCACAGTTTCTAGCCGCACGGGGTCATGGCGTCAGGCACCCGCCGAATTGCTAGATGGTTGGCCGGATATAATCGTTATCCATATTAGATAAGGGGCAAATAAATGTAGTTTCGAGAGTGTAGAATATTGGATAACAAATGTTTTCAGCTAAGTGGGCACTATAAAAATGTGATTTGCATTTTTCTATAGAAAAATTTAATTTGGATAGGAAGAGAGGAGATGGTGATATGCCCCGGCTATGACCTCCGTTCAGAGATGCAGTGTGGTTGCTTGCATCGACAAGTGCATAACATGGTGATCTATTTGGGCACTCCTTGCCATAATATGTTATGGGAGAAGGAAAAAAGGTTAAGCACAATGGGAGACAACATGGAGAGACAAATATGGAGTGGGGTGCGGTGGAAGAAAGATAACACTACAAAAAAAATACACTTCCGCCATGATACATGTTTGTCACAGTAGGTCATGTTTTCTTTCATGCATGTACATCCATGAAGATTTTATGACAGAATAAAGATAGTCATACTTGTGCTGTCGTAGAAGTGTTCCATGACATTACCAAAATTATCATCACGGAAGTGTCCACTTCCATGATGATAAATCACGCGTCACAGAAGTGATTTCATCAAGGGTGACTGACACGTGGCATCCACCGTAACGGAATGCCGTTAAGCTATCGGGTCCAGTTTTGGATCCGATAACCCGTTAACAACCCCGGCTAATGGGGATTTTCCACTTGTAAAATCATCATTGGCTGGAGGAAACACGTGTCGGCTCACCGTTGGGACATATGTCATCCACTCATTGGACCCAAGGTGCCTATGATACGTCGACACGTGGCACGTCCCAACAGAGGCCCATTCCTGTGAAAAGGCCGGCCCCTTTGACTTGGTCAAAAGGTGGCGGGCTGGCCCACAGAAAGCCTGTTAACAGCATGTTCGCATATAGCCCATTTATAGCCCGCTAACCCAAGGCCCATTACGACCTATCCGAATTAGGCCTAGTAGCGTCATCTGGGCTGTCCAATATGATTCCAACCCGTTTTAAGTTCCGACCCATGTATGGGCCATGACGTCTTTGGCCCATATGAGGCCCTTTGTAACTCTTGGCCCATTAATGACCCGTGCTGAAACTGGCCCGTAATGAATAGTGTATCACTTTATACCCATTAGCGGCCCATTAGTCCATTGGGCCATTTCTAGCCCATGTTATCTTTCGGCCTTCTTAGGGCCCATTTATTCTTGGGCTCATTTCCAGCATTCGGTTACTTACGGCCCGTTACTGTCATTTTCTGCTTGTGGGCCAAATTCAGCCTGTAGTTACAGTCGCCCCATTTGTGGCCCGTTTTCATGTAAAAAAAACTGTTGGGCTGTTTTCATAGAGTTATCAAATACGACCTATTAACGGCCTGTTATGGTCCATGAATAGTATGACCCATGATTGGTGAAATGATTATACGCCCCGTAGAAGGCCCATGGATCCTACGGCCCGTAGAAGGCCCATGGATCGTATGACCCGTAGAAGGCCCATGGATCGTACGGCTTGTAGAAGGCCCATGGATCCTACGACCCGTATAGAAGACCAATGAATCCTACGGCCCATAGAAGGCCCATGGATCATACGGCCCGCAGGAGACCCATGGTTACAACAGTCCGTGTGTTGCCATGATTATTGTGGCCTACTTACCAAAAATAGGTTATTGTGGCCACTAGAAAAACATGAAAAAAGAACTACAGTGACTACAAGCAAACAACTAACCAAGAAAATAAGGAAATAAATAAGCAAGCAACTAACGCTAGCCTATTACCGCTATTACACATATTACATCCACTGGGCATCAAAGTTCGCCACCAGTGCAAATATAGGCAACAAAGCAGCATATTACATACACAGGCCGTCAAAATTGGCCACTAGTGCAAATAAACGCGGCAGCCAAACAAGAGCATAACTGAAACAACTTCAGAAGAGCTCGAGAAACATTATCCTAGGTATCCACTATGCTTGCAATAAGCTTAGCAAGCTTATTAGCTTTGTCGTGTTTGGTGCTAAAACCCTTCAATGCTTGCTGTTGCACTAGAAAGTATGCATCTGAATGATCCAGGGACTTCTGCAGTCCTTCCGCTTCTTGTCGCAGCACAGCTGATCGATGTCTTTCAGCTTGTAGTTGAGACTCAAGAAACCGAACTGATTCAGACAGTGAGTTTGAATAGCTTGTGCAAGTGGTAGTGGCCAGTAACTCGAACACTAAACCAAGACAGGACTTTGGCGTTGTCTCACTGCCTTCAAGATAGTCTTGCTTAGCTGTCTTATCAGCTTTGTTGGAGACCAACAAGGATGTCTTACTATCGTGAACCTTATCTGCATTACTTACATTAACATTGCTTAATAAGGCACTCTTCCCCAATATTCTGTCAGCATTCTAAAAGAAGAAACAAGCAGACACATAACAGGTTTAGCATGTACGAGTATATGAAACTCATTTCGGTGAACCAGTTCATTAGTAAGGTGGACATGATTAAACTACCAAGTATTCTATTGCCAAGTACTAGTACATAATAAAAGCATCAAACAAACATATATCTATGTCCTATGGTCACTGCATTGTCTTGCCAAATCAAAATAGAGACACGGTTCAAATCATATCAGTTCAAGTCAACGCAACAGTGAAAGAATACAAAGCGTGGCAAACTACACGACACAACAAGATTTCATATGGGTACTACGGGTCTACATGTACAACAACACTATTGGCTCTGTTGTGATGCTAGTAATGTGCATGATATAAGAAGTCAACTATATACACAATTGAAATTGAAATCAACAGAACTACTGATAAGAGCAAACCAGTTAAAGAAACATGCGTGAACATACCTGATGCGCCATTGGAGTTTCGATTGGATCCTTCAATTTAAAAATAAGTTTGTATGAGTAAATACAGTGATACAAGAGCAAAGCAGTATGCACGATAGCAATCATAGTTAAAAAAGGCGCGCCTAAGTGAGCGCTTAAGCGCGCCTAGGCTCTAGGCGTTGGCAAAACGCATTGCGCATAACTACACTTAATCTATGCATAACTGCACATAAGCATGCGCTTTGGTCAGTAAAGTGCCAGGCGATGGCAAAACGCACAATTAATGCCTAGCGCTTTTTTGAACTATTATAGCAATGGAATCTTAAATTAGAACAGTTGTTCTTCAGGTTTAGGCACTTGTTCTACATGAACAGAGTACAGTAAGACACAAGAATATATAGTGCTTAAAAATAGAAAATGAGCTCATAGACCTTACCACATTCTTGGTCCGGGACCAGTACAGAACAAGGCATCCCTAGTCATCATCTAGTAAATGTGTCTCAGGAGAATGCAAGGGAATTTTATGAGTTTCTTTGCCGGTGAAGTATGTTTTCTTCAGGTAATTCCGATACTGCCACCAAGCATTCTTAAAGATAGGAGAGGTATTAGCACAGGTTACCTCATCCTGAGTTTCCAAATCGGTCCTTCTCTATAGAGAAAAATGGGAAAATTTGTTGTATTATAACCATCATGGAGGTAGGATGTGTGGGACAAAGCAAAGTAATTGCCATGAATAACATTACTTACACATAACTCCTGGACAAACACCTGCAACTGGCATTTTCCTTCATCTTCAGTATAATATTTCCAAGATGGGAAGATACACACATAGGATTTAACAACATCAAATGTGATAGATGCTAAACTATGACTAGGTGGTTGTGCTTCCTCCACAGGAATAGGCTTACTAACTGGTGGAGTTGGGGTTCACCATGGTAGTACTGGCCCTTTGGTCACTGGAGCTGCCTTACTAACTGCTCTTGTTTGGGAGCTCCGTGGTGGAGATGGTGCTCTGTCAACAGGAACTTGGTTACTATCTGCTGGGATTGGGGTTAGATTGGGTGAAGCGGGTTCTCTGTCCATCGCAGTAGGGGTACAATCTGCGCAGTTTGGGTTATGTGTGGTAGGGCTGGTTCTCGTGCATGTACAGTCGGGGTGCTATCTCCACCAAGAGGTAGCACTGTTTTATTTGAAGACCGTGTTTTTAGTCCGCTAGATACTAGCATCGCCCGCTCCAATTCAAACGGCTGATAAACAGGAAACATAGTTGAATGTACAAACATTGTATGAGAGACAGATGCAATAGATAGTGTGGAAAAAAGAGGACATGAAATAGTTGACATGTATATTGTTTAACTAAAATGGATAGCATGACATAATTTCACATATATGATTTCTATCTAAACTAGATAGCATAGCATAACATAATTCAAAGATATGATGAATCACTAAACATGATCGCATGACATAATTCACCTACATGTTATCTAAGTAATCAGGATCACATCATTTAATTCATATATGTGATTTATATGCTAAACAGAGGGCATTCGATATGATGTCTGAACTAAGAACATGGTGTTGAATATTGTGCATATGATGTCTAAACTATGCAATGCAAGACACCATATACATGATCTGAGCAGTATAACTGTGCCAAGTTAGAGCATACACCTCGGTGGGGGAATAGGACTTATCATCTATCTATGAATCCATCTCTGAGGAGCTATCGGGACCCAACAAGAGATCTGCTTCGACAGGTAGCACTGTCTGCTCTGAAGGCCTTGTTTTCACTCCAGATTTTTCCATCTCCCACTCAAATGGCTGATTCACAGGAAGAGTAGTTTAATGTACAAACATTGTCGACAAATGGAAATGTAATGAAGAAAAGGATGGGCAAGATATCATTCAAATATATGATGCCTGGTTAAACACGATGGCATTGCACATTCACATATATTATGGCTGGCTAAAAGACATGAGATTGCATAATTCCCATATATGATATAGAAACTAAACAGATGGCATTACAGAACATGTCTAAACTAAGCAGATGACATATAGGATGTCAAAAGTAGGCACTGCAAGGCAACATTTGCATGATATGACTAACATCATCATGCCAAGGTAGAGCAAACACCTTGGGGGGTAAATATGAGTGGTCAGCTACGTCTGAATCCGCCTCAGAACAGATATCTTCCTTTGGATTAGAATCTGGAGAGGGGGGG
>NC_041383.1:79947938-79949774 GCF_002162155.2 Triticum dicoccoides | reverse complement strand
AGGATTTGCCATTGAACCAACCATGGAGCGATGTCTGCATGACATTGTATTGCCATGCAAATTTCTTCTCTTTTTCTGTACATGTTCAACATGACTGTGTACAATATCTGACATGCATATGATAAAAATGGTGAGATTATGTAAGGAGAGCATGCAGAAATTTAGAGTGATGGTAACAACCAGTGGATGGATCCAAATATAATGATAGCAGGCTGATGATTGCTTTAATTTAATAAAAATACAGATGATGATTGCTTTACTATTTGTTTCCCACCCAAGATGAACAACATAGTCATACCCTAGGTAAACCAGATATTAGACAGAGATACTATTCATTGCTACCTCGATATGTTCCCCACAACTAATTTAGAACTCAAGTTTGAACATTAATTTGGACCTGACTTGGAGTCCAAGAGGTGAACAGGACGATAAAGTAGTAGGTAATTTTAAGAAATGCATAACATAAGCAGAAACAAAAGAGTGCAACCTCTCTTATGGACCCGTGTACTCCTCAAGTTCATCTGCTGAGTCGACGATGGTGATGCCGTTGCGGTGGGTGCCAGCGGCAGGAAAGGAGATCTGAGGCGGTGAAAGACGGTTAGGAGTCGTGATGTCTGGTTTGGTGGATGCTTCTGTCGATGGAGCAGCTCAGGTGAGGTGGACGACGTCGCGGCAGGAGCAGGACAAACCACACAAAGTTCCCTTCGACACCTACCTGTAACTGAAGTAATTATGTAAGGGCTCATTTGGCTTGCATGATTCTAAAAACGCAAGGATAGAAAAAACACCGGAATAGGATAGGAATGCACATTGTAAATAGAGCATTTGTAAACACAGGATTTCTGTCAACTTGGGTGTTTGGTTCACAGGAATTGGAAGAGCAGAGGAATGCAAAGAAACATGGCCAAAATAAAGTGAAACCATATGAAAGTGTGTACAGTTAGAATGTTATTCTGCCACTAATGCACTTGGTCTTGTTTTCATGCATAGGATTTTGAAAAGTAGGTCCAGGTGGATGTTTTGCTCCATTCCTTTCAACAAAATGCATGAATAATTGAATAGTAGAGTGCCATAGGAAAATTCCCTATTGCTATGTTTTTCCGTTGAACGAAAATAACCCAAATGGGTCAACATGAATGTTTACTAATAAGTGATGCAACAAGTGTACAACCTCTTTGCCATAGCCGTGTCGACCTCAACATCATTGGGTTGGTCGCTGAAGTAGTTGAGGCAGAGGTGGTTGTCGGAGGTGTGGAGGCAAATGTGAGGAATCTGTAGATGGCGTCCAGGGCACTGCTCTGTTGTGATGGATTGTTCTGTCATTGGAGCAGCTCCGGTGAGCTGTAAGACATCAAGGCTTAAGCAGCACAAGACAAACATCATCAATCTCAAGTGGGATTCTAATAGCATCTCCAATAGATGATGTAAAATAGATGTAAAATTTACATCACCAAAAACCACCTGACTACAACAGATGAGTTAAAAACTGTTGACTCTGAACTTAACTGTCGAAACTAAAATTTACTATGGAATCTGAATGTTACTGTCAAAACTGAATGCAATGGTAGCAGAGAGTCACTTTACATGTAGTTTAGGGAGGGCCTGTAGTTCATCTTCAACCTGCACCCCCCTGAGCTGCCAGCCACCATCGGCCGAACCGCCAGCCCTAGCACCGTCTCGCCACCCCGAAACAACTCCCCATCGCCGGTCCGCCGCTGCCCCGCCGCCCTGGCTAGCCCTCTAGGCCCCCCTCCCCCACCCTGAACCCTAAGATAGATAGTGGGGTACCTCTCCGGCGAGCCCCCTCCCCGCTGCGGGTGGTTCTTCCTTAACTCC
>NC_041383.1:79905748-79947540 GCF_002162155.2 Triticum dicoccoides | reverse complement strand
AAGTCGATTCAGTCGGCTGAAGTGTACCTAAATCGGAGCAGAGCAGCAACACGAGTGAGGGGGGAGCAGCAGCAGCAACATGAGCGAGAGCCAAAGTAGCAGCAATCTGCGCCAGCGAGCGAGATCCAGAGCAACAGCAGCAGTGTGAGCGAGCGAGCGAGAGCCGGAGAAGCAGCAGCTGGGCGTGCAAGCGAGCGAGAGCCGGAGCACCAGCAGCAGCAGCGCAAGCAAGCGAGCGAGAGACGGAGCAGCAGCAGCAGATCCGGCTGGTATGGATGCCGCCGCCGAAGGGTCCTCGCACTGGGGGAGAGCCGCCCTAGAGATGTCGTCCGCGGCGCCGGCTTCAAGGTAGCCGCTCCATGGGGGTGCGAATGGAGCACCGTCGGCGCCGGGAGGTCGAGTTAAGGAGAAGGTGCAATGTGATGAGTGTACAACCTCTTTGGTGGTGCCGAGTAGGCCTCGGCTTCGTCCGAGGAGTCGGTGAGGATGCTGCGGTTCCGGCGGAGGAGGTTAAGGCGGCGCTATGGGGATGGAGCAGCTGTGATAGATGAGGCGATCGTCGGAGCAGCTCCTTGGAGGTGGAGGACGGGGCGGCTGAACCGGCGGGATGACGAGATGGATGACGGATCCTCATCCGGGGATATGGACGAGGGACGTCGAGCTATTGCGGTGGACGATGTCGTCGGGGAAGAGGCTCCGACTGGGCAGCGGTGAGGTGGCGGACAGAGGAGGGTGGGGTTTCGCGGCTGGAGCAGAGAGATTATGGCGGCCTAGGATTTCGAATGGCGAAAAGGAGGTGATGGGAGGGGGTGAACCATGACTTAGGGACGCGCTTGTCCAAAATGTAGGGTGTGTTACAAAAGTACCCCCACTGATTTGAATAGCGGCCCTTTCGGCTCAGGGTTAGAAGGGGGATTTCACATGTTGGGATTTGGCAGCTGGAGGGAGTTTTCGCGCGCATTGTAGTTTCGGGATAGCAAGGCACGGGTTGTGAAGGCGCCAGTTTGGGGAGCACGATATCTGGATTTTCAGGATATAACAAGGCACGGGTTGAATTTTAGGTACAAGCCTAACGTGTAATATTGTACTTGTACGTACCAAATCAACTCGCACTTCCCTCAACCAAAAAGAAAACGAGAAAAATAAAAATATTCGCACCACACAAAGAGAGAGTCTTGCACCGTTTTACTATACAAATGCTATTCAAAGCTACTCCCTCCTTCCATCTATATAGGGCCTAATGCGTTTTTCGATGCTAACTTTGACCAAATATTAGAGCAGTAATATATGACATGCAACTTACACAAAGCACACCATTAAATTCGTGTGTGAAAGGATCTTTCAATGATATAATTTTAACATTGTGCATGTCATGTACTATTAATCTTGTCAATAGTCAAAGGCGGTCTTAAAAAACGCATTACGCCCTATATAGATGGCAGGAGGGAGTATGAATCCATGTTATGTCCAATTAAAAAAATTCGCTGGTTGTATAATGCATGTAACCTACTCATACCAACATTTTAGTGCATTCCAAATGTCTATACAACCGCTGCAATTCTAACTGAACTTGAATTCATTTCTCTATTTCAATAAGAATCTACAATCATGATTGTTGCCAACTTCAACCATCATTCGTGTATTACCTTAATAACACATCACATGATTACTAGAGATAGATATGAACTATGTGTACTACATGAACTCGAATTCTATTTTTTGAATACACTTGATGTTGATTCCAAATAATAGTACATTTGATGTACTAACTATATATTCATAATCTAAACCATGTTCCATACGTACACCATGTTTATCACACAAAGTATAGTGCCCCGCCCCCTACATTATGACTAGTATTTAGCCCTGAGCTGCAAAAGCCACACATTGGCCCAAATTATAATCAATGTTCTACATTATGATATCTTCTTGAAGTAGCTGTATCCACTTTTTATAATGAATTATGATCTACGTTCATCTTTTACACCTTCACGATCCTATTCTATTTGTAGCTAGCTAGCGCTAACTTTCTATCGTGAATGCACACGCCCGCCCCCCTCTCACCCTCGCTCAGCATCCCCTCCATCATGCATGTTCGTTATCTCTCTTTAGGTCGTTCACCCGCAGTGTGTGTAGGCCCCATGGATCCTTCTTTTGGGCACACACCGGTAGATATACCTCTCTAGCCAAGTGTGCCTACCAGAAACACATATATACTTCCCCTCTTCTCTTCTCACCGTCCATGCCCCCCTATGTCCAATACGGTTCCACGCAGGTGCACACTCCCGCCCCTATTTTCATTGATCTCATACTCGCACACTCCTCCCCCCTCGACATGGTAGGCCTCTTGCACCACCTCCTAGCTGCACCCCCCCTGTCTGTCTCTCCGGACCTTATTTTCTTCTAACACATGCATGCATGTATACATACCAATCTCCCTACATATAGTCAGGTCGACTATAATTCCTTTTCCCCATGAACCGATACACTTACCTTGCTAGTTATGTCTCTCCCTTTCTCGGACACACGACGGTGATCTTCCTATGTAGTTGCGTATGCTTAGCACAACTACATCGTCTCCCCTCATCATCCTTGCATACCTCCCGACCCGTCTCTCACACGCACGTGCATAGACAGACAGACATCCCCCACCCTCTCTTATTGATATTGCACTCGTACCCTCCATTTGTCTAGCAGGCCTCTCCCACCATTTGTGAGACGCCACTCCACCACCAACCCTCTGACACTCTACCTTCGTCTCTCTCCCAACCTTATTCCTCTGCTACACATATCCATCGATGTCGATTGATCTCCCTCAATACATAGCTAGGTTTCTCTCCTTCCCCACATATATACTAGTCGATCGGTCTCTGCCCCTCCCCCCCCCCACACCGGTAGTTGAATGTTGTAGGTAGGTATCCATGCCATGGAGAAAAACTGCACCTCTGCACTATCAAATTCCAGTAGGCCAGCCGCCCTGTATCTTTGACGTGGGAAACACAAATTCGATGGCACTCTTTATCGATCGCGCAGCCACACACTTCATCCCTGTTTTCAATTCTATCGATATCTCACGTCCATGACTCCATTTCATGCACATTGCATATGTTACTTTTTTTATTTGAGATATCATCAACACATTGCCTTTGTTTCGCACGAACCAACTCTCTCACACCCACCCACGTATATACCTGCACCTAAAGAAGAGGTGCACGCAGGACGCACATACTCACGTCTTGTTCCCGGCCACACCCGCGCGAGTACAGGGTGGAGTTTGTTTCTGTACGAAAAGGCAGCCCATGTGATAATTTGACGCATGTAGCGGTTGTTTACTCAAAGGAGGGTCAGGTACCACGCCTAGACAGAACAAAGTTCGACTTGACCCGTTAGTATTAAATAAAGTTATATATTCCTCAATGGCACGTACAGAATATAAAACGATTGCCGTGGGGAAAATGGAAAAATGGGTTTTTCTCTTGTCACACCATCTCACACAAGGCGGCGGTGGCCTCTCTCTCTCAGTGTTGGTCAGTGATCCGGCCGCATCCTGTCCGCCGCTGGAAAGGGAGAATGTGCATCGTCTCTCCGTTCGACAGCGTTGAGGCAGCATGTCCCGATCTGCGGTACTCCCCGTTCTCTTTGACCAAGGTCCGGCGCGGAAGGGCCTTCGCCACTTGCTCGTTGCCACAGTATGGGCAGATCCCGTCCATCGGCACCCTCCTAGTAACATCCCGACGACCCTCAGGTACAACTTCATCCGGCCTCGCTCCACTGCCCATCTTCCCATGTTGCTGTTGGGGAACATAACAGAAATTCAAAATTTTCTACGCATCACCAAGATAAATCTATGGAGATTCTAGCAACAAGAGAGAGAGAGGGAGTGCATCTTCATACCCTTGAAGATCGCGTTGCGGAAGCATTACAAGAACGCGGTCGGTGGAGTCGTTCACGAAGCGATTCAGATCGCGGCCGAATCCGATCTAAGCACCGAACAACGGTGCCTCCGCGTTCAACACACGTACAGCCCGGGGACGTCTCCTCCTTCTTGATCCGCAAGGGGAGAGGATAAGTTGAGGGAAAACTCCGGCAGCACGACGGCATGGTGGTGATGGAGCTCGTGGTTCTCCGGCAGGGCTTCGCCAAGCACTACGAAGGAGGAGGAGGTGTTGGAGGAGGGAGAGGGCTGCGCCAGGGGAAGGGTGCGGCTGCCCTCTCTCTCCCTCACTATATATAGGGGGAAGGGAGGAGGGGGAGGCGCCCTAGGGTTCCCTAGGGGAGGGGCGGTGGCCACAGGGGAAACCCTAGATGGGTTTGGGCGCCCCCACCCCCTGGGAAACTTGCCCCCAAGCCGGGAGGGGCGGCTGCCCTTGGGGTGGCGCCCCCACCTCTCCTGGTTACGTGAGATGGGGTGGGAGGGGCGCTCAGCCCCTTAGTGGGCTGATGTGCCCTCTCCCCTTGGCCCATAAGGCCCTCCAACGCTTGCCGGGGCCTCCGAAACCCCTTTCGGACACGCTGGTCATCACCTGGTACCCCCGGAACAATTCCAGACTCCAATACCCTTCGTCCAATATACCGATCTTCACCTCTGGACCATTCCGGAGCTCCTCGTCATGTCCGGGACCTCATCCGGGACTCCGAACAACCATCGGTAACCACATACTATTTCCCATAACAACTCTAGTGTCACCGAACCTTAAGTGTGTAGACCCTACGGGTTCGAGAACCATGCAGACATGACCGAGACATTCTCCGGTCAATAACCAATAGCGGGATCTGGATACCCATGTTGGCTCCCACATGTTCCACGATGATCTCATCGGATGAACCACGATGTCAAGGATTCAAGCAATCCCGTATGCAATTCCCTTTGTCAATCGGTACGTTACTTGCCCGAGATTCGATCGTCGGTATCCCAATACCTCGTTCAATCTCGTTACCGGCAAGTCACTTTACTTGTTCCGTAATGCATGATCCTGTGACTAACTACTTAGTCACATTGAGCTCATTATGATGATGCATTACCGAGTGGGCCCAGAGATACCTCTCCGTCATACGGAGTGACAAATCCCAGTCTCGATTCGTGCCAACCCAACAGACACTTTCGGAGATACCTGTAGTGCACCTTTATAGTCACCCAGTTACGTTGTGACGTTTGGTACACCCAAAGCACTCCTACGGTATCAAGGAGTTACACAATCTCATGGTCTAAGGAAATGATACTTGACATTAGAAAAGCTTTAGCAAATGAACTACACGATCTTGTGCTATGCTTAGGATTGGGTCTTTTCCATCACATCATTCTCCTAATGATGTGATCCCGTTATCAATGACATCCAATGTCCATGGTCAGGAAACCATGACCATCTGTTGATCAACGAGCTAGTCAACTAGAGGCTCACGAGGGACATGTTGTGGTCTATGTATTCACACATGTATTGCGGTTTCTGGTCAATACAATTATAGCATGAATAATAGACAATTATCATGAACAAGGAAATACAATAATAACCATTTTATTATTGCCTCTAGGGCATATTTCCAACAGTCTCCCACTTGCACTAGAGTCAATAATCTAGTTTACATCACTATGTGATTGTAATGAATCAACGCCCATGGGGTTTGATCATATCTCGCTTGTGAGTGAGGTTATTGGTGAACGGATCTGAACCTTTCAGATCCATGTGTGCTTTGCAAATCTCTATGTCATCTCCTAGATGCAGCTTCCACGCTCTATTTGGAGCTATTCCAAATAACTGTTCTACTATACGAATCCGGTTTACTACTCAGAATAATCCGGATTAGTGTCAAAGTTTGCATCCGCGTAACCCTTTACGATGAACTCTTTTACCACCTCCATAATCGAGAAAATTCCTTAGTCCACTAGTTACTAAGGATAAGTTTGACCGCTGTCCTGTGATCCATTCATGGATCACTCTTGTACCCCTTGACTGACTCATGGCAAGGCACACTTCAGGTGCGGTACATAGCACATCATACTATAGAGCCTATGTCTGAAGCATAGGGGACGACCTTCGTCCTTTCTCTCTCTTCTGTCGTGATCATGTCTTGAGTCTTACTCAATATTCACACCTTATAACACAGCCAAGAACTCCTTCTTTGCCGATCTATTTTGAAATCCTTCAAAATCTTGTCACGGTATGTATTTATTTGAAAGTACTATTAAGCGTTTTTTATCTATCCTTATCGATGTTGATGCTCAATGTTCAAGTAGCTTAATCCAGGTTTTCCATTGAAAAACACTTTTCAAATAACCCTATATGTTGTCCAGAAATTCTACATCATTTCTAATTAACAATATGTCAATAACATATACTCATCAGAAATTCTATAGTGCTCCCACTCACTTCTTTGGAAATACAAGTTTCTCATAAACTTTGTATAAACCCAAAATCTTTGATCATCTCATCAAAGTGTATATTGCAACTCCGAGATGCTTACTCCAGTCCTTATAAGGATTGTTGGAGCTTTGCATACTTGTTAGCATCTTTTAGGATTGACAAAACTTTCTAGTTGTATCACATACAACCTTTCCTCAAAAAATCGTCGAGGAAACAATGTTTTGACATCCTCTCTGCAAGATTTCATAAATAATGCAGTAACTGCTAATATAATTCCAACAGAATCTTAGCATCGCTACGAGTGAGAAAGTCTCATCGTAGTCAACACCTTGAACTTGTCGTAAAACATCTTAGCGACAAGTCGAGCTTTCTTAATGGTGAAAAATACCATCATTGTCCGTCTTTCTTTTAAAATCCATCTGTACCCAACAGCCTTACGACCATCAAGTAGTTCTTCCAAAGTCCACACATTTTTTTCATACATGGATCCTCTCTCAGATTTTATGGCCTCTAGCCATTTGTCAGAATCCGGGCCCACCATCGCTTCTCCATAGCTCGTAGGTTCATTGTTGTCTAGCAACATGACTTCCAAGACAGGATTACCGTGCCACTCTGAAGTAGTACGTATCCTTGTCGACCTATGAGGTTTGGTAGTGACTTGATCTGAAGTTTCATGATCACTATCATCAGCTTCCACTTCAATTGGTGTAGGTGCCACAGGAACAACTTCCTGTGCCCTTCTACACACTGGTTGAAGTGATGGTTCAATAACCTCATCAAGTCTCCACCATCCCCCCACTCAATTCTTTCGAGAGAAACTATTCCTCGGGAAAGAACCCGGTTCTAGAAACAATCACTTTTGCTTCCGGGTCTGAATTAGGAGGTATACCCAACTGTTTTGGGTGTCCTATGAAGATGTATTTATCCGCTTTGGGTTCGAGCTTATCAGGATGAAACTTTTTCACATAAGCGTCACAGCCCCAAACTTTCAAGAAACGACAGCTTAGGTTTCTCTAAACCATAGTTCATACGGTGTCATCTCAATGGAATTACGTGGTGCCCTATTTAAAGTGAATGCGGTTGTCTCTAATGCCTAACCCATGAACGATAGTGTTAATTCGATAAGAGACATCATGGTATGCACCATATCCAATAGGGTGCAGCTATGATGTTTGGACACACCATCACACTATGGTGTTCCAGGCGGTATTAGTTGTGAAACAATTTCCACAAGGTCTTAATTGTGTACCAAACTCGTAACTCAGATATTCATCTCTATGATCATATCATAGACATTTTATCCTCTTGTCATGATGATCTTCAACTTCACTCTGAAATTACTTGAACCTTTCAATAATTCAGACTTGTGTTTCATCAAGTAAATATACTCAACATCTACTCAAGTTATTTGTGAAGTAAGAACATAACAATATCCACAGCGTGCCTCGGCACTCATTGGACAGAAAACATAAAAATGTATTACTTCCAACAAGTTGCTCTCTTGTTCCATCTTACTGAAAACGAGGCTTTTCAGTCATCTTGCCCATGTGGTATGATTTGCATGTCTCAAGTGATTTAGAATCAAGTGAGTCCAAACGATCCATCTGCATGGAGTTTCTTCATGCGCACATACCAATAAACATGGTTCGCATGTCTCAAACTTTTCAAAAATGAGTGAGTCTAAAGATCCATCAACATGGAGCTTCTTCATGCGTTTAATACCAATATGACTCAAATGGCAGTGCCACAAGTAGGTGGTACTATCATTACTATCTTATATCTTTTGGCATGAAAATGTGTATCACTACGATCGAGATTCAATAAACCATTCTTTTAGGTGCAAGACCATTGAAGGTATTATTCAAATAAATAGAGTAACCATTATTCTCCTTAAATGAATAACCATATTGCGATAGACATAATCCAATCATGTCTATGCTCAACGCAAACACCAAATAACAATTATTTAGGTTTAACACCAATCTCGATGGTAGAGGGAGTAGGAGATGCTTGATCAAATCAACCTTGGAAACACTTCCAACACACATCGTCATCTCACCTTTAGCTAGTCTCCGTTTATTCCGTAGCTCTTTTATTTCGAGTTGCTAACACTTAGCAACCGAACCGGTATCTTAATACCCTGGTGCTACTAGGAGTACTAGTAAAGCACACATTTAATACAATGTATATCCAATATACTTCTGTCAACCTTGCCAGCCTTCTCATCTACCAAGTATCTAGGGTAGTTCTGCTTCAGTGACCGTTCCCTCATTACAGAAGCACTTAGTCTCGGGTTTGGGTTCAACCCAAGGTTTCTTCACTGGAGCAGCAACTGATTTGTTGTTTCATGAAGTACCCCTTCTTGCCCTTGCCCTTCTTGAAACTAGTGGTTTCACTAACCATCAACAATTGATGCTCCTTCTTGATTTCTACTTTCGCGGTGTCAAACATCGCGAATATTTCAAGGATCATCATATCTATCCCTGATATGTTATAGTTCATCATGAAGCTCTAGTAGCTTGGTGGCAATGTCTTTGGAGAAACATCACTATCTCATCCGGAAGATTAACTCCCACTCGATTCAAGTGATTGTTGTAACCATACAATCTGAGTACAAGCTCAACGATTGAGCTTTTCTCCCGTAGTTTGTAGGCTAAGAAGCTCGTCGGAGGTCTTATACCTCTTGAAGTGGGCACGAGCCTGAAATCCCAATTTCAGCCCTTGGAACATCTCATATGTTCTGCGACGTTTCTAAAACGTCTTTAGCGCCTCAATTCTAAACCGTTTAACATTACTGAACTATCAGGTAGTCATCAAAACGTGTATGTCAGATGTTCGCAACATCCGCAGACGACGTTTGAGGTTCAGCACACCAAGCGGTGCATTAAGGACATAAGCCTTCTACGCAGCAATGAGGACAATCCTCAGTTTACGGACCCAGTCCGCATAATTGCTACTATCAACTTTCAACTAAACTTTCTCTAGGAACATATCTAAAACAGTAGAACTAAAACGCGAGCTACGACATAATTTGCAAAGACCTTTTGACTATGTTCAGGATAATTAAGTTCATCTAATGAACTCCCACTCAGATAGACATCCCTCTAGTCATCTAAGTGATACATGATCTGAGTCAACTAGGCCGTGTCTGATCATCACGTGAGACGGACTAGTCATCATCGGCGAACATCTTCATGTTGATCGTATCTACTATACGACTCATGTTCGACCTTTCGATCTCTCGTGTTCCGAGGCCATGTCTGTACATGCTAGGCTCGTCAAGTCAACCTAAGTGTTTTGCATGTGTAAATCTGTCTTACACCCATTGTATGTGAACATTAGAATCTATCATACCCGATCATCACATGGTGCTTCGAAACAACGAACTTTCGCGATGGTGCACAGTTAGGGGGAACACTTTCTTGAAATTATTATGAGGGATCATCTTATTTACTACCGTCATTCTAAGCAAATAAGATGCATAAACATGATAAACATCACATGCAATCAAATAGTGACATGATATGGCCAATATCATTTTGCTCCTTTTGATCTCCATCTTCGGGGATCCATGATCATCATCGTCACCGGCATGACACCATGATCTCCATCATCTTGTCTCCATGAAGTTGTCTCGCCATCTTATTACTTCTACTACTATGGCTAACGGTTTAGCAATGAAGTAAAGTAATTATATGGTGTTATTCAGTGACACGCAGGTCATACAATAAATAAAGACAACTCCTATGGCTCCTGCCGGTTGTCATACTCATCGACATGCAAGTCGTGATTCCTATTACAAGAATACGATAAATCTCATACATTACATATATTACATTCATCACATCTATCTTGGCCATATCACATCACATAGCATACCCTGCAAAAACAAGTTAGACGTCCTCTAATTGTTGTTTGGATGTTTTACGTGGCTGCTATGGGTTTCTAGCAAGAACGTTACTTACCTACGCAAAAGCCACAATGTGATATGCCAATTGCTATTTACCCTTCATAAGGACCCTTTTCATCGAATCCGATCCGACTAAAGTGGGAGAGACTGGCACCCGCTAGCCACCTTATGCAACAAGTGCATGTCAGTCGGTGGAACCTGTCTCACGTAAGTGTACGTGTAAGGTCGGTCCGGGCTGCTTTATCGCACAATACCGTTGAAACAAGATATGACTAGTAACGGTAAGCATATTGAACAAAATCAACGCCCACAACAACTTGTGTTCTACTTGTGCATAGAATCTACGCAATAGACCTAGCTCTGATACCTCTGTTGGGGAACATAGCAGAAATTCAAAATTTTCTATGCATCACCAAGATCAATCTATGGAGATTCTAGCAACAAGAGAGAGAGGGAGTGCATATTCATACCCTTGAAGATCGCGTTGCGGAAGCGTTACAAGAACGCGGTCGGTGGAGTCGTTCACGAAGCGATTCAGATCGCGGCCGAATCCGATCTAAGCACCGAATAACGGTGCCTCCACGTTCAACACACGTACAACCCGGGGACGTCTCCTCCTTCTTGATCCAGCAAGGGGAGAGGAGAAGTTGAGGAAAAACTCTGGCAGCACGACGGCATGGTGGTGATGGAGCTCGTGGTTCTCCGGCAGGGCTTCGCCAAGCACTACGGAGGAGGAGGAGGTGTTGGAGGAGGGAGAGAGCTGCGCCAGGGGAAGGGTGCGGCTGCCTCTCTCTCCCTCACTATATATAGGGGGAAGGGAGGAGGGGGAGGTGCCCTAGGGTTCCCTAGGGGAGGGGCGGCGGCCACAGGGGAAAACCTAGATGGGTTTGGGCGCCCCCACCCCCTGGGAAACTTGCCCCGCAAGCCGGGAGGGGCGGCTGCCCTAGGGGTGGCGCCCCCACCTCTCCTGGTTATGTGAGATTGGGTGGGAGGGGCGCTCAGCCCCTTAGTGGGCTGATGTGCCCTCTCCCCTTGGCCCATAAGGTCCCCCAACGCTTGCCGGGGCCTCCGAAACCCCTTTCGGACACGCTGGTCATCACCTGGTACCCCTGAAACAATTCCGGACTCCAATACCCTTCGTCCAATATACCGATCTTCACCTTCAGACCATTCCGGAGCTCCTCGTCATGTCCAGAATCTCATCCGGGACTCCGAACAACCTTCGGTAACCACATACTATTTCCCATAACAGCTCTAGCGTCACCGAACCTTAAGAGTGTAGACCCTACGGGTTCGGGAACCATGCAGACATGACCGAGACGTTCTCCGGTCAATAACCAACAGTAGGATCTGGATACCCATGTTGGCTCCCACATGTTCCACGATAATCTCATCGGATGAACCACGATGTCAAGGATTCAAGCAATCCCGTATGCAATTCCCTTTGTCAATCAGTATGTTACTTGTCCGAGATTCGATCGTCGGTATCCCAATACCTTGTTCAATCTCGTTACCGGCAAGTCACTTTACTCGTTCCGTAATGCATGATCATGTGACTAACTACTTAGCAACATTGAGCTCATTATGATGATGCATTACCGAGTGGGCCCAGAGATACCTCTCCGTCATACGGAGTCACAAATCCCAGTCTCGATTCGTGCCAACCCAACAGACACTTTTGGAGATACCTGTAGTGCACCTTTATAGTCACCCAGTTACGTTGTGATGTTTGGTACACCCAAAGCACTACTACGGTATCAGGGAGTTACACAATTTCATGGTCTAAGGAAATGATACTTGACATAAGAAAAGCTTTAGCAAACGAACTACACAATCTTGTGCTATGCTTAGGATTAGGTCTTGTCCATCACATCATTCTCCTAATGATGTGATCCTGTTATCAATGACATCCAATGTCCATGGTCAAGAAACCATGACCATCTATTGATTAACGAGCTAGTCAACTAGAGGCTCACTAGGGACATGTTGTGGTCTATGTATTCACACATGTATTGCGGGTTCTGGTCAATACAATTATAGCATGAATAATAGACAATTATCATGAACAAGGAAATATAATAATAACCATTTTATTATTGCCTCTAGGGCATATTTCCAACACTTGCTGCATGTGGGTCTTCTTTAGTTGTTTGCTTAAAACGTATCTCCGCTGGCATACTTTCCATCTTGCAATCTCGTCCTCAAATCATTTTTGATAAACCACCATGTGCTATCTTTCCCTTATTACATGGAATATGCTACTTTTTTGTCGGCGTAGTGTCCTCAACTCATGTTATTGGGCAGTAATTGTTTGCTTTCTACCTCCTTTTGCAAACAGGGCTATCCATTTTCACCTCGTTGTTATTGCGACCTTTTGGTGAACTGCAAAATCACTTTTTCTGAAGAGTGTTTTGTGCAGTTTCGCCAAAATGTCACGCGGGCAACATTTTTATATTTCTGTGGGTCTGCAGAAAGGGAGATTGGTTTTGCTATCCTCCTCATCCAACTCTATGCCTAATCTTCTCCAACAAGTAGTTAGTCCTAAAGAGAGATCGTAGAGGTGATCAGCTTCTATTTTTGTGTGTTATGTTTCATCATCTAGTTCCACTATTATTGTAATCACATTGACTGGATATCTTTGCAAATAGGGATGGTCCGCTTGATTTCAGTGGAGCTGCACAAAATGATCAGATTGTGGTGTCCTCCATACACCTCTTCTTTGGCTACAGAGCTGGGTCAAACTAGCTGCCAATCAATGAACATTGTGCGAAGGAAATGGAGCCATGCCTACGAATAGCATCCATCCATTATATATTTTTATTTATTTGTACACCTTCTCACAACTTTGTCTTCAGTTGTGATGTGAATATTGGCGCTGATCTGCGAACCATCGAGATGCATTAGCAGCCATGGTAGTTTCATTTGTATTTGATGGAATGTTGTAACGAGATAATCTTGAGGCAAGACACATGAATCCTAAGTTGAAACCTTTTTTCCCCGCGGGAACCAAAGTTGAAACCTTCATAGCATCACAGTACAATTTCATTAAAATTATGCGTACATATAAACAACTCCTGAAGGATTGATGGCAATGCCAGAAACAATTCAACTTTATTTCGCCGACATGTGGGGCATCATTCATCCCGCTCCACCTGCCATGCAGCAATATTGAGTGCACAACTGCAGGGAAAGATTCACCCTGGTCGTTGCACCGCAGTAGTAATGACTAGTGAGCAGTCAAATCACAGAGCCCCACCTTCGCCACAGTAAGTTGCTCGGACGAAGCAACCATCATTTGTCTGTTCCTTGAATCCGCTGGTACTGCCATATTTCCAGAGTAATAAGTTGCTCAGGCGAATCAAGAATCACTTCACCTTTCCCACAGTAAGTACTAGTACCTCGAGCTCCTTCTTTTTTACTCTAGAAACAACCACACGTGAATATTGGACAGTAGCAGCATAGCAACTGAATCAAAAATCAAAACCAACCAATGAACCATGTAAAAATTAGCTTATTTTTAAGGCCCATGCAAGCTAATTGAAATAGACTTCAATTTTTTGAAAGTGTGCACAACCTCCATTTTATTTCTAGGTCCGCCACTGCAATGAACTACTACTACTGGTGAGCGCTTGCTAGTACATATCATGTGCTCCGTCTATCCATGTATATAGGGCTTAATGCGTTTTTCGAGACTAGGAAAACGCATTAAGCCCTATATACCTGGACAAATGGAGTACATGATACATACTAGCAAACGCTCACCAGTAGTAGTAGTTCATTGGTTGGTTTCGATTTTTGATTCAGTTGATGTGCTGCTACCGTCCAATATTCGCGTGTGGTTGTTTTTAGAATAAAAAAAAGGAGGTACCCCTACTTGTGTTACTCCCACTACGCCTAGCCTAAGGTTAGTAGGTGACTTGCGCTTGGCTCTTCTCCTCTTCCAGAAGTCGATGGTTCTACAGGTACTTCTGGGAATCTGACACCAAATGAATTGTTGCACGTCCACCACTTGCAAGCAAAAGTTTTTCTTCATGCTGCGGGCCACCGCGCACGCGTTGGCGAGGGAGAAGGCATAGTAAGAAAGCTTCTTTTTGTTCTACGAGTAGAAGGGACACATCAAAGTTATTTAGTACATACTCTCTTTAAAAAAGGGCTGACCATGTCATGGCTACCATCACGTGCTCCGTCGTTGAGTACATGCACTATTCACGTGCCATCGAGGAGAAAAATATTGCGTAATAGGTGCCATCGAAGTGCACGACTCACTTACGCACTTCTTATCTGATTATCTCCATTTTCTTGCATGACACGTGCACCTTGATGCTATATGTCTCGCGTGTTGGCAAAAGGATGAACAAAGCTCACGTAAAAAAAAGAGTTGAAGAACATAGATTCCCGACGACCGAGAAGTAGCAAGGAACCTCATGGTGGAGCGTCTGCAAGGAAGCTTGCACGTTTTCCCTTGTTTTTTGCCGCCTGCCCACCTATAAACAAATAAAAGAACATGAACTCTTCGCTAACCACTAGAGACGATACATCAGGATGCTAAGTTGAAGATGTTTTATAGTTTATATTGATAACCACGCAACAAGCCATGCATGTACAGGACACATGCAGCCACGCATGTACACATGCCAACACACTAACTCCATTTGATCCTACTCATGCACATACACGCACAGCATGGAGCACACAACGAACATACACAACACGTGCATGCACACACACTCGGCCATAGAATGCACGTGAATAACACATGCATGCGCACACACTCGGCTGCATGGAGGCGTGCGCCATCTGCGGTGACGTCCGGTTCGTCGTGCTATGGTGAAGCTCGCACACAACGGCCCCTACGCATCTCTTGCAGCACCTCTTTGCCGTCGTTGCTCGACGACTAGTCGGAGACGAAGACGACCGCAGCCTCGGCCTAAGAGCTAGCATTGATGGAAAAACACGCACGCTGCATGCACACGAGCACGTACGGAGTGCCCACGACGTGGTGCGTCCCCAGTCGCCTCTACTCCTTCTGCGCACGTTGTCTATCAAGGCGGCTGCATGCCTAATGATTATGTGGGTGAGATCTTCTAGGACTCAGATGATGAGGAGGAAAATTATGAGACCACTTTGGGAGTAACATAGGTAGTAACATCACACATGTCTAGATAAAGTAGATGATGTGGCAAACAATAAATGAAGAAAGAGAGGAAAGTACTAGTAACATCACACATATTAAGGCAAGATATGTCTATAGCCTAATAAATGAAGTGGTGCATGTTACCACAGATATGTTACTATAGAGGTAGTAACATGAGCATGTTACTAGTTTATGTTACTACCCATTGTGGCTAGTCTGAGGGGGGTGTATCCAACAGTGTTCCTTGGCTCGCACCTCTTGCATCATGGTGGTCAAGCTTGGAGTCATTAATCTGGTACACGTGGCATCTCAGATGTGGACACAAGGTGACTTACACCGTCAAGGTCCATGGTCAAGGGGGTGTTAAGTGCTAAGTGCTTAGGCCTCTTCCAATGCATGGGTGCTTATATGTGGTGCTAAGTGCATTTAAAATCTTAGAAACTAGTCTCCACAATGCATAGGTGCTTAGCTTTGGTAGCTAAGTTTCCCTCATGGAATTGTTTAATAATTAAACTCACTCATGTATTGGTTGGTAGTCTTTTTACATAGGTTAGCGTGCTTATCACCGTTTCTTCCTGGGGTCATCATAATGCTCTGTCTCCTCTTTAATTGCTTTTCCACATCACTTTTTTTCCTATGTGGCATCCTTAGCACCTGTACACCTTGGAGCACTGGGAAGGGCCTTAGGCTGGTCATAGTGGGGAGTAACTTAGACTAGTAACATGCATATGTTACTAGTCTATGTTACTACCTCTATAGTGCATAATATCATAGATTAGTATCATAGGTGGTATGATTTATTGCCATGCATGACACATAGTAGCATCACATTTATTATGTTACAGTATCTACCTATGTTACTATAACCATCTCTCTCTTCTTTAATAGCCTGCCACATAAGCATGTTTGCGAGTCCCAAGTGCATGATACTAC
Organism: Triticum dicoccoides; assembly: GCF_002162155.2. Classification (NCBI taxonomy): domain Eukaryota; kingdom Viridiplantae; phylum Streptophyta; class Magnoliopsida; order Poales; family Poaceae; genus Triticum; species Triticum dicoccoides. The sequence continues at coordinate 79,931,204 of NC_041383.1, read as the reverse complement.
TTATGTTACCCCCACTATGGCCAGCCTTAGATGTGCTTAGATGAGGTACCAAATGCATTAAATGGCTTAGCAAGTCAAGTCTCCAATGCATAGTTGCTTAGTTTGTTGTTGCTAAGCTTGCTTCATTTAATTAGCTATATACTCAAAATTCTCCACCGTTTCTTGCTGCGGTCACCAAACTAGTCTCACTCTTCTTAATTAAATTGCCACATCATATTTTATGCCTACGTGGCAGGCTTAGCAGCTATACATGGTGGAGCACTGAGAGAGGCTAATGCTGGTCATAGTGGGGAGTAACTTATACTGTAACATATTACTATGTTACTCTAAACATCTCTATAAACCGGAAAGGACGGAGTAGTAACGTAGACTAGTGTCATATGCATGAAACTACTAGTGAGTATGGGAGCACATCATATTTCCCCGTCCGGACCAATCCCAAGTTGGCTTCTCACCTTCTTGGCCCAACAAAAACCCCTCCCCCCTCCCGCGCGCGCTTCCCGCCCCGCGCCAGCTGAGCCCACCGCTCCACATTGATTGCAAGTCAGGGCGACGCGACCTCTCACTGCTTCCGCCGTTGAAGCGGCGTGCCGACCGAGGGCACCACCCGCTACACGCCCGGCATTTCAGACTAAACAGTGGAGAGTAACATTAGAGCAAGTACTACAATTAGATGACATAAGCAGTCTATAAGGATTTAAATATAGTATTTGTGCTTAGTTGAAGGAGAGAGAAGAGGAGAGAGAAGAGAAGCGGGTTGTAAACTTGTAGTCGGTTGTAGCCGGAGCCCCAACATACTTTGTGAGACAAAAGGTGGGGCCATTATTAATGATATAGTATATCTATACCTATACCTACTATTAAATCAAGGTGATATTCCTGGTTTCGTCCCACATCAGATCCTACATTACGTGAAATACATGAGGTGGTACTAATTTGTAGAGCCAAGTTTTGTACGAGCTATTAAAAAAGGTTCGTATCGCCTCAGTCGGGCCTGCGTTCCTCCACTTGGGCCTTCACTTGTACGTTGCGATCAGCCTCCTCAGGTTGTTCAGTTTTTTATTAAGAATCCTACCTTGTCTCGAGCTAGCGATCGAGTTCCTCCATTGAGTTGTTTCTTTTTTTTTCTAAAAAAATCAGTCGTCCACCTGGGCCTTATGGGCCAGCAAGTACGTCTCAGCTTCCAATGGAATCAAAAACCTGCTATGCTAGAGTAGGCATGTTATGGTACGTCTTTTTATCAATAATTCCACCTTGCTCAGTTAAATCGATTACCATCGGCCAGTCGCCTGAGGAAATAAACAGTGAGCTGATAAAGCGGGATTAGCATATGCTGCATACACAAAAGCACAATAATGACTTGAGACACACCTACAATGAGGCGGATGGGATGCACACAAACCCGATGCACAGACAAAACGTAGGCGCATGATGCCTCAAATATGAAAAATGCAAGGAGAGAAAAGACGAAAGCATGCTTGTGTTGCCCCCGGTTTTGGTCCATACTTATTGGATCGGGAGCACGGATTTTTTTCTCCGTTGCAACGCACGGGCATGATTGCTAGTTATACTAAAGGGGCTAACTATTGTACTAGCAGGCTATTAGGTTGGTTCTAGATGATGTGTCAACATCATATAGCCGGATGTTGGCTATACTATTAACCACGCTCTAAGTGTGGTGTGAGTGGGACTAAAGTTTAGTCCCATACTGCTAGGTGGGTGTGAGTTGCACCACTTTATAATGTGATCTATTCTAGCATTTGCATGAGCATGATAATAGGAAACCTACACGCGCTCTCTTGGAGAATGAGCTTGTCTAAGGACAAGAGCTATCCACGTGGTCTATAATTTTTGTTGGTCGGAAATTTCTTTTAAGTCATTAATTAATAATTAACGGACGCCTTAATTACTTAGTTTTTTTAGACAAACCTTGATGGGGCTATTATTGACTTGGACGTGGGGTTTGGGGGCCAAAGGCCTACTATTATACTTGGTCTTACTCACATGACCGACCTGACATGCTCTACCCTAGCCGCCGCTGTATCATATGGTTTCGCACCGTCCCAGATCTTAGCGCCGCCACGCAATTCTTCTCCAGCCCTCCTTCCGGCGTGCACCGCGAGAAGGGACAGCAGTCGTCCGAACCTCGCCTTTCGTGATCCGAGGGGCGATCAGGTTTTTGGGAGCACATTCATGTGACTGCTGCCAACGGCAACTTCCTCAACGACAGCCTTCTTCCCTGACCTCGGTAACCTCTTCATCAACGACATGAGTGACAACATCAACCACAGCGGTTCTGCTCCCGCTGTACAGTATGTGATTCTGTTCTCCTGGTTTAGTCCGCATCATTACTTTGATCTTTGCAATTGTCATCATGATCTATTTACTCCCGATTCGGATTAAATCTCATAGTAAATTGCTCATATATTCAAAAATCGAATCCAAAAACCTGATTATAGGCAATTTACTCCGAGTGGTTTTGCTGCGCTTTTTAAGCCGCCTACTTTTAAGGGGGTGCAATATAAAAGGTGGCGCACAAGAGTAGTATATTGGTTTCAGATCATGTAATGCTATGACTCCACTAAGGGTAAGCCTGAGGGCGATCTTAATCCTACACAGCAGGAAGCTTTTGAGAACTTGGATACCCTCTTCAAAGCCGCCCTGCTGAGTGTTCTTGATGATTCCATTGTGGACTCATATATGTCGTTTAACAACGGCAAAGACATGTGGGCTGCGCTCGAGGCCACGTTTGGGGCCTCGGGAGCCCGCAACGAGTTCTACGTCATGGAGCAATTTTGTGACTACAAGATGACTGATGAGCGCTCTGTTGTTCAGCAGACTCATGAGATACAGTCACTCTCATAGGAACTTGAGTACTTTAAGTGTGTGTTGCCATACAAATTTGTTGCTGGGAGCATCATTGCCAAGCTTCCACCTTCATGGAACTATTTTGCTACTTCTCTGAAAAACAAGAGATATATGTATTTTGTTTTGGATCTCATTAGCACTCTTGATTTTGAAGAGAAGGCGAGAGCAAAAGACACACGTGCTCGGGTCGCTGAGGGAGCTTCTAGTGCCCACATGGTACACGAGAAGAACTTCCAGCCCAACCAGCCCCAAAACAACAAGAACAAGTCTCAGGGGAAAGGCAAGTTTGATGCAAAGAACAAGCCGTCACATTCTACCAACTTCAAGAAGAATTCTCATAATGGGAAGGGATACAAACCTCAATTTTGGTAGCACCGCACAAAATTTATATGGCTGCATCTACGTGCTGTCAACTAACCTCATGGTGCTCCAGTTATTCCTACATTCGTAACTAGGTACAATGACCACCGCAAGATGAAATAAGCTTATTCGTACATTGACTTGCTGATTGCAGTGCGGAATGATCATGTCATGTGTGGAGGAGCAAACAAGCAGTGTAGCCGATGGTGGAAATCAACCAAGGACTTATGAAATTATATATAATCTTCCTCAGGATGAAATAAGCTTATTCGTACGTTGACTTGCTAATTGCTAAAACGAAGAAGATGCACACAGAGAAAATAAATCTCCTTAATTTACTCCATAACCACCCTATTAAATAGGCCTAGTAACAAACCAGGCGCATGCAGTGGCCGGCGGGCACATGCATCCTACATGCATGCCCAGTCAGTCAAGTCCATGCGCCAGCCAGTGCAGCAACGCAAAAGAAGAGAGCAATTTTTGGGAAAAAGTGAGTAGTTAGTGCAGCGGGCCTTATAAACACGAACAGTCCGCTCTCCCACTTCCATTTCCCCCCAATTCCCCCCGCTCCCCAATCTTCCTCACTCGTCCAGAAAACCCCCGCTCACCTTCTTCCTCACTCATACAGAAAACGCCTGCTCTTCATCTTCAACTCCTACATTAATCCCCAGCCCTCCTTGTTTCCCACTCGCACTACCACTAGGCTCATCTCTGGCTACTCAGCTCAAACCCGTGAGCTCGGCGCGACGCCCACAGGGAAAATGGAGTCGGCTGGCCCCAACGCCAAGAAGATGAGGCTCCCGCCAGCTGCGACGCCGCTTGTAGATCCCACACCCGGTAGAGCGGGGAGAAGTGGCGAGCCCCCCCTTCCCCACCCGGATATGAGGAACCGGTAGAATCTCCGGTGGACCGCATCAGCGATCTCCCGGATGTCATCCTTGAGGAGATCATCTCCCTTCTCCCCACCAAGGATTGCTGCCGCACACATGTCCTCTCAAGTCGGTGGCGCCCTCTATGGCACACCGCGCCCCTCAATCTCGATTGTCATTAGATATCTGTCCTTCCTGAATTTGATCTCCTCAGAGCCATTGTCTCCTCTCACCAGCAGGGATCCGTTCAATGCCTCTGCATCCCGACACGCTACCTACTGTCCATACCCAGCATGGTGGACGCTTGGCTGACATCCCATGAATTCGGAAAACTCCAGCAGTTTGAGTTGTACCATTACCACAAAAGTTTCATACCATGAACACACCAAGAATTTGTGCCCACACCACCGTTGTCCATCTCGCGGTTTTCCTCCTCTCTCCACACAGCCACCTTCGCCCGGTGCCATCTACCAGACGATCTGGTACCAATGCTTCGACTCCCACTGCTAAAAAAACTTTTACTTGTGGTGGTTTATCTATCGAAGGCCTCACTGCATAGCATCATACACTCCAGTTGCCCTGCCCTGGAGCGCTTGCTGATTGTTTTGGGAATAGAAATCCGTATCAGTTGTCTCCAAATAAAGTCGCCTCACCTTAAAAGCATTGGAATTTGTTTTGAAGGACAACAGCTCATCATCGAAGACTTCACTTCAAAGCTTGCTCCTTGATCATTGTTATAAACCTTCACAAATAACTGTCGTCTCTGCGACCAAACTAGAGACCTTGGGTGTAATTCGTGTCCCGTTTAATGATCACAAGGAGTTGGTGTTTGGATCCTCACTTTTTCAGGTACCGTTATTATCATCTACACATTTGTAATCATAAGTTGCATTTTTAATTTGTGCGCATAAGTTTTATATCATCTTGGAGTACACTTTGGGTACTAATATTATGTTATATGCTCAATGAAGAGTTCGTCCGTTGATAGCCTATCAATGCTGCTAGATTCTGTCATGATCTTATATATCAGAATGTTTAGTTTTGATCTGAACATAATTATTGGCTTGCTGCGATGCTTTTGATCTCTGGAGAATTTACATAGAGAGGTGATGATTTCATGCACATTGAAAGCCCATATATATTGTACTAGAATTAACTGTTCAGCTGTCGTTCTTTTGACATACTCTTTTTTCAGACCTTAACTGTTTTTAATCTTCAAGTCTACCTAGGCACAACCACATGGAGAAAAACATACAACCAATCGGTGGCGTAATAAGCACCATGATTTTCTCAGTTCTCATGACATCCGTTTGAGGACAATAACGATGGAAGTATATGCATCCAACCAGGAAAATAGAAGCTTTGTCACATTCTTCCTGTTGAATGTGAGGTTACCATTATCCATGAGGTTTAAGTTTTACTACAAGAGATTTCTCATGGACGGACACGTTGAACAGCAAAAAAAGAAGTTTCGGGTGGACAAATGGGCTTCTAAACGTGCTCGACTTCTATTTACAACAAGTTGTAGTCATCCTGAAATAATTTTTTTTGCACAGGATGTTGATTTTATGGATCAGACCGATCCATTTGTTTGTGACTGCAAAAAAGAGTGGTTGGGGTTAGATGTTACTACCATGTTCAATCTGGGTTTTGTGTAAAAATTTGATGAATAATTAATCCTTGGGCTTTTTGTACCATTTGTAAGCTTGAGTTTTGCATGTTGTTTCCCTCGTACTCCCCTCCACCCGCCACTACACTGCCGCATCTTCCACGGCTGCTGTTCGTTCCTGTCTAAGGCCTCGCTGTCGTTCTCTGCCTTGGTTCACTTGCTATGCCTGCCGCCGTCAGGCGTTGTCAACATGGTCAACAACTAAGAGGAATCAGGAGATGACTTTACGTGAAGAGGCTGACAGTAGGGACCCACCAAGGTCATTGCATTTCGCAAGCACGTGTCTCGTTATTAGTACAAGCCAAAAAAGTACTTCCTCCTAATTGTTTGACAACTAGGTCCCACGCCATTGTCAATGTAGTCAATAAACGAGAAAATTACACAACGAGCGGATAACACCAGGGACCCAGCTGCTCACCTAGTTGTTTTTTATTTTTAGAGACGGAGCTCAACTGCGCGATGTGCGTTGGTTGTGGCCCGTCTAGCCTACGCTTACGCTTTTATTTAAGCACATGACGAGCCCAGTTGATATATTTTTTCTTTCTGAAAATGGCTAACCCGGTTCTTTTTTTGGAGAATACCAAAACCGAGGCCTACTTGCTTTTCTCAGCCCTGTTGGGCTGCAAATCTTTCAAGACGAGGAGGGATGTAAGTAGTAAGAAATGGGCTTCCCTAGAAAATGGGCTATAAGTTGTAAGAAATGGGCTGTAAATTTTTAAACCAAAGCCAATCGGCAATTGCATTAAAATATCATTTTTCAGGATTCCTCTACTCTCTACTCTTATAAAAACCAAAGCCAACTGGCAATTACATTAAAATATCATCTTTTCTCCCACAAGATAAACTACTCATACAAATGCATCTTCATGTTCCGTGCAATGAACGAGCATCTTGCTAGTTAAGATTCTAAATTTCATTCTTTTTTTGCCGAGAATTGTTTATTGAATTTTATTTTGATATAAGTTTTCAAATTATTTTTAACGTGACTCGAAATTTCGTGATTAAAAGAGTTTGGACCCACCGAAATATGCAAAATTTCATTGAATTTTTTAGGAGTGCCCAGAATATATGGTCTGTAATGCTAATAAAAAGAATATGGGCTTCAAATATCCTTAAGAATTAGCAAGTGGGCTGTAAATTATTGAAAATAATGGCTAATGGGTTGTATACTGTTTTCAACAGATTTGGAGGCTGACTTCTGGGCCTACTAGGTTGACGATGATGTTGTCCTAATTTTTTTTTGGCGAGTACGCAAGGCTTTGTCAACTTAGTCAAAACAGAGCAGTGACTGTTGGATGTCCATCCAACGGTCGCCGTGCTTCTTCAATCTCTGATATTCCTGCTCCAGTTGTCCAAACCAGCGCCGGCGGGACTGCCTGCTCCTACCGTGGCTGGCTGTGCTGCCGCCAGGCCATCCCTCTACCCACCCACACATCCTGTTATTTTTCGGCGACGTCAGCCTCACCCCAGAGCCGACCAGTCAGCGCTCGTACTCCCCTCAGCATGGGTATCCGCTGCGGTGGCTTCGCCGACTCCAGGTGGTTCCCTTCCCAGGCATCGCCCTCGTCCATCGCGTTTGTGCTCTCGGCACGGCGAGGTCAACATGGTCAACAAACAACAGCCATCGGAAGAGCCTGCCAATAGGGGCCCACACAAGGAAATGCCTCCTTATTACATGCAAAATAATGATTCCTCCACCTGACAGCTGGAACCCACCAGAAGGGCCTCTCTATTTCGCGAAAAAAACACCCCCCCGCTGTCAACTAGAAACCACCAGAAGTGCCTCCTTATTACGCACAAAAAAAATGAATACTCCCCCTGCTAGCTGGGACCCAGCTTGGTGGGAGGCTAACTTGTGGGCCTACTAAGTTCACGGGGACGGAGGGCTTTGTCAACTTAGTCAATATGAACGATTCTAGCTCCAGTGACCATACGATGTCCATCCAATGCCCGTAGTGCTTCTTCAACCTCTGGTCTTCTTGCTCCAGTCGCCTAAAGTAGCGCCGGTCATGCCGCATGCTCCTGCCTCCCGTGGCTGGCTGTGCTGCCGCGGAGGCCTCACCGCCCCGTACTATTCCCACCGCTGGCCAGGCCCTGCGGCAATGGCAGCCTCACACCGCAGTTGAACCAGTGAACCCTCGTACTCCTCTCCGCACGGGCTTCCACTACCGCGTCTTCCCCGACTCCGCGGCGTCCCCTTCCTAGGCCTCGCCGTCGTCCACCGCCCTGGTGCTCTCGGTGTGGTGTGCTCAACATGGTCAAGGACCGACTTCCATTGGAAGAGTAATGTACGTGGAGAGGTAGACAGCTGGGTCCACGGCGGCCGCAAGGAAGTGCCTCCTTATTACGCGCAAAATAAGTATTCTTCCACCTGACAGCAGGGACTCACCGAATGGGCCACCGTATTTCGAGAAAAAACGTTTCCCCCCTGACTGCTGGGACCCACCAGCTACATCTTCACACGCAAGGAAGTGCGTCCATATTACGGGCAAAAAGATGATTCGCCCCCCTGACTGTTGGGACCCACCAGCTACATATTCGCATGCAAGGAAGTGTCTGACAGTCGGGACCCACCGGGTCGAAGCATACGTAGCGTTGTCATTCTGGTCGCGAACATGTATGTACATAGTGGTCGATGTAGACGCGCACGTATCATAGTAGAGGCGCGCACGTAGCATGTACACGTACGTACAACGACCAGGGTGCAAGAAAGTAAATACGGCCACATACATACATACGAGCGGGGTCTCAAACGCCTACTCGCGCATACGTATGGCCAGGGCTCGTGTACATGGCTGGGTCGGATCGAAGAAACGTGTCGTCGTTGTGTTCATGGGGAGCCAGTCGATTGGGTCGGAACAGAATGCGCCGTCATGTTCATCGGGAGGGCTTGGACGAAACAGCCGATGGACATGAGGCCTGGCGTACCACAGAACGGAGGAAACGTCCTTGTGTTTGACCGACCATGGTCAAAACGGGATCCTGTTCATCGGGAGGGGTCTAGCGTACCGCAAAATGGGAAACGGACTTGTGTTGGACCTCCTACGGTCGACACGGGGTCCTGTTGATCGGGAGGGGTGTGGCATACCGCAAAACGGAGGAAACAGACTTGTGTTGGAGTGCTACGATCGAAACGGAGGTCCTGTTCATCGTAAGGGGTGTGGCGTACCGCAAAACGGGAATCCACGGGATATTGTTCATCTCCACCGTCGACCTCCTCCAGCCTCCACGGGCTACTGTTCATCCACCGTAAACCTCCTCTAGCCTCCACCTGTGACTGTTCATCCACGGGCTCCTGTTCATCCAGCCTCCACCGCGCGCTACTCCACTGGATACTGTTCAACCACCCCTCTCCACGGGTTCCTGTTCAACCACCCCTCCACAGGCTACTGTTCATGCAGCCCTCCATCGTCTACTGTTCATCCAGCCCTCCACGGGGTCGTCCTGCTCATCCAGCCCTCCACGGGGTCCTGTTCATCCAGCCCCAACCGGCTCGATCGAGGTCCTATTCATCCACAGGCAACACCACGGGGTCCTATTCATCCACCCCCACTGGGAACTATTCATCCAAACCCCCGCCCAGCAACGCTCACTGTTTATCCAGAGGCAGCATCGATCGGCTTCAGTTAGCAGCAGTAGCGAAGGAATCGCTCGATCGCTCGGGTTCAGTAACGCGTAGCCAGCACAGCAATCACTCAGGTTCAGTTAGGCGATGCCTCGCTCGGGTTCAGTTAGAGCCCAACGCCTCACACACTACACGTGCACGTGTACGAGAGAAAAGCGCATCGCTGAGCCCCCGACCACCCACCGTAACCAGGAACTCCCTGAAATTTTCCTCACCCTTGCTTCTACCATGGTTTTTTCTGTCATGGATAGCCCAAAGAATGTTATGCAACTGCGTCCCCGGCCCGCCCAGGACAAAAAGCCCATTTTTTGTCATGATTTTTTGTCATAGAAGTAGGAGCCCACCACATCTATGATGATACCGGGTTTTGTCACAATTATCGTCATAGAAGTGTCATCAGTATGACAGAAAAAAATTTGTTCGACCCAAATGTCATGGATGTGTCTTTTTTTTATAGTGTAAGGAAGGGGATCGCAGTTTCTACCCGTGTGGGGACCATGGCGCATGGAACACACATTCGCCGAATTTCTAGCCACTCTGCTAGATGGATTCTGGGGCGGTGGACGAAAGATAAGGAAGGGGATCGTAGTTTCTAGCCGCATGGGGCCTATGGCAAGTGGCGAATGCCTGCCGAATTTCTAGCCAGTTGGCTAGATGGATTGCGGAGCAGTGCAGAAAAAATAAGGAAGGGGGTCACAGTTTCTAGCCGCAAGGGGCCATGGAGTGACGCGCCCGCTGAGTTGCTACCTGGTCGGTCGGATATAAATCGTTATCCATATTAGATAAGGGGCAAATAGATGTAGTTTGAGGAGTGTAGAATATTGTATAAAAAATGTTTTCAGCTAAATGGGCACTGTAAAATGTGATTCACATTTTTCTATAGAAACATTTGATTTGGGTAGGAAGAGAGGAGACGGTGATATGCCACGGCCATGACCTCGGCTCAGAAATGCAGTGTGGTTTCTTGCATCGAGGAGGGCATCACATGGTGATCTATTTGGGTGCTCCTAGCCGTATTTTGCTGTGGATGAAGGAAAAAAGGACAAGCACGACAGGGGAGACAACAGTGGGAGACAAAGATAGAGCGTGTGCGACGGAAGAAAGATAAGGAAGGGGGATCGCAGTTTGTAGCCTTGTGGGGCATGTGGCGCATGTCACACACATTCATCGAATTTCTAGCCACTCGGCTAGTTGGATTGCGGGGCAGTGAAAAAAACATTAGGAAGGGGATCGTAGTTTCTAGCCGCATGGGCCCCACGGTGAGTGATGCTCGCGCTCGCCGAATTTCTAGCCAGTTGGCTAGATGGATTGCGGGGCGGTGGAGAAAAGATAAGCAAGGGGATCACACTTTATAGCCGCATAGAGCCATGGCGTCATGCGCCCGCGGAATTGCTAGCCGATCGGCTAGATATAATCGTTATCCATATTAGATAAGGGGCAAATAAATGTAGTTTGGGGAGTGTAGAATATTTAATAAGAAATGTTTTCAGTCAAGTGGGCAATATAAAAAGGTGATCTATATTTTTTGTATAGAAAATTTCAATTGTGGTAGGAAGAGAGGAATTGGTGATAGGCCCCGGCCATGACCTTCGCCCAGATATGCAGTGTGGTTGCTTGCATCGACGAGCGCACCACATTGTGATCTATTTAGGCACTCCTTGCCATATTTTGCTATGGGAGAAGGAGAAAAGGATAAGCGTGATAGGGGAGATAATAGGTAGAGACAAAGATGAAGTGCGGTGCAGCAAACGAGAGATAAGGAAGGAGATCACAGTTTGTAGCCATGTGGGCCCCATGGTGTATGGCACACGCGTTCACAGAATTTCTAGCCACTCAGCTAGATGGATTGTGGGGTGGTGGAAAAAAAATATAAGGAAGGCGATCATAGTTTCTAGCCGCATGGGGCCCATGGCGAGTGACGTATGCACCCGCCGAATTTCTAGCCAGTTGGCTAGATGGATTGCGGGGCAATGGAGAAAAAATAAGGAAGGGGATCATAGTTTCTAGCCACACGGGGCCATGGAGTCACGCGCCTGCCGAGTTGCTAGTCGGTCGGCCGGATACAATTGTTATCCATATTAGATTAGGGGTAATTAAATGTAGTTTGGGGAGTGTAGAATATTGGCTAAAAAATTCAGCTAAGTGGGCACTGTAAAAATCTAATTTTCATTTTATATAGAAAATTTTGATTCGGGTAGGAAGAGAGGAGATGGTGATATGCCACGTCCATGACCTCTGCTCAGAGATGCAGTGTGGTTGCTTGCATCGACGAGGGTATCACATGGTGATCTACTTGGACACTCCTTGCCGTATTTTGCTATGGGAGAAGGAAAAAAGGACAAGCGCGGTAGGGAGACAACAGTGAGAGACAAAGATAGAGCGCGGTGTGACGGAAGAAATATAAGGAAGGGGATCGCATTTTGTAGCCTTGTGGGGCCCATGGCTCATGGCACACGCGTTCGTGAAATTTCTAGCCACTCGGCTAGATGGATTGCGTGGCAGTGGAAAAAAAGATGAGGAAGGGGATCGTAGTTTGTAGCTGCATGGGGCCCATGGCAAGTGACGCACGCACCTGCCGAATTTCTAGCTAGTTGGCTAGTTGGATTGAGGGGCAGTGGAGAAACGATAAGGAAGGGGGTCACCGTTTGTAGCCGCACCGGGCCATGGCGTCACATGCCCGCTGAATTGCTAGCCAGTCAGCCGGATATAATCATTATCCGTATTAGATAAGGGGCAAACAAATGTAGTTTGGGGAGGATAACAAATGTTTTCAGCTAAGTGGACACTATAAAATGTGATCTGCATTTTTTCTATAGAAAAATTCTATGGGTAGGAAGAGAGGAGATGGTGATATGCCCCGGTCATGACCTCCGCTCAGAGATGCAGTGTGGTTGCTTGTATTGACGAGGGCATCACATGGGTCTATTTGGGCGCTCCTTACAGTTTTCTGCCGCGGGAGAAGGAAACAAGGACAAGCGTGGCAGGAGGCCAAGAGGGAGAGACAGAGATGGAGTGCGGTGCGGTGGAAGAAAGATAAGGAAGGGGATCGCAATTTGTAGCCGTGTGGGGCCCATGGCGCATGGCTCACACGTTCGCCGGATTTCTAGCTAGTCGGCTAGATGGATTGCTGGGCGGTGGAAAAAGATAAGGAAGAGGATCGTAGTTCTAGCCACATGGGGAGCATGGTGAGTGGCGCACGCGCCCGCCGAAGTTTTAGTCAGTTGGCTAGATGGATTGTGGGGTGATGCAGAAAAGACAAGAAGGGGTCACAGTTTCTAGCCGCACGGGGCCATGGCGTCTGGCGCCCGCCGAATTGCTAACCACTCGGCCGGATATAATCATTATCCATATTAGATAAGGGGCATATAAATGTAGTTTGGAGAGTGTAGAATATTGGATAACAAATGTTTTCAGCTAAGTGGGTACTATAAAAATGTCTTTTACATTTTTTACAAAAAAAAATTAGATTTGGATAGGAAGAGAGGAGAGTGTGATATGCCCTGACCATGACCTCCACTCGGAGATGCAGTGTGGTTGCTTGCATCGATGAGGTCATCACATGGTGATCTATTTGGGCACTCCTGACCGTATTTTGCTGTGGGAGAAGGAAAAAAGATTAAGCACGACAAGGAGACAACAGGGAGAGACAAAGATTGAGTGCGGTGCGGTGGAAGAAAGATAAGGAAGGGGGTTGTAGTTTCTAGCCGTGTGGGGCCCATGGTGCATGGCACACGCGTTCGCCGAATTTCTAGCCACTTGGCTAGATGGATTGCGGGGCGGTGGAAAAATGATAAGGAAGAGGATCGTAGTTCTAGCCACATGGGGCCCATTGCTAGTGGCGCACGCACCCACCAAATTTCTAGCCAGTTGGCTAGATGAATGCGGGGCGGTGGAGAAAAGATACGGGAGGGGATCACAGTTTCTAGCCGCATGGGGCCATGGCGTCACGCGCGCGCTGACTTGCTAGTCGGTAGGTTGGATATAATCGTTATCCATATTAGATAAGGGGCAAATAAATGTAGTTTGGTGCGTGTATAATATTGGATAACAAATATTTACATCTAAGTGGGCACCATAAAAATGTGATTTGCATTTTGCTATAGAAAATTTATATTTGGGTAGGAAGAGAGGAGACATTGATATGCCCCGGCCATGACCTCCACTCAGAGATGAAGTGTGGTTGCTTGTAGCGCAGAGGGCATCACGTCGTGATCTATTTCGATGCTCCTTGCCATATTTTGTTGTGCTAGAAGGAAAAAAGGACAAGCGCGATAGGGGAGACAACGGGGAGAGACAAAGATGGAGTGCAGTGCGGTGAAAGAAAGATAAGGAAGGGGATCACAATTTGTAGCCGTGTGGGGCCCGTGACGCATGGCACACACGTTCGCCAAATTTCTAGCCACTCGGCTAGATGGATTGCGGGGCGGTGGAAAAAAGATAAGGAAGGGATCGTAGATTCTAGCTGCATGGGGCCAATGGCGAGTGGTGCACACGCCTGCGGAATTTCTAGCCAGTTGGCTAGATGGATTGCGGGGTGGTGGATAAAAGATAAGGGAGGGGATCACAGTTTCTAGCCGCATGGGGCCATGGAGTCACACGCCTGTCGAGTTGCTAGCCGGCCGGCCGGCCGAATATAATAGTTATCCATATTAGATAAGGGGCAAATAAATGTAGTATGGGGAGTGTGGTATATTTGATAACAAATGTTTCCAGCTAAGTGGGCACTATAAAAGTGTGATTTGCATTTTTCAATGGAAAATTTCGATTTGGGTAGGAAGAGAGAAGATAGCGATATGCCCCGGTCATGACCTTCGCTCAGAGATGTAGTGTGCTTACTTGCATCGACGAGGGCATCACATGGTGATCTATTTGGACGCTCTTGCCGTATTTTGTTGTGGGAGAAGGAAAAAAGGACAAGCGCGGAAGGGGAGACAGCAGGGAGAGACAAAGATGAAGTGCAGTGCAGTGGATGAAAGATAATGAAGGGGGTCATAGTTGGTAGCCATGTGGGGCCCATGGCGCATGGCACACACGTTCTCCGAATATCTAGCCACTCGGCTAGATAGATTGCAGGGCGGTGGAAAAAAGATAAGGAAGGGGATCATAGTTTCTAGCTAAATGGGGACCATGGTGAGTGGTGCACGCGCCCGCCGAGTTTCGAGCTAGCTGGCTAGATTGATTGCGGGCAGTGGAGAAAAGAAGGAAGGGGGTCACAGTTTCTAGCCGCGCGGGGCCAAGGCGTCATGAGCCTGCCGCATTGCTAGCCGGTCGGCCGGATATAATCGTTATCCATACTAGATAAGGGGCAAATAAATGTAGTTTGAGGAGTGTATAATGTTGGATAACAAATGTTTTCAGCTAACTTGGCACTGTAAAAATGTATTTTGCATTCTTCTATAGAATTTTTTTATTCGGATAGAAAAAGAGGAGATGGTGATATTGAAAACACAAGTGCTCCCTAGGTGATTTTGGTAATTAATGTCAACATATCTCTTGTTGGACTAATATTTTTACCTAGTACATTTCAGATGAGTTCGACAATGGAGTGGCAGGACAAGAGGATGTGGAACCCCTTCAAGTGCTAAGGACAAATATTAGCAAAGGCTCAAGACTCTTCATTTTCATTTTAGTGATCCATGATCACATTGAGTCCATAGGAAAAGCCAATAATATTAAAATGGGATGAGGTGTTTCTTAATGGCTTGCTTACTCAAATGATTAGTGATATTGCTCCAAAAACCCTCAACCACTTTCTCATTTCCACATATGTCCAAAACCTAAATTCAAACTCGGCCCCACCAATTTGATCTATCCTGCGCCACCGAGTTCATTGACATAGCCACTGCCAGAAACCCTAATCAATTCGGTCACACCGATATTGATCTCGGTCTCACCAAGATGGCCTTGTAAACTCTCTGTTGCCTATTGCAATTATTTCAGTCTCACTGAAATGTGCAATCGGTCCCATCGAGTTTGTTTGACCAACTCTCTGTTCGATCAATTGCTGAAATCGGTCACCAAGTTCATGCGATCGGTCTCACCGAGATGAGGTTTTGCCCTAGCCCTAGCACATCGTTCTCACCATGTCGATCTCGTCGGTCGCATCAAAAATCCTAATGTTCACATTTTGAACTAGATCGGTCCCACCGAGTTTCTCTATTTGGTCTGATCGAGTTTGGTAAAATGTGTGTAACAACTAGATTTTGTGTGGAGGCTATATATACACCTCCACCCCCTTCTCCATTAGAGAGAGAGCCATCAGAACGTGCCTACACTTCCACTACTCATTTTCTGAGAGAGAATCACCTACTCATGAGTTGAGACCAAGACATTCCAATCCAACCACAAGAATCTTGATCTCTAGCCTTCCCCAAGTTGTTTTCTTCTCAAATCACCTTTCCATCATTAATCTATGAGAGAGAGTTGAGTGTTAGGGAGACTAACATTTGAAGCACAAGAGCAAGGAGTTCATCATCAACACACCATCTATTACCTTTTCGAGAGTGGTGTCTCCTAGATTGGTTAGGTGTCACTTGGTAGCCTCCGTCAAGATTGTGGAGTTGAACCAAGGAGTTTGTAAGGTCAAGGAGATCGCCTACTTTGTGAAGATCTACCCAAGTGAGGCAAGTCCTTCATGGGCGATGGCCATGGTGGTATAGACAAGATTTCTCCTTTGTGGACCCTTCATGGGTGGAGCCATCTGTGCACTCGCGCAACCGTTACCCTTCGTGGGTCGAAGTCTCCATCAACGTGGATGTACGATAGCACCACCTATTGGAACCATGCCAAAAATCTCTATGTCTCCAATTGCGTTTGCACATTCCAATCCTATCCCTTTACCTTCTTGGAACTTGCATGCTTTACTTTCAGCTGCTCATATACTCTTACCATGCTTGCTTGAAATGTATTGTGAATACTTAAACTTGTGCTAAAACTCCACCTCAACTTGAAAGACTTAAAAATTGCCATTTTGCTTGTTGAGTGTCTAATCACCCCCCCTCTATACACCTCTTCTCAATCCTTTCAATTGGTATCAGAGCATTGGTCTCCATTTCTTTGGTTTAATCACCATTGAGGAAGATGGATGAGTCTACGATTGGGAGTATTAGACGTAGAGTGCATATGCTTGATGGAGAGTTCTTTATTGCTTGGAAAAATGATATTCTTGAGATTTTCAATGAATACTCTTTGATCAAGTACATTACTAGCCCTTGTATGCCTCCTATTAATCTCTTGGATCCTACACCTAACGAATATATTGACATGACCCGCAATCTTAGAACTATCAATCTTTTCATAAGAGGATTGCCTAGAAATTTGCTTGCATGCTTGCCTACCTTTGATTGTGCTTATACTATTTGGAGATATCTTGAGGAACGCTTTCCACACTACTCTTTGAAAAATCTAGATGAGATTCTTCAAAAGTCCATAGCTATTCATAAGATGAAATCTAGTGATCCAAATTTTGATGATTGCCTATCTGAGCTTCGTGATCTCATGCGTGCCAAAGGATATGTTGGAGTCATTAGTAGCATCATCTCTAAAGTCATTAGAATTCACAAAGATGCACATTTTCATGAACATAATTCTAATGAATCGCCTTCTCTAGGTGATGATCAATCTCAATAGGATGTTGAGCATGGATATTATGATGAGGATGATGATAGTGACTTTGATCTAGATGAGTCTATGAGAGACTCTGGTCTTATGGCTAACCTTCGCAGTTACATGGACGGAGGAAAGGAATGGGTTCTTGATATTGGATGTACCGATCACCTGACCGGTTACAAGGATATGTTTCGTGAGCTTGCTGAAAACAATGATCCCTGAAAGTATGTCACTTTTGCTGCTAACTCAAAGGGTAAGGTGGTTGGCCTTGGAAGTGGCCATCTCACATGATAGCTCCATTCAAAATGTTATGCTTGTTGAATCTCTTGGCTACAATTTGCTTTCCGTATCTATAGTAGCCGATTTCGATTTCAATGTCCTATTTACTGAAGTAGATTGCCAAGTGTTTCAAAGAGATAATCATAATATGGTCTTTACCGGTATACGTAGAGGTGATCTATACATTGTTGATTTCACTAAAAAGGTTCAACCTAGAACTTGCTTAATTGCTAAATCTTCTAAAGGCATGTTATGGCATAGAAGGTTAGGTCACGTGGGCATGCGAAATCTTGATAAGCTTATCAAAGGTGATCATATCCTTGGAATTAAAGATGTTGCATTTGACAAGGATAGACTTTGAAGTGCTTGTCAAGCAGGAAAACAAGTTGGAGGAAGTCATCCCATGAAGAACATCATGACCACGAGAAGACCACTTGAGCTACTTCATATGGATCTCTTTGGTCCCGGTGCCTACAAGAGTCTCGGTGGTAACTCATTCGGTTTGGTCATTGTTAATGAGTTTTCCAGATTTACGTGGGTGTTCTTTATTGATGATAAATTGCAGGTCCAAAAGATCTTCAAAAACTTCGCTAGGAAGGCCCAAAATCAATTTGAAGTGAATATCAAGAAGATTTGAAGCAACAACGGAATGGAGTTCAAGAATGCCAATGTGGACACCTTTCTTGACAAGGAAGGGATTTCACATGAGTTCTCAGCTACGTACACGCCTCAACAAAATGGAGTTGTTGAGAGGAAGAACCAGATGCTCATTGAGATGGCAAGAACGATGCTTGATGACTACAAGAGGCCAAGACATTTTTGGGCAGAAGCGGTTGAGACAGCTTGTCACGCAACAAATCGACTATATCTTCACAAGCTGCTTCGGAAGACGGCATACGAGCTTCTCATTGGTAACAAACCCAAGTTGGATACTTTCGAGTATTTGGCTCAAAATGTTACATTCTTGATAAGCATCGTCGATCGAAATTTGCCCCTAAATCTCATGAAGGTTTTCTACTCGGTTACAGCTCAAACTCTCACACTCCGTGTCTACAACAATTTCACCTGAAAGGTTGAAGAGACAGTAATTGCCGATTGATGTAGGAGATAAAGATCCCTCGGAAGCAATTCAAGACTTGTCTATAGGAAAGATTCGCCCAACAGAGGTTAAGGAGAGTACCTCGTCCATTCAAGTGAAGCCTCAACTTCACGCCAAGATGAACCACAAGTTAACTTGGAGGCATCCACAAGTGGAACACATCAAGATGATGGAAACGAGGATGTACAACAAGATGAACCTCATCGACCTCCTTATCCACGTCCACAATAGAACAACAACGCCAACGACAATGAAGAAAGACAAGAGGAAGAACAAGACAATGATGAGGATATTCCACCCCGAACCAAACAAAAGCTCTCACGAGTTCGAGCAAGAGTCTCAAGAGATCATCCCGTTGAACAAATCTTCGATGATATTCAAACCGGGAGAATTACTCGCTCTAAAACTCGTTCGGCTAACTTTTGTGAATATTAATCATTCATTTCTAGTATTGAACCTATGAAGGTTGAAGAGGCTCTTGATGATTCGGATTGGGTGAACATTATGCATAAAAGCTACACAATTTTGAGAGGAACCAAGTGTGTACGTTGGTTGAAAAGCCTAATGAGAAGCACAATGTCATTGGAACCAAATGGGTGTTTTGGAATAAGCAAGATGGAGATTGACAAGTTGTGCGCAACAAGGCTCGTCTCATTGCTCAAGGCTACACTCAAGTCAAAGGTATGGACTATGGTGAGACATATGCCCCCTATGGTTAGATATATGCCCCCGTTGCAAGATTTGAGTCCATACGCATCTTACTTGCTTATGCCAATCATCATGACATTACTTTATATCAAATGGACATAAAAGGTGATTTTCTAAATGGTGAAATTGAGGAGGAAGTTTATGTTAAACAACCTCCCGGCTTTGTTAATCCCAAGAAATTTGATCATGTTTACAAACTTCACAAAGCTCTATGGTATTAAACAAGCTCCTAAAGCATGGTATAAATTCTTGACTAAGTTTCTTATTGAAAAAGGCTTTGAGATGGGGAAAATTGATTCTACACTTTTTACTAAAAGGGTTGATGGTGAACTATTTGTGTACTAAATTTATGTGGATGATATCATATTTCGTTCAACTAACCCTCATTTTAGTGAAAAGTTTGGAAGGTTAATGACAGAGAAATTTGAGATGTCTATCATGTGTAAACTCAAGTTATTTCTTGGTTTGCAAATCAAGCAAACTAAGGAAGGTACCTTTGTTTCCCAAACAAAGTATACCAAGGACTTATTCAAGAAGTTCAACATTCAAGAAAGCAAAGGTATGAAAACATCCATGCCTACTAGCGGACATCTTGACTTGACTAAGGATGGCAAACCGGTTAACCAAAAGGTTTACCGCTATATGATTGGTTCATTGTTATATCTATGTGCCTCTCGTCCCGATATTATGCTAAGTGTGTGCATGTGTGCATGATATCAAGCGGCCCCCAAAGAATGTCATCTTAAGGTTATGAAAAGGATAGTAAGATACTTAATTCATACACCAAACTTTGGCATTTGGTATCCTAAGAGGTCCTAATTTGATCTTGTAGGCTACTCCGACTCGGACTATGCCGGAGACATGGTTGATAGAAAACCTTCTTCAGGTACTTGTCAATTTCTTGGAAGATCTCTTGTATCTTGATGCTCCAAGAAACTAAACTCGGTATACCTATCTACCGCCGAAGCAGAATACATTGTCGCTGGATCATGTTGTGCTCAATTACTTTGGATGTCCCAAACTCTTAAAGATTATAGGATACCTATGAAACATGTTCCACTTCTTTGTGACAATGAAAGTGCTATTAAGATTTCTCATTATCTCGTGCAACATTCTCGGACTAAGCATATTGAAGTTTGTCATCATTTCATTCGAGATCATGTTGCTAAACGTGACATCAATCTTAAGCATGTTCATACCGATAAGCAATTGGCGGATATTTTCACCAAACCACTTGATGAGAAAGTATTTTGTCATTTGAGAGGTGAATTGAACATAATTGATGCTTCAAACTTGGAGTAGGAACTCCATCTAGATCCATGCAAGGCATGAGCCTTTCTATGACTAATCCTTGATATTTCTCTTAAGATGATAATCATATGTCTTGGATCTACTTGTACCCTTGCATGTTATCTAACCCTTGTAGGTATTTGGATGAGCTAAAATCCATGAGATTGCAAGACACTCACATCCTAAGCAATCTCTACATCACCAAGTTTCTACTATTTGGTTGTGGAATACAAGGAAGGATGACCTCAATCAATATATCCTTTGACGATTTCTCTATATAAAATTTCATTTGATTTCAAGTTACATGTTTGTCAATTTTGGATACACAAGTGCTCTTCTTTGCAAGACTAGCCCATGTAGGAAGATGAACTAAAACTTCAAGTGATGCTCTCAACTCTTGATGGACTACATCAACTTTGAGCTCCCAACACAAGTTCAACTACATGGCTAAGATGACACAACCCAAGGTATGTTCTTCCATCTTAGAGAAGCTATGACCCAATTCATGAGTTAAAGCAACTAAATAAAATGTGAATACATGAAAGTGCTTAAACAAAAAATGGTAACCCCATTTTGAGCTTAAATGATGAGTATGACCTATGATCAAGTGACTTCACTTGGCTCCTAAGTCAATATACTCTAACATAAGTGACTTTATCGCCGACCCCCCCCCCCTCTAGATAAAGTTCTCTAGTGTTTCTGCTTGCTGTTTTTGTTTTTGTGTTTCCTTTAGTAAATTCCTTGCAAATCTGTAAGTGATTATATTTGCCTACTAAGCTGAGATGACAAAATGTTTACTCATTGTTGAACTCGGTCCCTCCGATTCAAACCTATCGGTCTAACTGAAGCACAAGATACTCTTGTGAATAGATCATCGGTCCAACCGACACAGTCTAACTCGGTTGCACCGATCAGGATCTTCTATGACCCCGCCACTCGGTGTCACCAATGAAAACGAACCGGCGGTACCGATTTCAGTGTTGTAGAAAACTTTTTTCCATTACTTCCTTCACATATTTTCTAGCCCCACTCAATGATTCTTATCCTCTACCCGCATCATAATCTACATGCTGCTTTGTTATGTGTCTCAAGGACCGAACCTAATTGACTCATACTCCATAAGAACCCTTCTTGGAGATTGATGTCAAAGGGGGAGAGAGATACCACATCAAAGCTTATCTTATGGGAGAGAGAGCGACCCTATGGGAGAGAGAGACATCTTAGCTTTCCCCAATGCTTATTGTCAATAGAGGAGAGAAGCCACATGTCTTAAAGAGGGGAAAGACATGTTAAGTCTTGTTTTCTTGAACCTTTTCTTGCTTAATTGGTTCTTGCTCTGTTTTATAGAATTTGAACCTTTTTGGTATCAAGTTCTTTCTCTGATTTTCTCTTACCCTACCTTCTCCAATTATCCAATATCAGATTCAGGGGGAGAAAGAGTTCAGATCCTAGAGAATAAAATCTTTGGAATTCATTGCATATCTTTAATCTTTCGGGACATGTCTATATCCAAATAGAGTACTAAGTACTCACCCTTTATATGTCATCCCAGTCTTGGTACTCTTATGGTTTCCTGAATTTGCTTTATTTAGAGTGTTCTTGTGTTATCTAACCTTGTTTACTCAAGCTCATCTCTTCCAAAGCCAGATCAAGACCACAAGGTAAGTATATGCATCACACTCATGTGCATGATGATCTCTTGCTACTTCACATATTGTTTGCAAGAAGGATTCATGAACATGAAGGTATATCTATTCTATCTACATCATTTGCTCTAATGCATATAGCCAAGATACATGTAACTCATTGCTTGCTCTGACATGCTTATGCATTCACATGTTCTTACATTCCATCATTACATGATTGCATATATGTAGGGGGAGCCTATGCATGTTACATGTCTTTCCAAAGCTTTACGTGTTTCCCTTCATATCTTTAGCTAAAGCGTTGATGTATGTTGTCATTAATTACCAAAAGGGAGGAGACTGAAAGCACAAGTGCTCCCTAGGTGATTTTGGTAATTAATGTCAACATATCTCTTGTTGGACTAATGTTTTTACCTAGTACATTTCAGATGAGTTCAACAATGGAGTGGCGGGAAAAGAGGATGTGGAACCCCTTCAAGTGCTAAGGACAAAGACTAGCAAAGGCTCAAGACTCTTCATTTTCATTTTAGTGATCCACGATCACATTGAGTCCATAGGAAAAGCTAATACTATTAAAAGGGGATGAGGTGTTGCTTAATGGCTTGCTTGCTCAAATGCTTAGTGATATTGCTCCAAAAACCCTCAACCACTTTCTCATTTCCACATATGTCCAAAACCTAAAGTCAAACTCGGCCCAACCGATTTGATCTATTTGGATATAGTGATGACCCACAAGTATATGGGGTCAGTTGTAGCCATTTTCGATAAGTAAGGGTGTCGAACCCAATGAGGATCGGAAGGAAATGACAAGTGGTTTTCAGCAAGGTAATGGCTACAAGTGCTGAAATTGTAAGTAACAAAGTAGTTTGATAGCAAGCTAATTTCTAACGAGCAAGTAATGATAGTAGTAACAAAAGTGCAGCAAGGTAGCCCAATGCTTTTGAGGCAAATGACAGGCCAAAACGGTCTCTTATGATAAGCAAGGTATTCTTGCGGGTGCACGGTAATTTCATCTAGTCACTTTCATCATGTTGGCTTAATTCATGTTTTCTACTTTGATAATTTGGTATGTGGGTGGACCGGTGCTTATGTGCTGTTCTTACTTGAACAAACCTCCTACTTATGATTAACCCCCTCGCAAGCATGGCGCAACTGCGAGAAAAGTATTAAGAAAAAAATTCTAACCATAGCATTAAACTTTTGGATCCAATCGGTCCCTTACGAAATAGCGCATAAACTAGGGTTTAAGCTTCTGTCACTCTAGCAACCCATCATCTAATAAATACTCCACAATGCATTCCCTTATGCCCAAATATGGTGAAGTGTCATGTGGTCGACATTCACATGACACCACTAAGGGAACAACAACATACATATAATCAAAATATCGAACACATATCAAGTTCACATGATTACTTGCAAAATGATTTCTCCCGTGACCTGATGACGCACAAGTGTAGGGGATCTATCGTAGTCCTTTCGATAAGTAAGAGTGTCAAACCCAACGAGGAGCAGAAGGAAATGAAAAGCGGTTTTCAGTAAGGTATTCTCTGCAAGCACTGAAATTATGGGTAACAGATAGTTTTGTGATAAGGTAATTTGTAACGGGTAACAAGTAATGAAGGTAAATAAGGTGCAGCAAGATGGCCCAATCCTTTTTGTAGCAAAGGACAAGGCTGGACAAGTTCTTATATGGGAAAAGCGCTCCCGAGGACACATGGGAATTATCGTCAAGCTAGTTTTCATCATGCTCATAAGATTCACGTTCGTTACTTTGATAATTTGGTATGTGGGTGGACACTTGGGTACTGCCCTTCCTTGGACAAGCATCCCACTTATGATTAACCCCTATTGCAAGCATCCGCAACTACAAAAGAAGTAGAGGTAAACCTAACCATAGCATGAAACATGTGGATCCAAATCAGCCACTTATGAAGCAACGCATAAACTAGGGTTTAAGCTTCTGTCACTCTAGCAACCCATCATCTACTTATTACTACCCAATGCCTTCCTCTAGGCCCAAACAATGGTGAAGTGTCATGTAGTCGACGTTCACATAACACCACTAGAGGAGAGACAACATACATCTCATCAAAATATCGAACGAATACCAAATTCACATGACTACTTATAGCAAGACTTCTCCCGTGTCCTCGGGAACAAACGTAACTACTCACAAATCATATTCATGTTCATAATCAGAGGGGTATTAATATGCATTTAGGATCTCAAGATATGATCTTCCACCGAATAAACCAACTAGCATCAACTACAAGGAGTAATCAACACTACTAGCAACCCACAGGTACCAATCTGAGGTTTCCATACAAAGATTGGATACAAGAGATGAACTAGGGTTTGAGAGGAGATGGTGCTGGTGAAGATGTTGGTGGAGATTGACCCCCTCCCGCTGAGAGGATCGATGGTGATGAAGATGGTGATGATTTCCCCCCCCCCCCCCGAAGGGATGTTTCCCCGGCAGAACAGCTCCGCCGGAGCCCTAGATTGGTCTCGCCAAGGTTCTGCCTCGTGGCGGCGGAGTCTCGTCCCGAAAGCTTGCTTATGATTTTTTTTCCAGGGTAAAAGACTTCATATAGTAGAAGATGACCACCGGAGGGCTGTCAGGGGGCCGAGGCAGGGGGCCGCGCCCTAGGGGGGGGGCGCCCCCCACCTTCGTGGACAGGGTGTGGGCCCCCTGGCGTTAATTCTTTTGCCAGTATTTTTTAATAATTACAAAAATGACTTTCGTGGAGTTTCAGGACTTTTGGAGTTGTGCAGAATAGGTCTCTAATATTTGCTCCTTTTCCAGCCGAGAATCCCAGCTGCCGACATTCTCCCTCTACATGTAAACCTTGTAAAATAAGAGAGAATATGAATAAGTATTGTGATATATCATGTAATAACATCCCATAATGCAATAAATATCGATGTAGAAGCATGATGCAAAATGGATGTATCAACTCCCCCAAGCTTAGACCTCGCTTGTCCTCAAGCGGAAGCCGATAATGAAAAATATGTCCACATGTTTAGAGATAGAGGTGTCGATAAAATAAAATACGGACATGAGGGCATCATGATCATTCTTATAATGATAACATATATATATATATATATTTGTCATATGATTACTTATGCTAAAGTAACAATCTATCCACAATGTAAAGTATGAATCAGAAACTTCATTGAAAAGTAACAAACTATAATATTGGTCATTGAAGCAATTGCAATTTATCATAACATCAGAAAGAGTCAATATAAGAGCTTTTTGGCAAGTCCACATACTCAACTATCATTTAGTCTTTCACAATTGCTAACACTCACACAGTACTTATGGGTATGGAGTTTTAATCTGACACAGAGAAAGATAGGGGCTTATAGTGTTGCCTCCCAACCTTTTACCTCAACGGTAATGTCAACAATAATAGTTCATGCTAA
>NC_041383.1:79903914-79905557 GCF_002162155.2 Triticum dicoccoides | reverse complement strand
CTTTCCAACACAAGGTGCTTGCCAAAGGATAAAATACAAAAGGGAAAGGTGAAGATCACCATGACTCTTGCATAATGTTTCAGGCAAAAATAAAAGATAGGCCCTTAGCAAAGGGAAGCAGAGGTTGTCATGTGCTTTTATGGTTGGATGCATGAAATTTTAATGCAAAAGAACGTCACTTTATATTACCACTTGTGATAGAGACCTTTATTATGCAGTCCGTCGCTTTTATTACTTCCATATCACAAGATCGTATAAATCTTATTTTCTCCACACTAATAAGTCATACATATTTAGAGAGCAATTTTTATTGCATGCAACATGACAACTTACTTGGAGGATCTTATTCAATCCATAGGTAGACATGGTGGACTCTCATGGCAAAACTGGTTTTAAGGATATTCGGAAACACAAGTAGTATTTGTACTTGTGGCAAAGAATTTGGCTAGCAAGAGAGGGAAAGGAAAGCTCAACATGTTGGATGATCCATGACAATATACATTATTTTGGATATAAGAAACCATAATCCATTATGTTGTCCTCCTTGTCCAACGTCAACTCTTTAGCATGTCATATTTTAATGAGTGTTCACAATCATAAAAGATTTCCAAGATAGTATATTTGTATGTGACAACCTCTCTTTCTTTATTACTTCCTATTAGTTGCAACAATGACCAAAACTATGTTTGCCAACTGTCAACAACTTTTATTCATCATACTCTTTATATGTGAAGTCATTACTCTGCATAAGATCAATATGGTCCCTTTATTTCTTTTTACTATTTCTTTTTCTTCTTATTCCCTCAAGATCATAGCAAACAACAAAGTCCTTGACTCAACACTAATCTTTATTATATATAGCTCATGGACTCGGTTACATAGAGGGATCATAAGGCAAAACTCAAAACAAAATCATACCAAAACTTTATTCTACTAGATCAAGATATTTCTAAAAAGGATCGAACTAAGTAAAGCGGTAAAGATAGGAGTGTGATGGTGATACGATACCGGGCCACCTCCCCCAAGCTTAGCAGTTGCCAAGGGGAGTGCCCATACCCATGTGATTATGTCTCCTTTGCTGGTGAAGAGGGTGGTGATCACTACTGGAATTAGCTTATTTGTCGTCTGCTAACTCTTTGCCATCTGCTGGCTAACGGCAACCTTCTTTGTCGCCAGCCGCAAGAAAACGGACGGCAAAGAAGTGGCTGATGGCAAACTAGATCTTTGCCATTAGCCAATTCTTTGTCGTCTGCTGGCTGACGGCAAAGAATCGCTGCCGTCCGCTAGCAGACGGCAAAGAAGTGGGTGGGTCCAGTTATTGTTTAAACAACTACAGCTCATCGGCCCCGCCTCTTTGATGTCCGCCAGCGGATGGCAAAGAATCTTTGCCGATTGTTGGCCGACGGCAAAGAGGCGGGTACGTTAACGGCCGTCCCGCCCCCGTCCTCTCTCTGCTCTCACTCTCTCATTCCTCTCCCCACCCACACCCGCGCAGCCGCTGCCGACCCTGTCTGCCGTAGCCGGCCGCTCCGCCGCCCCGCAACCCTCCCCTGCGGTGCCCCAACCTCCGCCGCACCTTCCACGTCGCCCCGCCCCCCGCCCCTCCCCTCTGTCGCCATCCCCAACCGACACCGGCCACGCCG
>NC_041383.1:79903159-79903848 GCF_002162155.2 Triticum dicoccoides | reverse complement strand
GCCGACGACGACTCCGTCCGGCATAGCCGCCCGCCCCGCCGCTACGCACCCCTCCGGACCTCCACCGTGGCCCCGCCGCCCCTTTCACGTCGGCCAGCCACGCCGCGGCCATCCCCGCCCCGTCGCCGTCCTCGCCCTGGCCCGCCGCGGCCGTCCGACCTCTCCTCCACTGGGTCGCCGCCTCCTCCAGCGGCCGCCGTGGCCGTCCGGCCTCCCCTTCCACCGGGTCGCCACCTCCTCCTGCAGGTGAGCTCCTCCCCTTTTTTGTTTAATTCGTTTCTTTTTGTTTCTTTTAGTTTAGTTTCTGTTTTAATTATAGTTTTAGTATCAGTTTAGTTTTAGTTTTAGTTTTAGTATAGTTTATTTTAGATTAGTTTTAGTTTTAGTTTATTTTATTTTAGTTTATTTTAGACTAATTTTAGTTTTAGTTTAGAAGAAGAAGAAGAGTAGAAGGAGGAGGAGGAGGGAGGAACAGGAGGAGGGAGAAGAAGAAAGAAGAAAAGAAGAAGAAGAGGAAAAAGGAGAAGACGAAGAAGAAGAAGAAGAAGTAGAAGAAGAAGAAGAAGAAGAAGAAGAAGAAGAAGAAGAAGAAGAAGAAGAAGAAGAAGAAGAAGAAGAAGAAGAAGAAGAAGAAGAAGAAGAAAACGTAAAAAGAGACCCCGACCCCCGACACCCCGACCCCGTCCCCC
>NC_041383.1:79849747-79902341 GCF_002162155.2 Triticum dicoccoides | reverse complement strand
GTGACACCCCGACCCCGACCCCGACACCCTGACACCGGGACACCACACCCCGACCCCGACCATCGACACCCCCACACCATACAAAAACATCATATATATTTGTGTTGATCGGGTGTATTTTTATTATGTTCATGATGATGATACACTTAAATTATATACATATTATTATGTTCATGTCAGGTATCCAATTTTTTTATGGTGTACTAATTTCGTTTACTTTTTGTCATTGCAGGTGTTGATAGGATGGTGGGCAAGGGTCCAGAGCGCCCCGAGCCTCCTGCGAGCGCTACTGGGAGGGGTAGTTCCATCATTGCACATGTGCCCCTCCAGAGAGCGCTGCTAGACAGTATGTAGACAACTCTGGTGGACGCTTCTACTTCGGCTGGGAGAGGTCGGGGAGGACGAAGAAGGCAGCTGGTAGAGGTGGCGTGGCAGCGGGAGAGGTAGGAAGGCTGCTATGCCTTCCTCGCCGCCACCCTCAGCTGATTCACCCAACCACAGGACTGCTCCGTCTAACGTGGACCCGTCTCGGACTCCGGTCCATGAGCCTCCGGTTGCTGATCCTTTGATACGTCCATTTTGCATCATGCTTTTATATCAATATTTATTGCATTATGGGCTGTTATTACACGTTATGTCATAATACTTATGGCTATTCTCTCTTATTTTACAAGGTTTACCATGAAGAGGGGGAATGCCGGCAGCAGGGATTCTGGCTGGAAAAGGAGCAAATATTGGAAACCTATTCTACACAGCTCCAAAAGTCCCGCAACTCCATGAAAGTCATTTTTGGATTGAATAAGAATTATTGGGCAAAGAAAGTACCTGAGGGGGCCCACACCCTGACCAGGAGGGTGGGGGACCCCCCCCTACAGGGCGCGCCCCCTATCTCCTGGGACCACTGGTGGCACTCCGGTGCCCATCTTCTGCTATATGAGGTCTTTCGTTCTGGAAAAAATCATAAGGAAGCTCATGAGACGAAACTCCGCTGCCACGAGGCAGAACCTTGGCAGAACCAATCTAGGGCTCCGGCAGAGCTGTTCTGCCAGGGACACTTCCCTCCGGGAGGGGGAAATCATCACCATCATCATCACCAATGATCCTCTCATCGGGAGGGGGTCAATCTCCATCAACATCTTCACCAGCACCATCTCCTCTCCAAACTCTAGTTCATCTCTTGTATCCAATCTTGTATCAAAACCACAAATTGGTACATGTGGGTTGCTAGTAGTGTTAATTACTCCTTGTAGTTGATTCTAATTGGTTTACTTGGTGGAAGATCATATGTTCAGATCTTTAATGCATATTAATACTCCTTTGATTATGAACATGAATATGCTTTGTGAGTAGTTCCGTATGTTCCCGAGGACATGGGTGAAGTCTTGCTATTATTAGTCATGTGAATTTGGTATTCGTTCGATATTTTGATGAGATGTATGCTGTCTCTCCTCTAGTGGTGTTATGTGAACGTCGACTCCATGACACTTCACCATTATTTGGGCCTAGAGGAAGGCATTGGGAAGTAATAAGTAGATGATGGGTTGCCAGAGTGACAGAAGCTTAAACCCTAGTTTATGCGTTGCTTCGTAAGGGGCTGATTTGGATCCATATGTTTCATGCTATGGTTAGGTTTACCTTAATACTTTTGTTGTAGTTGCGGGTGCTTGCAATAGGGGTTAATCATAAGTGGGATGCTTGTCCAAGGAAGGGCAGTACCCAAGCACCGGTCCACCCACATATCAAATTATCAAAGTACCGAACGCGAGTCATATGAGTGTGATGAAACTAGCTTGACAATAATTCCCATGTGTCCTCGGGAGCGCTTTTATCATTATAAGAAATTGTCCAGGCTTGTCCTTTGCTACAAAAAGGATTGGTCCATCTTGCTGCACCTTATTTACTTTCATTGCTTGTTACTCGTTACATATTATCTTATCACAAAACTATCTATTACTTACAATTTCAGTGCTTGCAGAGAATACCTTACTGAAAACCGCTTGTCATTTCCTTCTGCTCCTCGTTGGGTTCGACACTCTTACTTATTGAAAGGACTATGATAGATACCCTATACTTGTGGGTCATCAAGACTCTTTTCTGGCGCCGTTGCCGGGGAGTGAAGCACCTTTGGTGAGTGGAACTTGGTAAGGAAACATTTATATAGTGTGCTGAAATTTTCTGTCATTTGTTACTATGGAAACTAATCCTTTGAGGGCCTTGTTCGGGGCATCTTCGCCCCGACCAGAAGAGCAAAGAGTTGCTCCTCAACCCACTGAACCTACTAAAAATGTTTACTTTGAAATTCCTTTGGGTATGATAGAGAAACTGCTAGCTAATCCCTTTGCAGGAGATGGAACATTGCATCCCGATTTACACCTTATCTTTGTGGATGAAGTGTGTGGATTATTTAAGCTTGCAGGTATTCCCGATGATGTTGTTAAGAGGAAGGTCTTCCCTTTATCTTTGAAGGGAGATGCATTGACATGGTATAAGCTATGTGATGGTAAGGGATCTTGGAACTATAAACGATTAAAGTTGGAATTTCACCAGAAGTTCTATCCTATGCATCTTGTTCACCGTGATCGTAATTACATATATAATTTCTGGCCTCGCGAAGGAGAAAGCATCGCTTAAGCTTGGGGGAGGCTTAAGTCAATGTTATATTCATGCCCCAACCATGAGCTCTCCAGAGAAATGATTATTCAAAAAAATTATGCTCGGCTTTCTCTCGATGAGCGCACCATGCTCGATACTTCCTGTGATGCTTCTTATATGCTAAAGACCACTGAATTCAAGTGGGACTTATTGGAAAGAATTAAACGCAACTCTGAAGATTGGGGTTCCGACGATGGTAAGGAGTCAGGTATAACACCTAAGTTTGATTGTGTTAAATCTTTTATGGATACCGATGCTTTTCGTGGATTTAGCGTTAAATATGGACTTGACTCTGAGATAGTAGCTTCTTTCTGTGAATCTTTTGCTGCTCACGTTGATCTCCCTAAGGAGAAGTGGTTTAAGTATAATCCTCCCATTGAAGTAAAAGTAGTTGCACCTATTATAGTTGAAGAAAATACTATTACTTATAATGATCCTATTGTTCCTACTACTTATGTTGAGAAACCACCTTTCCCTGTTAGAATGAAGGATCATGCTAAAGCTTCAACTGTTGTTCGTAAGAGTAATACTAGAACTTATACACCTCCTGAGCAAATTAAGGTTAAACCTAGTATTGCTATGGTTAAAGATCTCTTGGATGATAATATAGATGGGCATGTTATTTACTTCTGTGGTGAAACTGCTAATATTGTTAAACCAGATGCTAAAATACATAGACCTGTTGTAGGCATGCCTGTTATTTCTGTTAAAATAGGAGATCATTGTTATCATGGCTTATGTGATATGGGTGCTAGTGCTAGTGCAATACCTTTTTCATTATACCAAGAAATTATGCACGATATTACACCCGCTGAGTTCGAAGATATTGATGTTACAATTAAGCTTGCCAATAGAGATACTATTAAGCCAGTTGGGATTGTTAGAGATGTTCAAGTCTTGTGTGGGAAGGTCAAATACCCTGCTGATTTTCTTGTTCTTGGTTCCCCACAAGAGACTTTTTGTCCCTTTATATTTGGTAGACCCTTCTTGAATACTATTAATGCTAGGATTGATTGTGAGAAGGATGTTGTTATGATTGGCTTGGATGATATGACTCATGAGTTTAATTTTGCTAAATTTCATAGACAACCCCGTGAAAAAGAATTACCTAGTAAAGATGAAATAATTGGTCTTGCTCCTATTGTCGTGCCTCCTACTGATCCGTTAGAACAATATTTGCTAGACGATGAAAATGATATGTTTATGAATAAAAGAAGGGAAATAGATGAAATTTTCTTCAACAGGTTACTATTTTGAAACACAACTTACCTGTTGAAATCCTAGGGGATCCTCCTCCACCCAAGGGTGATCCCGTGTTTGAGCTCAAACCATTACCTGATAATCTTAAATATGCTTATCTTGATGAAAAGAAGATATATCCTGTTATTATTAGTGCTAACCTTTCAAGGCAGGAAGGGGAAAGATTATTGAAAACTCTGAAGAAGCATCGTGCTGCTATTGGATATACTCTGGATGATCTTAAAGGCATTAGTCCTACTCTATGCCAGCACAAAATAAAAGTGGAGAAAGACACCAAACCTGTTAGAGATCCTCAATGACGGCTAAACCCTAAGATGAAAGAAGTGGTAAGAAATGAGATACTAAAGCTCCTTGAGGCAGGTATTATTTATCCCGTTGCTGATAGTGAATGGGTATGCCCTGTCCATTGTTCCCAAAAAAGGGAGGTATTACTGTTGTTCCTAATGATAAAGATGAATTGATTCCGCAAAGAATTATTACAGGTTATAGGATGGTAATTGATTTCCGTAAGTTAAATAAAGCTACTAAGAAAGATCATTACCCTTTACCTTTTATTGATCAAATGCTAGAAAGACTATCGAAACATACACATTTCTGCTTTCTAGATGGTTATTATGGTTTCTCTTATACCTGTGTCTGCGGAAGATGAATCAAAAACTACTTTTACTTGCCCTTTTTGTACTTTTGCTTATAGACGTATGCCTTTTGGTTTATGTAATGCACCTGCTACCTTTCAAAGATGCATGATGGCTATATTCTCTGACTCTTGTGAAAAGATTTGTGAGGTATTCATGGATAACTTCTCAGTCTATGGATCCTCTTTTGATGATTGTTTGAGCAACCTTGATTGAGTTTTGCAGAGATGTGAAGATACTAGTCTCGTCCTGAATTGGGAAAAGTGTCACTTTATGGTTAATGAAGGCATTGTCTTGGGGCATAAAATTTCTGAAAGAGGTATTGAAGTTGATAAAGCTAAAGTTGATGCTATTGAAAAGATGACATGTCCCAAGGACATTAAAGGTATAAGAAGTTTCCTTGGTCATGCCGGTTTTTATAGGAGGTTCATTAAGGACTTTTATAAAATCTCTAGGCCTCTGACTAATTTATTGCAAAAGGATATTGCTTTCATCTTTGATGATGATTGTGTAGAAGCATTTGAAATACTTAAGAAAGCTTTGATCACTGCACCTATTGTTCAACCACCTGACTGGAATTTACCCTTTGAAATTATGTGTGATGCTAGTGATTATGCTGTAGGTGTTGTTCTAGGGCAGAGAGTTGATAATAAATTAAATGTTATTCAGTATGCTAGTAAGACTCTGGATACTGCCCAGAGAAATTATGCTACTACTGAAAAAGAATTCTTAGCAGTTGTATTTGCTTGTGATAAGTTCAGACCTTACATTGTTGATTCTAAAGTTACTATTCACACTGATCATGCTGCTATTAAATATCTTATGGAAAAGAAAGATGCTAAACCTAGACTTATTAGATGGGTTCTCTTGCTTCAAGAATTTGATTTGCATATTATTGATAGAAAGGGAGCTGAGAACCCCGTTGCAGACAACTTGTCTAGGCTAGAGAATGTTCTTGATGACCCACTACATATTGATGATAGCTTTCCTGATGAGCTAGTAGCGGTCATTAATGCTTCTCGTACTGCTCCATGGTATGCGGCTTATGCTAATTACATTGTTGCTAAATTTATACCACCTAGTTTCACATACCAACAAAAGAAAAAGTTCTTCTATGATTTAAGACATTACTTCTGGGATGACCTACACCTTTATAAAGAAGGAGTAGATGGTGTTATTAGACGTTGTGTACCTGAGCATGAAAAGGAACAGATCCTACGCAAGTGTCACTCTGAATCATATGGAGGACACCACGCTGGAGACAGAACTGCACATAAGGTATTGCAATCCGGTTTTTATTGGCCTACTCTCTTCAAAGATGCTCGTAAGTTTGTCTTGTCTTATGATGAATGTCAAAGAATTGGTAATATTAGTAGAAGTCAAGAAATGCCTATGAATTATTCTCTTGTTATTGAACCATTTGATGTTTGGGGTTTTGATTATATGGGACCTTTTCCTGCCTCTAATGGATATACACATATTTTAGTTACTGTTGATTACATTACTTAGTGGGTAGAAGCTATTCCAACTAGTAGTGCTGATCATAACACCTCTATTAAGATGCTTAAAGAAGTTATTTTCCAAGGTTTGGAGTCCCTAGATATCTCATGACTAATGGTGGTTCACATTTTATTCATGGCGCTTTCCGTAAAATGCTTGCTAAGTATGATGTTAATCATAGAATTGCATCCCCTTATCATCCACAGTCTAGTGTTCAAGTAGAGTTGAGCAATAGAGAGCTCAAATTAATTTTGCAAAAGACTGTTAATAGGTCTAGGAAAAATTGGTCCAAGAAACTTGATGATGCATTATGGGCCTATAGAACTGCATAAAAAAGTCCTATGGGTATGTCTCCGTATAAGGTGGTTTATGGAAAAGCGTGTCACTTACCTCTTAAACTTGAACATAAGGCATATTGGGCCATTAAAGAGCTCAACTATGATTTCAAACTTGCCGGTGAGAAGAGGTTATTTGATATTAGCTCACTTGATGAATGGAGAACCCAAGCCTATGAAAATGCCAAGTTGCTTAAAGAAAAAGTTAAAAGATGGCATGACAAAAGGATACAAAAGTGAGAATTTAACGTAGGTGATTATGTGTTACTATTCAACTCTCGTTTCAGTTTTTTTGCAGGAAAACTTCTCTCTAAGTGGGAAGGCCCTTACGTTATCGAGGAGGTCTACCATCCGGGTCCATAAAAATCAATAACTTCGCAGGCACAAGTCCGAGGGTGGTGAACGGTCAAAGAATCAAACATTATATCTCAGGTAACCCTATTAATGTCGAAATTAATATTATTGAAACCGTAACCCCGGAGGAATACATAAGGGACACTTTCCAAAACGTTTCAGACTCCAAAAAGATATAGGTATGTGGTATAGTAAGTAAACCGACTCCAAAACAATTATAATGGAAATTTTTCTCCGTTTTGGAATATTTGAGAATTTTGGGAAGAAAGAAGTAGTCCGAGAGGGACACGAGGCCTCCACGAGGGTGGAGGGCGCCCCCCCCCCTACTGGGCGCGCCCCCTATCTCGTGGACACCTCGTGTGCCTCCTGGACTCCGTTTTCTTGCATGTTACGTATTTTGGTCGGTAAAAATTCATTATATAATCTCCCGAAAGTTTTGACCACCGTATCATGCAAAAATCTTCTGTCTTTGTTTCAAGCTATTTTTCTGACAGATCTAGATCATCATGACGTCACCCTCCTCCAATAATGAAGACAAGGATGCTTGGCTATTGAAGATAGAGCTGAAAAGAGAAGGGTCGGAGGAGATTAACAGGGATGAAGGGATCAAGAAGACCATAGAGGATCACGCTCCGGTGGCGAAAGAAGAAAACATCCCTCAACCTCTTCCTAACCTCTTTACCTCGACTGAGATTGAAGCTTTCAAGATGATTGAGTTAGCTCGCATACAAAACAAGTATCCCACACAGGAAAATATTTTGCTGAAGGATCATATTGCCAGACTCAAGGGCATTATCCGCAAGTTGGAGGAGCTTTTACGCTTGATGTGCGATTATCCACCATCATCATCACCACCTTCATCACCTCCGAGGACATAATCACATTGGTATGGGCACCCCGCTTGGCAACTGCCAAGCTTGGGGGAGGTGCCCCGGTTTCGTACCACCATCACACTCCTATCTTTACCGTTTTACTTAGTTCGATCCTTTTAGTAATATCTTGATCTAGTAGATTGAAGTTTTGGTATGAATTAGTTTTGAGTTTTGCTTTGTGATCTATATGTAATCGAGTTCGTGAGTTATCTATAATAAAGATTAGTGTTGAGTCAAAGGGCTTTGCTATCTTGCTATGATCTTGAGAAAAATAGAAAGAATATAAAAAGAATAAAAGAGTTCATATTTATCTTATGGATAGTAATGACTTCACACATAGAAAGTATGAGGCTTAAAAGTTGTTGAGAGTTGACAAACATAGTTTTGGTCATCATTGCAATTAATAGGAAGTAATAAGGAAAGAGAGGTTTTCACATATAAATATACTATCTTGGACATCTTTTATAATTGTGAGCACTCACTAAAGTATGACATGCTAAAGAGTTGATGTTGGACAAGGAAGACAGCGTAATGGTTTATGTTTTCTCGCACCTCAGTTAAAGTATATTGTCATGGATCTCTCAAACATGTTGAGCTTGACTTTCCCCCTCATGCTAGACAAAAAATTCCTAGCACCAAGTAGAGATACTACTTGTGCTTCCAAATATCCTTAAACCCAGTTGTGCCATGAGAGTCCACTATACCTACCTATGGATTGAGTAAGATCCTTCAAGTAAGTTGTCATCGGTGCAAGCAATAAAAATTGCTCTCTAAATATGCATGACTTATTAGTGCGGAGAAAATAAACTTTATACGAGCTTGTTATGGAACCAATAAAAGCGACGGACTGCATAATAAAGGTCCATATACAAGTGGCAATATAAAGTGACGTTCTTTCGTATTAAGATCTTGTGTATCCAACCCTAAAAGCGCATGACAATCTCTGCTTCCCTCTGCGAAGGGCCTATCTTTTACTTTATGTCTTTTACTTTATGCAAGAGTCAAGGTGATCTCCACCTTTCCCTTTTTCATTTTATCCTTTGGCAAGCACCTCGTGTTGGAAAGATCCTGATACATATATCCAACTGGATGTTCGTTAGCATGAGCTATTATTGTTGACATCACCTAAAGGTGAATACGTTGGGAGGCAACATTATAAGCCCCTATCTTTCTCAGTGTCCGATTAAAACTTCATAACCATAAGTATTGCGTGAGTGTTAGCAATTGTAGAAGACTATATGATAGTTGAGTATGTGGACTTTCTGAAAAGCTCTATTCTTGACTCTTTCTGATGTTATAGTTTGTTAGTTTGTTAGTTTCCAATGACTGAGATTATAGTTTGTTAGTTTCCAATGAAGTTTATGTTCCATACTAGACATTGTGAATAGATTGTTACTTGAGCATAAGAAATCATATGACAAAATCTATACATGTTGCTGTTATAAGAATGATCATGATGCCCTCATGTCCGTATTTTATTTTTATCGACACCTCTATCTCTAAACATGTGGACATAGTTTTGATATCGGCTTCCGCTTGAGGACAAGCGAGGTCTACGCTTGGGGGAGTTGATACGTCCATTTTGCATCATGCTTTTATATCAATAATTATTGCATTATGGGATGTTATTACACGTTATGTCACAATACTTATGGCTATTATCTCTTATTTTACAAGGTTTACCATGAAGAGGGGGAATGCCGGCAGCTGGGATTCTGGCTGGAAAAGGAGCAAATATTGGAAACATATTCTGCCCAGCTTCAAAAGTCCCGCAACTCCACGGAAGTCATTTTTGGATTTAATAAGAATTATTGGGCAAAGAAAGTACCTGAGGGGGCCCACACCCTGGCTAGGAGGGTGGGCCCCCCCCCTACAGGGCGCACCCCCTGTCTACTGAGCCCCCTGGTGGCCCTCCGGTGCCCATCTTCTACTGTATGAGGTCTTTTGTCCTGGAAAAAATCATAGGGAAGCTCACGAGATGAAACTCCGCCGCCATGAGGTGGATCCTTGGCGGAACCAATCTAGGGCTCGGTAGAGCTGTTCTGCCGGGGACACTTCCCTTCGGGAGGGGGAAATCATCACCATCATCATCACCAACGATCCTCTCATCGGGAGGGGGTCAATATCCATCAACATCTTCACCAGCACCATCTCCTCTCTAAACCCTAGTTCATCTCTTGTATCCAATCTTGTATCAAAACCACAAATTGGTACCTGTGGGTTGCTAGTAGTGTTAATTACTTCTTGTAGTTGATGCTAATTGGTTTACTTGGTGGAAGATCATATGTTCAGATCCTTAATGCATATTAATACTCCTCTGATTATGAACATGAATATGCTTTGTGAGTAGTTTCGTTTGTTCCTGAGGACATGGGTTAAGTCTTGCTATTAGTAGTCATGTGAATTTGGTATCCGTTCGATATTTTGATGAGATGTATGTTGTCTCTCCTCTAGTGGTGTTATGTGAACGTCGACTACATGACACTTCACCATTATTTGGGCCTAGAGGAAGGCATTGGGAAGTAATAAGTAGATGATGGGTTGCCAGAGTGACAGAAGCTTAAACACTAGTTTATGCGTTGCTTCGTAAGGGGCTAATTTGGATCCATATGTTTCATGCTATGGTTAGGTTTACCTTAATACTTTTGTTGTAGTTGCGGATGCTTGCAATAGGGGTTAATCATAAGTAGGATGTTTGTCCAAGTAAGGGCAGTACCCAAGCACCGGTCCACCCACATATCAAATTATCAAAGTACCGAACGCGAATCATATGAGTGTGATGAAACTAGCTTGATGATAATTCCCATGTGTCCTCGGGACCGATTTTCTCATTATAAGAAATTGTCTAGGATTGTCCTTTGCTACAAAAAGGATTGGGCCATCTTGCTGCACCTTGTTTAATTTCATTGCTTGTTACTCGTTACAAATTATCTTATCACAAAACTACCTATTACTTACAATTTCAGTGCTTGCAGAGAATACCTTACTGAAAACCGCTTGTCATTTCCTTCTGCTCCTCGGGTTCGATAGTATTACTTATCGAAAGGACTATGATAGATCCCCTTTATTTGTGGGTCATCATCCTTCGCCCCACTAGACTCGGGTCGCCGATCCTTCGGCCCACATGACTCCGGTCCTAGAGTCTTCGTCCCAGAAGACTCTGGTCACGGGGTCTTCATCCCAGAAGACTTTGGTCATGGGTTCTTCGTCCCAAAAGACTCCGGTCCCGCCATATTCTTCCCACGAGACTTCGATCCCGCTGTCTTCTTCCCACGAGACTCCGGTCCCGCCATCTTCTTTCCACGAGAATCCGGAGGCTAGTGGCCCGGATGATGGTAGCGAGGACACCTTTTCAGATGATAGCTACAGCAAGGATGAGATGGTTGAGAAGGGCAAGAAGGTCTACAAGCGTGGCGGTACAAAGCTCCCGCCCGTGCCGACGACCCCTGACCAGAGGTGGTTGATTGCGCCTAAAGGGTTGAAGTACGTGCCTTTACTTTTTTTAACCTTTTTCATTCATGTTCCTTCAAATTAATATCTAATGTGTTTGCCTTGTCATACTACAGGGGCTGGGTTATACCCCCGTGATCATGGTGTCCGCAGGTCCAACCAGGTCCTTGGCATGCTTTGCCAGCAGCACTTCCCTAGGTGGGTCACGATGCCCGGTGAGGGTCAGGTTCCACAGCTAGCACTGAGCTGGGAGTTGTACTCTGTTACCCCGGCCCCTCCAGGGGAGAAGGTCGCCGGTGTCGAGTACGAGATGGTGGCTGACATTGTGTTCCCTCGGTTTTGGGTAATTTCTCCTTTAGAGAATTAAAATGAACGCTACCTACCTAGTGATTGTACTAATCATTGTTGTCTTCTTTGATTGCAGACCTTCTATAGGGTTTCCGAGGGAGAATAGGAGGCCGCGGCTATGGTTGTCGAAGCCGAGTGCAAGCACCTACTTCAGAACTTACGACATGAGGCTCGGGTGCAGGCCGTTTGAGACTACTACGCCTCGCAGGGTATTAGGAGGGCCAAGAAGAAGTGTCGCAGCAAGCTTCTGAGTAGGGAGAAGTACCTGTCGGCAATTATACCTATTCTTAAGTCCTTGAACTTAGTTTTCTTGATTTGATTCGTAGCGCTGAAATTTCTCTTGACTCACTTAGGTGCCCCCGAGATGGTGTGTTGATAAGATGGACTGTTGGGAGGCGTTGGTGGATGCATGGTGCTCTTCTGAATGGCGGCTCGAACACCAAAGGGCCAAGGATAAGCTGAAGGAAATATTCCCTAGAGGCAATAATAGTTATTATTTATTTCCTTATATCATGATAAATGTTTATTATTCATGCTAGAATTGTATTAACCGGAAACATAATACATGTGTGAATACATAGACAAACATAGTGTCACTAGTATGCCTCTAATTGACTAGCTCGTTTATCAAAGATGGTTATGTTTCCTAGCCATGGACAAAAGAGTTGTCATTTGATTAACGGGATCACATCATTAGGAGAATGATGTGATTGACTTGACCCATTCCGTTAGCTTAGCACTTGATCGTTTAGTATGTTGCTATTGCTTTCTTCATGATTTATACATGTTCCTATGACTATGAGATTATACAACTCCCGTTTACCGGAGGAACACTTTGTGTGCTACCAAACGTCACAATGTAACTGGGTGATTATAAAGGAGCTCTACAGGTGTCTCCAAAGGTACATGTTGGGTTGGCGTATTTCGAGATTAGGATTTTTCACTCCGATTGTCGGAGAGGTATCTCTGGGCCCACTCGGTATTGCACATCACTATAAGCCTTGCAAGCATTGCAACTAATTAGTTAGTTGCGGGATGATGTATTACGGAACGAGTAAAGAGACTTGCCAGTAACGAGATTGAACTAGGTATTGAGATACCGACGATCGAATCTCGGGCAAGTAACATACCGATGACAAAAGGAACAACGTATGTTGTTATGCGGTTTGACAGATAAAGATCTTCATAGAATATGTGGGAGCCAATATGAGCATCCAGGTTCCGCTATTGGTTATTGACCGGAAACGTGTTTCGGTCTTGTCTACATTGTTCTCGAACCCGTAGGGTCCGCACGCTTAAGGTTTCGATGACACTTATATTATGAGTTTATGTGTTTTGATGTACCGAAGGAGTTCGGAGTCCCGGATGAGATCGGGGACATGACGAGGAGTCTCGAAATGGTCAAGACATAAAGATCGATATATTGGACGACTATATTCGGAGTTTGGAAAGGTTCCGAGTGATTCGGGTATTTTTCGGAGTACCGGAGAGTTACGGGAATTCGCCGGGGAGTATATGGGCCTTATTAGGCCATACGGGAATAGAGGAGAGAGGCCAAAAGGAAGGAGGCCTGCGCCCGCCCTCTGGTCCGAATTGGACAAGGGGCGCAGCCCCCTTTTCCTTCTTCCTCTCCCCCTCTTTCCCCTTCTCCTACTCCAACAAGGAAGGAGGGAGTCCTACTCCCGGTGGGAGTAGGACTCCCCTTGGCGCGCCCCCTCCTAGGCCGGCCGCCCCCTCCCCCCTTGCTCCTTTATATACGGGGGCATTGGGGCACCTCTAGGACGACAACAATTGATCATTGATCTCTTAGCCGTGTGCGGTGCCCCCCTCCACCATAGTCCACCTTGATAATGTCGTAGCGGTGCTTAGGCGAAGCCCTGCGACGGTAGAACATCAAGATCGTCACCACGCCGTCGTGCTGACGGAACTCTCCCTCGACACTCGGCTGGATCGGAGTTTGAGGGACGTCATCGATCTGAACGTGTGCTAGAACTCAGAGGTGTCGTAGTTTCGGTGCTTGATCGGTCGAGCCGTGAAGACGTACGACTACATCAACCGCGTTGTGCTAACGCTTCCTCTTTCGGTCTACGAGGGTACGTGGACACACTCTTCCCTCTCATTGCTCTGCATCACCATGATCTTGCGTGTGCATAGGTATTTTTTTTGAAATTACTACGTTCCCCAACAGTGGCATCCGAGCCTAGGTTTTATGCGTTGATGTTATATGCACGAGTAGAACACAAGTGAGTTGTGGGCGATACAAGTCATACTGCTTACCAGCATGTCATACTTTGGTTCGGCGGTATTGTTGGATGAAACGGCCCGGACCGACATTACTTGTACGCTTACACGAGACTAGTTCTACCGAAGTGCTTTGCACACATGTGGCTGGCAGGTGTCAGTTTCTTCAACTTTAGTTGAACCGAGTGTGGCTACGCCCGGTCCTTGAGAAGGTTAAAACAACACTAACTTGACGAACTATCGTTGTGGTTTTGATGCGTAGGTAAGAATGGTTCTTGCTCAGCCCATAGCAGCCACGTAAAATTTGCAACAACAAAGTAGAGGACGTCTAACTTGTTTTTGCAGGGCATGTTGTGATGTGATATGGTCAAGACATGATGAGATATAAGTTGTTGTATGAGATGATCATGTTTTGTTGAAGTTATCGGCAACTGGCAGAAGCCCTATGGTTGTCTCTTTGTTGCATAAGATGCAAGTGCCAAATAATTGCTTTACTTTATCGCTATGTGATAGCAATAGTTGCAAGAGCAATAGTTGGCGAGACGACCATGTGACGACACATTGATATAGATCAAGATGATGAAGATCATGGTGTCATGCCGGTGACGATAGAGATCATGACAGTACTTTGGAGATGGAGATCAAAGGCGCAAGATGATCATGGCCATATCATGTCACATATTTTGATTGCATATGATGTTTATCTGTTATACATCTTATTTTGCTTAGTTCGGCGGTAGCATTTTAAGATGATCTCTCACTAATTATCAAGAAGTGTTCACCCTGAGTATGCACCGTTGCGAAAGTTCTTCGTGCTGAGACACCACGTGATGATCGGGTGTGATAGGCTCTACGTTCAAATACAACGGGTGCAAAATAGTTGCACACGCGGAATACTCAGGTTAAACTTGACGAGCCTAGCATATACAGATATGGCCTCGGAACACGGAGACCGAATGGTCAAACGTGAATCATATAGTAGATATGATCAACATAGTGATGTTCACCATTGAAAACTACTCCATCTCACGTGATGATCGGACATGGTTTAGTTGATTTGGATCACGTGATCACTTAGATGACTAGAGAGATGTCTGTCTAAGTGGGAGTTCTTAAGTAATATGATTAATTGAACTTTAATTTATCATGAACTTTGTCCTGGTAGTATTTTGCAAATTATGTTGTAGATCAATAACTCGCGTTGTTGCTTCCCTATGTTTGTATATGTATTCCTAGAGAAAACTAAGTTGAAAAATGTTAGTAGCAATGATGCGGACTTGGTCCATGATCTGAGGTTTATCCTCATTGCTGCATAGAAGAATTATGTCCTTGATGAACCGCTAGGTGACAGACCTATTGCAGGAGTAGATGCAGACGTTATGAATGTTTGGCTAGCTCAATATGATGACTACTTGATAGTTTTGTGCACCATGCTTTATGGCTTAGAACCAGGACTACAAAAACGTTTTTGAAACATCACGGAACATATGAGATGTTCCATGAGATGAAATTGGTATTTCAGACTCATGCCCGTGTCAAGAGGTATGAGACCTTTGACAAATACTTCGCCTAAAAGATGGAGGAGAATTGCTCAACTAGTGAGCAAGTACTTAGATTGTCTGAGTACTACAATCGCTTGAATCAAGTGGGAGTTAATCTTCCAGATAAGATAGTGATTGGCAGAGTTCTCTGGTCACCATCACCAAGTTAGTAGAACTTTGTGATGAACTATAGTATGCAAGGGAT
Source organism: Triticum dicoccoides (assembly GCF_002162155.2). Classification (NCBI taxonomy): domain Eukaryota; kingdom Viridiplantae; phylum Streptophyta; class Magnoliopsida; order Poales; family Poaceae; genus Triticum; species Triticum dicoccoides. The sequence goes on along the minus strand of NC_041383.1, from coordinate 79,886,948 downwards.
GACGAAAACGATTCCCGAGCTCTTCGTGATGTTGAAATCGACGAAGGTAGAAATCAAGAAAGAGCATCAAGTGTTGATGATTGACAAGATCACTAGTTTCAAGAAAAGGGCAAAGGGAAAGAAAGGGAACTTCAAGTAGAATGACAAGCAAGTTGTCACTCCCGCGAAGAAGCCCAAAGCTAGACCAAAGCCTGAAACTGAGTGCTTACACTGCTAAGGAAATGGTCACTGGAAGCAGAAATGCCCCAAATTTTTGGTGGATAAGAAGGATGGCAAAGTGAACAAGGGTATATTTGATATACAAGTTATTGATGTGTACCTTATTAGTGTTTCTAGTAGCCCCTGAGTATTTGATACTTGTTCGGTTGCTAAAAATTAGTAACTCGAAACAGGAGTTACAGAATAAACAGAGACTAGTTGAGGTGAAGTGACGATGTGTGTTGGAAGTGGTTCCAAGATTGATATGATCATCATCGCACACTCCCTATACTTTCGGGATTAGTGTTAAACCTAAATAAATGTTATTTGACATTTGCGTTAAGCATAAATATGATTTGATCATGTTTATTGCAATACGGTTATTCATTTAAAGTCAAAGAATAATTGTGTCACATCCTAGCTAGCTCATGCATTAGAGTGTTGCATCATGTTTATTCTTTCAATAGAAACTTGAAATGGGGATGACAGAACCCCCAGCCCCCTCTGAATCCAACTAGGGTTTACTAAAAATATTTTCAATGAACCTGAAATGCCCTTCTAAAATGTCCATCATTTTTGTCTTGGTTCAGAACCTCTGCCAAAAGTGATGCACAATTTTCTAGGTCATCCTAAGGTCTTTGAGTTAAATCATAAGTATTTGAATTTGGGCATTTAAAATTTATAAAAATATTTTAATGCTCAAATAATCCCAAACTAAAATGTTCCATGTTGGAAATATTCCACCTAAGGACCAGGTGCAGTTTGGTGATTTTTGGAGTTGCCTAGGTATTTTTAGAAATTCAACAAACCTGCAGAATAACATAAAAAAACAGGAAAGAAGGGAAATCTTACCTGGCGCCACCTAGCGGCCCACCTGCCGGCCCAGCCCAGCCACCGCTCCAGCGAGCTGCTTGGCTTGGCCAGGCAGGCAGGCAGCTGCTCGGCGGCGAGCACAGCATGCATGCCACGCAGCTGCCCGCCACCTCGCCGCTCCCCTCGACCAGCTGATGACGGGGAACGACCCCTCTCACTCTCCCCGACCTCGCAGACACCCGCTCCTCCCCCCAGCTCCTCTCCCTCGCTCTCCCGTGCCTTGCCCGATGCCACCGCCGCCGCACCCTCGTCGTAGTCGCGCTCTCCGTCAACCCCGCGCTGCGCCACCGTGTCCAGGAGCTCCGCCGCCCTCCGCTCCTTCGAGCAAGCCGAGCCCCGAGCGCTCGCTTGCCCTGAAGCCACTGCCCCGACCTCGTTCGACCTCGCCACCGCCGGAGATCCCCTTCGCCGTCGCCGCCGCACCAGCTCGTCCCCGACCGCGTCGTCTGCTCCCTCGAGATCGCCGTGAGCTTGGCTACCTCCTCCCCCTTCTCTTTCTCGCTCTCGTGCACCACCACGAGCACACGTAGCTCACCCGCACGCGCCGCCGCGGAGCTCGTCGCCGACGTGTCTCCGGCTAACCACCGGCTACCCCACCATGTCTAACGCACTCACCGCGTCCCCAGGGGCCCAACGCACCTCACCACGTGCCTCGCCGTGCCCCGTAGCCTCGGATTCGTCTTCACCCGACTCCGGCGACAGCCAAAGTCATCACCGGCGACGTCTCCGGCCACCCCGAGCTCAACCACCGCGACCAAGAGCTGCGGCTCGGTCCCAGCTACCTGTAGATGCTCTCCGACGCCCATTTGGTCGCCGGAAAGCACAAAACCACTCTCGCCGCTGTGTTCGGCCTCGCCGGCGGCTAGACGCCGGCGTGTTTGACTTTGACTTTGACTAGGGTGGGTCCAGGTTGACTCCCCTAAGCCTATGACAAGTGGGCCCCCCTCTGCTAATTACCTCAGATTAGTTTAAACTAAATTTAGTTATTATAATTAACTACTGACATGCGGGACCCACTGGTCAGTTTGACCTGGACCGGCCTGTTGACTTGCTGAGGTCAGCATGACATCATGCTGACGCAGTAATCCTTTTCTGGAATTAAAATAAATCCAGAATGATTTATAAATTTCAGAAAATGATCTAAACTTCAAAAATTCATAGTAAATCAACCGTAGCTCCAAATGCAAAGTTTTATATATGAAAAATTATCAGAAAAATCCAATCTATCCACCTGTACTGGTTTCATGCATGTTTAAGCAAGCTAACCTGAAGTTTAGTGCAGATCAAGTTAAAGCACTTAAAGGGGCCACATATGAGTTTGAAACTTGAATCTTTGATTCAAAATGGTTCAAACCCATCTGGTCTTAGTTGCATTAGCCCAACACACCCATTTTTCCATGTCTCATGCATGCATCATATTGTTGCATATTGTTTGGTGATGTTGTGTATCGGTGCTCTTTGCGGCAGGTTCTGCCTCCAAGGAGTACCACGATTACCCTAGCGGAGATCAATATCAGTGCATCGACCCATCAGGCAAGCAACCAACCATTTGATCATATCGATACAATCCCATGTTCTCGCTTCTGCTCTCTTTTACTGCATTAAGACAACGCGTTTCAAACTACTGTGTGCTATGGTAGTTGAACCCATTTCCTCTGCATGACCTGTCATTGCCACAGTAACTAGATGAAACCCACTAGCATGTGTAGGAGTTGGTTGAGCCCTATGTATGTGTTGTTTCTACCTTGCTATGCCTGCTATGCTTAGAGTTGTGTCAGGTCTGGTTCATCTGGGTGATGGGCTAGAGTGAAATGATCATGCCGGTAATGAGAGTGATGTGTTGAACACGATTTGGTAAAGGTATCGATGAGAGGCCATGTAGGAGTACATGGTGGGTTGTTTCATTGAAGCCGTCCTTAAGCACTGAGATCTGTATGTGTGATTTAAGAATCAACTACTACCACGCATTGGGCCCGAAACCAATGGACCCTCTCGGCTTCTTAATCACCCTTGTTCTCTGTCCAGGAGTTGCAACTAGTTTCTGGTGTTTGTAGGATATGTGTTGGAGGCCGTGGGCAGCGCTGACCCGAGGGGTGGGCTGTGATGTGGTAGATACACCATGGCACGGTGTACCGGGCGCCCGTTTGGTGTCTCGGGAACCCTGTTCACATCGTTTGGGGCTGTGAGCGAAACCCCGGCCGGATCTCCTCGCGGATGGAACCCGAATAGGCGATAAACCTGGACTAGGGACTTGAGTGATTAGGTAGGTCGTGGCCGACACCCACGTTGGGCTTCCGCTTGAAGGTTGCCGAGTACATGTCATGTAAACGGCGGTAAGTGGTGAGAGCGTGTGTGAAGAAGTACACCCCTGCAGGGTTAACATGATCTATTCGAATAGCCGCGTCCGCGGTAAAGGACTACTTGGTTGCCTATACAGTTCATAGACAAGTAAATGGATACTTCTAAAAATCTCAAGATAAGCGTGAGTGCCGAGGATGGCTCTTCCGTAGGAAGACGGAGGTGGATCCTCGGTGGTGTATTGAAGTGGTGAGTAGTGGACTCGTGTGCGCAAAACCATTTCAAGTTGCTGTATCGTAGAATAGCTTAGCCAAGAGTCAAAGCTGGCTTGCTGCAATAACTCCACCAACCCTTCTTGATAATGTGCATGTATGTAGGATCTGATGTAAGTCTTGCTGAGTACCTTTGTACTCATGTTGCTTTAATTAACATTTTTCAGAAGACGCTGCAACCCCTTCTGATGGGTTCTTCGTAGACGTTGACATCGATGAGTAGACTGAGGCCCAGGTGGTGATCCTGAGCTTGTGAAGGACCATGTAGTATAGCCAGGCTTCCCAAGCCTCTTTTATTTTACTAGTTGTCTGTACTCAGACAAGTTACTTCTGCTGTTGGCTTGTATGACTGTATGACTTGAATGCTGGGTCGTGTGACCCATACTTGTGTGTATGATATGTATGGCTCTCTGAGCCTTTAAAGTACTTGTGTCGTAGAGTCATGTTGTGATGCCTTGTTGTATTGCACATATCGAGCATATTGCGTGTATGATTGAAATGCTTGGTATGTGTGGGATCTGACTATCTAGTTGTTTATTCTTAGTAGCCTCTCTTACCGGGAAATGTCTCCTAGTGTTTCCACTGAGCCTTGGTAGCTTGCTACTGCTCTGGAACACTTAGGCTGGCCGGCATGTGTCCTTCTTCGTTCCTGTGTCTGTCCCTTCGGGGAAATGTCACGCGATGGATACCGGAGTCCTGTTAGCCCGCTACAGCCCGGTTTACCGGAGTCCTGCTAGCCCAGTGATACAGCCCGGATTCACTTGCTGATGACCGACACGTTCGATGCTGGGTCATGGATGCCTGTCCCTGTAAGTCTGTGCCACTTTGGGTTTACGACTAGCCATGTCAGCCCGGGCTCCTTACCATATGGATGCTAGCGACACTATCATATACGTGTGCCAAAAGGCGCAAACGGTCCCGGGCAAAGGTAAGGCGACACCCGTGGGAATACCGTGCATGAGGCCACAAAGTGATATGAGGTGTTACATGCTAGATCGATGTGGCATCGAGTTGGGGTCCTGACAGCGTTGGCATCAAAGCCGGACTGCTTGTAGGTTCTCCAAGCCAAACTGGTCGATGTTGAGTCTAGAAATGCTTTAGTTATATGTAGGGGAATTGATTGTGGGTTGGGACGTAAGGCTCTTTTTACTTCTTTATCTCATGAAATGTCAGGACCCCGACTCAATGCCACATCGATCTAGCATGTAACACCTCATATCACTTTGCGGCCTCACGCACGGTATTCCCACGGGTGTCGCCTTACCTTTGCCCGGGACCGTTTGCGCCTTTTGGCACACGTATATGACAGTGTCGCTAGCATCCATATGATAAGGAGCCCGGGCTGACATGGCTAGTCGTAAACCCAAAGTGGCACAGACTTACAGGGACAGGCATCCATGACCCAGCATCGAACGTGTCGGTCATCAGCGAGTGAATCCAGGCTGTAGCACTGGGCTAGCAGGACTCCGGTGAACCGGGCTGTAGCGGGCTAACAGGACTCCGGTATTCATCGCGTGACATTTCCCCGAAGGGACAGACACAGGAACGAAGAAGGACACATGCCGGCCAGCCTAAGTGTTCCGGAGCAGTAGCAAGCTACCATGGCTCAGTGGAAACACTAGGAGACATTTCCCGGTAAGAGAGGCTACTAAAGATAAACAACTAGATGGTCAGATCCCACACATACCAAGCATTTCAATAACATACACACAATATGCTCGATATGTGCAAATACAACATGGCATCACAACATGACTCTATGACTCAAGTAATCTATTCAATAGGCTCCGAGGAGCGAGATATTACAAACATGGGTCTCGTGACCCAACATTCAGAGCATACAAATCAAGCACAAGCGGAAGCTATCATGTCTGAGTACAGACATCTATAAATGAAAAAGGCTGAGAAGCCTGACTATCTACCAAATCCTGCCGAGGCACAAGATCGTAGCTGAGGTAACAAGCTAAACGTCGAAGACCACGCGGAAATACTAGTGAGACTGAAGTCTCTCTGCAAAAACATAAAATAGGCAAACGTGAGTACAAATGTACCCAGCAAGACTTACATCAGAACTATCTACATATGCATCATTATCAACAAAGGGATGGTGGGGTTTAACTGCAGCAAGCCAGCTTTGACTCGGTGGCTATCCTGAACTATGACTGCAATGTAACTCTTTTGAGGTGGCGCACACGAGTCCACATATTCACCATATCAATACACCACTATGGATCCGCTCCCGTCTCCCTACGAGAACGCCATCCATAGCACTCACGCTTATCTTGCGTATTTTAGAGTATCCACTTTCACTTGTCTATGAACTGATATAAGCAACCCAGAAGTCCTTTTCCGCGGACACGGCTATTCGAATAGATGATGTTAACCCTGCAGGGGTGTACTTCTTCACACACGCTCTCACCACTTACCGCCGTTTACACGACATGTACTCGGCAACCTTCAAGCGGAAGCCCAACGTGGGTGTCGGCCACGGCCTGCCTAATCACCTAAGTCTCTAGTCCAGGTTTATCGCCTATTCGGGTTCCATCCATGAGGAGATCCGGCCGGAGTTTCGCTCACAGCCCCAAACGATGTGAACAGGGTTCCCGAGACACCAAACGGGCGCCCGGTACACCGTGCCACGTGCCTACCGCATGACAGCCCACCCCTACGGTCAGCGCTGCCCACGGCCTCCAGCATACTACAAACACAAGAAACTACTTGCAACTCCTGGACAGAGGACAAGGGTGATCAAGAAGCCGAGAGGGTCCATTGGTTTCGGGCCCAATGCGTGGTAGTAGCTGAATCATGCATCACAAACACAGAACTCAGTTCCTGAGGACGGCTGCAATGAGACAACCCACCATGTACTCCTACATGGCCTCTCACCGCTACCTTTACCAAATCGTGTTCACACACTTAGCTCACACATAGTAGGACAGGTTCACACGCCTCTGATTCATCCCCGATGAATCAGACCTGACTCAACTCTAAGCAATAGCAGGCATGACAAACAAACATGAATGAGTAGGCACATCAGGGCTCAAACAACTCCTACTCATGCTAGTGGGTTTCATCTATTTACTGTGGCAATGACAGGTCATGCAAAGGACAAAGGGGTTCAGCTACCGCAGCAAGTAACAGATGAATCGGTGTTGTCCTAATGCAGTAAAAGAGAGCAGGAGCGAGAGAGTAGGATTGTATCGGAATGAACAAGGGGGTTTTGCTTGCCTGGCACTTCTGAAGATAACATTGAGTCTTCATCAGTGTCAACGATCACATCATCGGTATCACGTCTATCGAGAGGGGACAAATACCGGCAACACAGAAAGGAACACAATCAATGCAATGCACAATATGATGCATGATCATGACATGGCAAAATGAATGTGTTTTGGGCTAATGCAACTAGCAACAGATTAAATGAAGTTGGTTTGAATACAAGATTCAAATTTAAACTCCATATGTGATTATTCAAATGCCATTTACTTCATTTGCCCTAAACAGTAGTGATAAGTTGTTCTAACATGCATGAAAATGGTACAGATGGATTCCTTGAATTTTTCTGATAATTTTTCATATATAATTTATTTAATTTGGAGTTACGGTTGAATTTCTATGAATTTTAGAAGTTTATACAATTTTCTGGAATTTCCTGAATTATAAAAAATCCAGAAAATGATTTATTGCGTCAGCACTAGGTCATGCTGATGTCAGCAGGTCAACTAGGCGGGTCCAGGTCAAACCTGACCAGTGGGGTCCACTAGTCAGTGACTGGGGCTGGATAGTGCCAATGACAGGTGGGACCAAGTCAACAGCCACGTCAGCTTGGTCAAAGCTGACGTGTGGGCCCATGGTGGTTAGGTTAAACTTAACAGAAAATGATAAGGATTAAATAAGGGTGTGGGGCCCATATGTCAGCGGCTCTGGGGAGGTTAGCTGGCCATGATTAGTGCTAATCACGCGGCCACGTCGGCTAGTGATGCCGGCGACCATGGCGACGGCGGAACCTCGCCGGAGTAGCTCGGGATGGCACTACAGGCTGCGGTTGGGCACCCTGAGGGCACCAGGAGGAAGCCCATGCTCCCGCGCATCTAGGGGGACCCACGAGAGGGCGTGGGGTGGCCGGAGTTGAGCGCGGCATCGACCCCGGCGGCGGCCGGAGCTCGGGGGTTCGCGGGACCGGCGCTGCGGTGTGCAAACAAGACAGTTGTCGCGCTAGTTTTACTCTACGGGACGCAACGAGTGCAACGGACGCATGCGTGGGACCAAAAGGTCACCGGAGCTTCACCGGCGACGAGCCCGTGCGGCGGAGCGTCTCGGCTCCGGTGGAGGGAGCGGCTAGGGGGCGAATTAGGCAACGAGGCATGGGGGAAACGATGCAGCGGCTCACCGCGGTTCTTCTGGTGCTGCTGGCGAGGCAGGGGAGGCACGGGGTCCGGCGAATCGACGGCGGGGATCACCGGCAACCGAGGTCGGAAACGGCGGCGTTGGAGATGCAGCAGAGCTTCTGGCGCCGCGTGACTCGATGGAGAGGACGACGACGTCGTGGCGGAGCTCTCAAGCACGCTGGATGGGCGAGGGAGGGCTGGTGGCCATGGTTACGGCGACGAAGACGGCGAGCTCCGCTCGGTGGTGTGCGCGGGAGGGAAGCAGAGGAGGGAACGGGGTCCAGGGGAAGAGAGGGAGGGCTGGACGGCTCCGGGCAGCTGCGTGGCGTCTCCACGCATGGATAGGCTCGAAGGGGGAGGCCTCCAGCGCGAAGCAGGAGGTGGCCGGAGCTCTTCGGCGCGCGCCACGCCTCGCCTCTGCCTACTGGCAGAGGAAGAAGATGACAAGGGGGGAGGAGGTGGGCTGGGCCGGCCAGGTGGGGGAGCTGGGCCGGTCCTGTTGGCCACCAGGTAAGCGCCAGGTAAAATGCTTTGCTCTTTTTTTTATTTTTGTTCTGTTTTCTTTATTTAATTCTTTTGCCACTGTTTGAATTAAAAATAATAATTCAAACAATGCCAAAGCTCCTCTGAATATTTTTTTATATTGCTAGATGGACTTTTCCAAAAGCTTATAAAATATTTCAGGGGTATTTAAATTATATTCTAATTATATGAATATAATTCAAATTCAAATAGCTAGTGATTTAAATTCAAAGTCCCAAAAATAAATCCTTAAAAATGTTCAATATTTTGGTTGGGACCAGAACCCTTACCAAAAATTATCAAACATTTAAGAGGAGCACTTTGGAGCAATGAATGAGATTTCTAGGGTTTTTGCCCCTCTTTTATTTAGGGTTTTGAGGCTTCCAATATTCCTCAATTCAAGTTTCAAAAATATAGACATGATGCACACCTGAAGCTAGCCTAGCGCAATGCCAGAAGCTAGGGATGTGACATGAAATTCTGATCTGAGTCAGTCCATTCTTCCACCGAGGGTTAAGGAATTAGGATCTCTTCTCTCTATCAGGTTCACGTGTTACTAATCAGTAGTACCTTATAGGTTTGATGGATACAAGCCTAGTTCAGTTCTACCACCCTATTATGTGCTAAGATGGACCTAGAACCTTGATATGATGTTGTTGAGTGGCTATGCAATTCTTGCAAAATGTCCCAAAATCCTTTTTGAGCATTTACAGCCGTTATGCTGTCCAATTTCTGTTAGAAGTTCTAATGCCTTTGCAATATATCATGTTCCAGATGGCTTCCCGTCCTCAGAATCAAGTGGTTCGTTTGACACGATGCCTAGATGTACCCGACCATACTGCCATGTTGGTCAGGGTAATGACTGAGGCTGGATACCGTTGGTATCCTGAGTACACGGTCGAAGAGCAATTCCGAGACTTTAATCAAAGTCAATATTTTTGCACTGTCAGGATATTTCCATCTTATCCTGGATCTACCGAGCCCCTTCACTGTTCCTATGGACTCGGGGTTACTATTGAGATGGCTGTGCAGGATGCCGCCTACTCTATGATGACCATCATGCGAGTCAGGACTGGTTTGTTTCGGGACTCCGACTTCCGATATATGCCAGCTTCACTCCCGGGGGCACAAGGGTATCTCCAGGCTATCTATGCTGACTCCACTCAGGAGGATTCACTGACCCGCACCACTGCACAGTTGCTTGAGGACAAGGACCGTGAAAATCGGGCCTTGAGACTAGAGCTTTTCAATACCCGTGCTGATCATTGGGCCACTTTGACTCGGTTTGCACCAGCTGTGCAAGCGGGATATATGGATATGCGAGATCTCTATCCTGTGAGGTCTGCTCTGCCAGACATGATGGATTGGCGTGATGTAGGAGGCATCACCCCACCTCGTGGTCCCTGCAGGCCACCGTTTCTTGGTCCAAGACCTCATCCTAGCCCCTACGGTCCACAAGCTCCGCGGGACCGACTGTTTCCAGATGATCACGTTGAGCTTCCAGGCTATGGAGGTGACTTCTATGATGACTACTACGGAGCTGTCTGAGTTAGTAGTAGTATCACTAGTATTGTATTAGCTGTATCGTCCACCGTCCTGCGTGACTCGTTGGATATGATTTAGCTTGTACCGCCTTCCGGAGGTGTAGAAAAATAATGTATAGGAGCTTGGAATGCCTCTGTTGAGTTGTAATCCTCTTTTCACCTTAGTAGTACTCTGTTTGGTTCTGTACTAAACCTTGTATGGTGTGTATGACGATGGAATAAAAGAAGCAGTTTCTGTATCTACCATGTCATACGGATGAACATCTTACATTCCAAGTTGTCCATTACATTCTACATTTCTATGTCAGAATCCTATCATCCTGGACTAAACCATTATCTTGTTTTGTTTTCCTAGGATGGTTAACACCCGCACCAACCCTGCTCCCCTAGAGCAGGCCGAAGGCAGTAGAGTTGGGGAAACAAACCTGCCTCACCCTCCCTCTCTGGCCGAAGTTATGCTGGAAGCCGAGAGAAACAAGCGGGAGACCAACCGTTTGTTGGAGCGCATCGAGCAAAACACAGCACACCATCAGAGGAATAACTTGGTGTCACTCAGTGATTTCATCAAGTTACATCCACCCACCTTCCACCACTCCGTCGAGCCCCTCGACGCTGATGACTGGCTTCGCAGTATTACTCACAAACTGCGTTCTGCGCTAGTAGCTGAGGCTGATAAGGTCACCTTTGCTGCATATCATCTCGAAGGCCCCGCCAGTCTGTGGTGGGAGAACTATGGAGCTATGCGCCCAGCGGGCCATGTCACTACTTGGGCTGAATTCAGCGAGGCTTCCCGTGAACATCACATTCCGGAGGGTCTCATGGACCGTAAACGCGAGGAGTTCTGTAGTTTCACTCAAGGTCGACTCTCTGTTGACGCTTACAGCAGGGAGTTCAGTAACCTTGCACGATATGCAACTGAGGAAGTTTCCACTGATGCCAAGAAGCAAGCAAGGTTCCGCAAGGGACTTAGCCCTGAGCTTCGCCGCGACCTCCGTTTGCATGAGTGCACATCTTTTTAGAAGCTTGTTAACAAAGCCATCAGTGCTGAATCTGGTCAGACTGATTATGAAGCAACACGCAAGCATGGCCGTGACATGGGTTCCTCATCCGGTGCTGGTCCTCAGAAGCGCCGTGTGTGGGTGCCTAACACTGCCCTGCCACCCAGGTTCACACCGAGGCCATCCTTTCAGGCGCCTCGCCCCGCTCAACAATTTGCACCAGCCAAGCCCTATGGTGGTCCAACCAACAGTGCTCCTCCACGTACCAGCTCTGTGACTTGCTTCAAGTGTGGGGAATCGGGCCACTACCTGCGCGAGTGTCCCCAGACCAACCCCAACCAGTCAGCAAAAGCTGTTGGCCGTGGCAAGCCGACAGGGAAAGTGTTCTACGCCAAGCCGGCCACCACTGCATGTGGCCATGTCAACTGTATCTCTGCTAAAGAAGCTCAAGAGGATCCCAACGTCGTTCTTGGTACGCTCCTTGTTAACTGCCACCCGGCATCTGTTCTTTTCGATACTGGAGCATCTCATTCATTTATATCCAAGAGCTATGCTCGTCTGCATAACACCACATTCTGTGAGATGCCCACCTCTATGCTAATTCAAACCCCGGGATCCAAATGGCAAACCTCTAGCGTAAGCCATGGGAATGAAATTCAAGTCGACAGACTTGTTTTTCTTGCATCTTTGATAGCTCTCAAATCTTCGGATATTAATATCATCTTGGGTATGGACTGGATGTCAGCCCATCATGCCAAGATTGATTGTTTCTCTAGGACTGTTCAACTCACACATCCTTCGGGAAAGATAGTCAATGTCTTGACCCGAGTGGCCAAGCGACAGCTATATTCTCTTAACGCCAGTCCGTTGCCAGACCTCGAAGACGTTCCGGTAGTCCGTGACTTTCCGGATGTCTTTCCAGAAGAATTGCCAGGTGTTCCACCTGACAGAGATGTCGAGTTCGTAATATATCTCATTCCAGGGACTGTCCCAATTTCTAGAAGACCCTATAAGATGGCACCTTTTGAACTAGCCGAACTTAAGAAACAACTCGATGAGTCCTTGAAAAAGGGTTTCATCCGACCTAGTTCATCCCCATGGGCTTGCCCCGTTCTCTTTGTCAAGAAGAAGGATGGTACGGACCGGATGGTTGTAGATTATCGACCTGTCAACCTGGTCACAATCAAGAACAAGTATCCGCTCCCCAGGATCAACGATCTGTATGATCAGCTCGCTGGATCCTCAGTCTTCTCTAAAATGGATTTGAGGTTGGGCTACCATCAAATCAAAATCCGAAACGGGGACATTCCTAAAACGGCCTTTGTTACTCGTTATGGTCAATACGAGTACACCGTCATGTCCTTCGGTTTAACCAACGCTCCAGCCACCTTCTCTCGGTTAATGAACTCAATCTTTATGGAGTATTTGGATAAATTCGTCGTGGTTTACCTAGATGATATACTCATCTACTCCAAGAACGAGGAAGAACATGCCGAACATCTAAGGCTAGTGTTGATGAAACTTCGAGAGCATCGCCTTTATGCCAAATTCTCTAAATGCGAATTTTGGTTGCCAGAAGTGACCTATCTAGGACATGTAATTTCTGGTAAGGGTATTGCTGTCAATCCCGAGCGAGTTCAAGCCGTCCTTAATTGGACTCCACCTGAATCGGTCAAGCAAGTTCGGGGTTTCCTTGGCTTAGCGAGCTATTGTCGCCGCTTTGTCGAGAACTTCTCCAAAGTTGCTAAACCTCTAACTGAACTCCTCAAGAAAGATAAAAAGTTCGAGTGGACCCCACAATGTGAGCACAGCTTTCAGGAACTGAAAAGACTCTTGACTTCTGCTCCCGTATTGGTACCACCAGATTTCTCTAAGGACTTCGTTATCTATTGCGACGCCTCGCGACAAGGACTAGGTTGCATTCTCATACAAGATCGACACGTAATTGCTTATGCTTCACGACAATTGCACCCACATGAGGTGAATTATCCTACTCATGATCTAGAGCTTGCAGCTATAGTCTATGCACTTAAAACCTGGCGACATTACCTCCTCGGTAATCATTGCGAAATCTTCACCGATCACCAAAGTCTGAAGTACATCTTCACCCAACCGGATTTGAATCTCAGGCAAAGACGTTGGGTTGAGCTGATCACAGATTTCGACTTAGGGATAACTTACAACCCAGGAAAAGCCAACGTCATGGCTGATGCGCTAAGTCGTAAATCTTATTGCAACAATCTAATGTTGCAGCAAAGTCAACCACTTCTCCATGAGGAATTTCGGAAACTTAACCTTCACATTGTTCCTCAAGGATTCCTTTCCACCTTGGTGGCGAAACCTACCCTTACGGATCAGATCATCAAAGCTCAGAAGGTAGATCCGGGGATTTCCCGCATCAAAAGAAACATCAAGAAAGGAGTTACTAATTGTTTCTCCATCAATGATCAAGGAGTCGTATACTTCGGGAACCGTCTAGTGGTTCCCAAAGTGCGAAACCTAAGGCGATTGATCCTTAAGGAGGCTAATGAATCTCCCCTCACCATTCATCCCGGTAGTACTAACATGTATCAGGACCTACGCCAGAGGTTCTGGTGGACTAGGATGAAGAGAGAAATTGCTCAGTATATTGCTAGTTGCGACGTCTATCATCGTGTAAAAGAAGAGCATCAACGGCCTGCTAGCACCCTGCAACCTCTAGCTATTCCTGAATGGAAATGGGATAAAATTGGTATGGATTTCATCACCGATTTTCCCAAGACCAAGAGAGGGAATAACGCTATCTTCGTCGTCATCGATCGTCTTTCCAAAGTAGCCCATTTCTTGCCTGTTCGCGAGAGTATAACCACTAGTCAACTAGCAGAGTTGTATATCTCCCGAATAGTGTCTCTCCATGGTGTTCCCTTGGAAATTAACTCGAATCGAGGAAGTCTCTTCACCTCTCGATTTTGGGAAAGTTTCCAAAATGCTATGGGAACCCGCCTTTCCTTTAGCACCGCTTTTCACCCTCAATCAAGTGGTCAAGTAGAACGCGTCAATCAGATTCTATAAGACATGCTTCGAGCTTCTGTTATCTCATTCGGAATGGATTGGGAGAAATGCCTTCCATTTGCCGAATTTGGTTATAACAACAGCTATCAATCTAGCTTGGGTAAAGCCCCTTTTGAAGTTCTCTATGGACGAAGGTGTCGAACGCCTCTTAACTGGTCAGAAACCGGGGAAAGACAATTCTTTGGCCCGGACATGATCCAGGAAGCAGAAGAGCAAGTTCGCATTGTTCGTGAAAAGTTGAAAACAGCCCAATCTCGTCAAAAGAGTCAATACGACCGAAAACATAAGGCTATGACTTTTGAGGTTGACGAGAAGGCTTACCTTGGGGTTACTCCTCTGAAGGGAACCCATCGTTTCGGTATCAAAGGCAAATTGGCTCCTCGTTACATTGGACCCTTTCGCATTCTTGCTAAACGAGGAGAAGTTTCCTACCAATTGGAACTACCTCCGCATCTCTCCAGAGTCCACGACGTCTTCCACGTTTCTCAACTCAGGCGTTGCTTCTCGGATCCTATCCATGGAGTGGACCATGAAACGCTTGATCTTCAAGATAACCTCACGTATCGAGAGTACCCCGTTCGTATCCTCGATCAAGCCGAGCGTACCACTCGACGTCATAATATCAAGTTTCTCAAGGTTCAATGGTCGCACCATTCTGAGAAGGAAGCAACTTGGGAAAGGGAGGATCGTCTTCGACTTGAGTATCCCGCCTTCTTCCCGGAGGAACCTAAATCTCGGGACGAGATTCTTTTGAGTGGGCGTGAGTTGTCACATCCTAGCTAGCTCATGCATTAGAGTGTTGCATCATGTTTATTCTTTCAATAGAAACTTGAAATGGGGATGACAGAACCCCCAGCCCCCTCTGAATCCAACTAGGGTTTACTAAAAATATTTTCAATGAACCTGAAATGCCCTTCTAAAATATCCATCTTTTTGTCTTGGTTCAGAACCTCTGCCAAAAGTGATGCACAATTTTCTAGGTTATCCTAAGGTCTTTGAGTTAAATCATAAGTATTTGAATTTGGGCATTTAAAATTTATAAAAATATTTTAATGCTCAAATAATCCCAAACTAAAATGTTCCATGTTGGAAATATTCCAACTAAGGACCAGGTGTAGTTTGGTGATTTTTGGAGTTGCCTAGGTATTTTTAGAAATTCAACAAACCTGCAGAATAACCTAAAAAAACAGGAAAGAAGGGAAATCTAACCTGGCACCACCTAGTGGCCCACTTGCCGGCCCAGCCCAGCCACCGCTCCATCGAGCTGCTTGGCTTGGCCAGGCAGGCAGGCAGCTGCTCGGCGGCGAGCACAGCATGCGTGCCACGCAGCTGCCCGCCGCCTCGCCGCTCCCCTCGACCAACTGATGACGGGGAACGACCCCTCTCACTCTCCCCGACCTCGCAGACACCCGCTCCTCCCCCCAGCTCCTCTCCCTCGCTCTCCTGCGCCTTACCCGATGCCACTGCCGCCGCACCCTCGCCGTAGTCGCGCTCTCCGTCAACCCCGCGCTGCGCCACCGTGTCCAGGAGCTCCGCCGCCCTCCGCTCCTTCGAGCAAGCCGAGCCCCGAGCGCTCGCTTGCCCTGAAGCCACTGCCCCGACCTCGTTCGACCTCGCCACCGTTGGAGATCCCCTTCGCCGTCGCCGCCGCACCAGCTCGTCCCCGACCGCGTCGTCTGCTCCCTCGAGATCGCCGTGAGCTTGGCTACCTCCTCCCCCTTCTCTTTCTCGCTCTCGTGCACCACCACGAGCAGACGTAGCTCACCCGCACGCGCCGCCGCGGAGCTCGTCGCCGACGTGTCTCCGGCTAACCACCGGCTACCCCACCATGTCTAACGCACTCACCGCGTCCCCAGGGGCCCAACACACCTCACCACGTGCCTCGCCGTGCCCCGTAGCCTCGGATTCATCTTCACCCGACTCCGGCGACCGCCAAAGTCGTCGCCAGGGACGTCTCCGGCCACCCCGAGCTCAACCACCGCCACCAAGAGCTGCGGCTCGGTCCCAGCTACCTGTAGATGCTCTCCGCCGCCCATTTGGTCGCCGGAAAGCACAAAACCACTCTCGCCACCGCGTTCGGCCTCGCCGGCGGCTAGACGCCGGCGTGTTTGACTTTGACTTTGACTAGGGTGGGTCCAGGTTGACTCCCCTGAGCCTATGACAAGTGGGGCCCCCTCTGCTAATTACCTCAGATTAGTTTAAACTAAATTTAGTTATTATAATTAACTACTGACATGCGGGACCCACTGGTCAGTTTGACCTGGACCGGCCTGTTGACTTGCTGAGGTCAGCATGACATCATGCTGACGCAGTAATCCTTTTCTGGAAGTAAAATAAATCCAGAATGATTTATAAATTTCAGAAAATGATCTAAACTTCAAAAATTCATAGTAAATCAACCGTAGCTCCAAATGCAAAGTTTTATATATGAAAAATTATCAGAAAAATCCAATCTATCCACCTGTACTGGTTTCATGCATGTTTAAGCAAGCTAACCTGAAGTTTAGTGAAAATCAAGTTAAAGCACTTAAAGGGGCCACATATGAGTTTGAAACTTGAATCTTTATTCAAAATGGTTCAAACCCATCTGGTCTTAGTTGCATTAGCCCAACACACCCATTTTTCCATGTCTCATGCATGCATCATATTGTTGCATATTGTTTGGTGATGTTGTGTATCGGTGCTCTTTGCGGCAGGTTCTGCCTCCAAGGAGTACCACGATTACCCTAGCGGAGATCAATATCAGTGCATCGACCCATCAGGCAAGCAACCAACCATTTGATCATATCGATACAATCCCATGTTCTCGCTTCTGCTCTCTTTTACTGCATTAAGACAATGTGTTTCAAACTGCTGTGTGCTACGATAGTTGAACCCATTTCCTCTGCATGACCTGTCATTGCCACAGTAACTAGATGAAACCCACTAGCATGTGTAGGAGTTGGTTGAGCCTTATGTATGTGTTGTTCCTACCTTGCTATGCCTGCTATGCTTAGAGTTGTGTCAGGTCTGGTTCATCTGGGTGATGGGCTAGAGTGAAATGATCATGCCGGTAATGAGAGTGGTGTGTTGAACACGATTTGGTAAAGGTATCGATGAGAGGCCATGTAGGAGTACATAGTGGGTTGTTTCATTGAAGCCGTCCTTAAGCACTGAGATCTGTATGTGTGATTTAAGAATCAACTACTACCACGCATTGGGCCCGAAACCAATGGACCCTCTCCGCTTCTTAATCACCCTTGTTCTCTGTCCAGGAGTTGCAACTAGTTTCTGGTGTTTGTAGGATATGTGTTGGAGGCCGTGGGCAGCGCTGACCCGAGGGGTGGGCTGTGATGCGGTAGATACACCATGGCACGGTGTACCGGGCGCCCGTTTGGTGTCTCGGGAACCCTGTTCACATCGTTTGGGGCTGTGAGCGAAACCCCGGCCGGATCTCCTCGCGGATGGAACCCTAATAGGCGATAAACCTAGACTAGGGACTTGAGTGATTAGGTAGGTCGTGGCCGACACCCACGTTGGGCTTCCGCTTGAAGGTTGCCGAGTACATGTCGTGTAAACGGCGGTAAGTGGTGAGAGCGTGTGTGAAGAAGTACACCCCTGCAGGGTTAACATGATCTATTCGAATAGCTGCGTCCGCGGTAAAGGACTACTTGGTTGCCTATACAGTTCATAGACAAGTAAATGGATACTTCTAAAAATCTCAAGATAAGCGTGAGTGCCGAGGATGGCTCTTTCGTAGGAAGACGGAGGTGGATCCTCGGTGGTGTATTGAAGTGGTGAGTAGTGGACTCGTGTGCGCAAAACCATTTCAAGTTGGTGTATAGTAGGATAGCTTAGCCAAGAGTCAAAGCTGGCTTGCTGCAATAACTCCACCAACCCTTCTTGATAATGTGCATGTATGTAGGATCTGATGTAAGTCTTGCTGAGTACCTTTGTACTCATGTTGCTTTAATTAACATTTTCAGAAGATGCTGCAACCCCTTCTGATGGGTTCTTCGTAGACGTTGACATCGATGAGTAGACTGAGGCCCAGGTGGTGATCCTGAGCTTGTGAAGGACCATGTAGTATAGCCAGGCTTCCCAAGCCTCTTTTATTTTACTAGTTGTCTGTACTCAAACAAGTTACTTCCGTTGTTGGCTTGTATGACTGTATGACTTGAATGCTGGGTCATGTGACCCATACTTGTGTGTATGATATGTATGGCTCTCTGAGCCTTTAAATAAAGTACTTGTGTCGTAGAGTCACGTTGTGATGCCTTGTTGTATTGCACATATCGAGCATATTGCGTGTATGATTGAAATGCTTGGTATGTGTGGGATCTGACTATCTAGTTGTTTATTCTTAGTAGCCTCTCTTACCGGGAAATGTCTCCTAGTGTTTCCACTGAGCCTTGGTAGCTTGCTACTGCTCCGGAACACTTAGGCTGGCCGGCATGTGTCCTTCTTCGTTCCTGTGTCTGTCCCTTCGGGGAAATGTCACGCGATGGATACCGGAGTCCTGTTAGCCTGCTACAGCCCGGTTTACCGTTGTCCTGCTAGCCCAGTGCTACAGCGTGGATTCACTTGCTGATGACCGACACGTTCGATGCTGGGTCATGGATGCCTGTCCCTGTAAGTCTGTGCCACTTTGGGTTTACGACTAGCCATGTCAGCCCGGGCTCCTTACCATATGGATGCTAGCGACACTATCATATACGTGTGCCAAAAGGCGCAAACGGTCCCGGGCAAAGGTAAGGCGACACCCGTGGGAATACCGTGCGTGAGGCCGCAAAGTGATATGAGGTGTTACATGCTAGATCGATGTGGCATCGAGTCGGGGTCCTGACAAATTGTTATTCTGTTTACATGAATAAAACCTTCGATCGTCATACACCCAATGAAAATAGTTTATTGGATCTCGATCGTAGTGATACACATATTCATAATATTGATGCCAAAAGATGCAAAGTTTATAATGATAGTGCAACTTATTTGTGGCACTGCCGTTTGGGTCATATCGGTGTAAAGCGCATGAAGAAACTCCATGCTGATGGGTTTTTGGAGTCACTTGATTATGAATCATTTGATGCTTGCGAACCGTGCCTTATGGGCAAGATGACTAAAACTCCGTTCTCCGGAATAATGGAACGAGCTAGTGACTTATTGGAAATAATACATGCTGATGTATGCGATCCGATGAGTATTGATGCTCGTGGCGGGTATCGTTATTTTCTAACCTTCACAAGATGATTTGAGCAGATATGAGTATATCTACTTAATAAAACACAAGTCTGAAACATTTGAAAAGTTCAAAGAATTTCAGAGTGAAGTGAAGAATCATCGTAACAAGAAAATCAAGTTTCTACGATCTGATCGTGGAGTAGAATATTTGAGTTACGAGTTTGGCCTTCATATAAAACAATGTGGAATAGTTTCATAGCTCACGCCGCCTGGAACACCACAGTGTTGTGTGACCGAACATCCTAACCGCACTCTATTGGATATGGTGCGATCAATGATGTCTCTTACCGATTTACCAATATCATTTTGGGGTTATGCATTAGAGATAGCTGCATTCACATTTAAATAGGGCACCATCAAAATCCGTTGAGACGACGCCTTATGAACTATGGTTTGGCAAGAAACCAAAGTTGTCGTTTCTTAAAGTTTGGCGTTGCGATGCTTATGTGAAAATTTTCAACCTGATAAGCTCGAACCCAAATCAGAGAAGTGCGTCTTCATAGGATACCAAAAAGGGACTGTTGGGTACACCTTCTATCACAGATCCAAAGACAAGATATTCGTTGCTAAAAGTGGATCCTTTCTAGAGAAGAAGTTTCTCTCGAAAGAAGTGAGTGGGAGGAAAGTAGAACCTGATGAGGTAATTGTACCTTCTCCCTTATTGGAAAGTAGTTCATCACAGAAATCAGTTCCTGTGATTCCTACACCAATTAGTGAGGAAGCTAATGATGATGATCATGAAGCTTCAGATCAAGTTACTACCAAACCTCGTAGGTCTTCCAGAGTAAGATCCGCACCAGAGTGGTACGGTAATCATGTTCTGGAAGTCATGTTACTAGACCATGATAAACCTACGAACTATGAGGAAGCGATGATGAGCCCAGATTCCATGAAATGGCTTGAAGCCATAAAATCTAAGATATGATCCATGTATGAGAACAAAGTATGGACTTTGATTGACTTGCTCGATGATCAGCAAGCCATGTTAAATAAATGGATCTTCAAGAGGAAGACGGACACTGATAGTAGTGTTACTATCTACTAAGCTCGACTTGTTGCGAAAGGTTTTCGACAAGTTCAAGATGTTGAATACGATGAGATTTTCTCACTCGTATCAATGCTTAAGTCTGTCTGAATCATGTTAGCATCTGCCACATTTTAGGAAATCTGGCAAATGGATGTCAAAACTGCATTACTTAATGGATTTTTTAAAGAAGAGTTGTATATGATGCAACCAGAAGGTTTTGTTGATCCTAAAGGTGCTAACAAAACGTGCAAGCTCCAGCGATCCATCAATGGACTGGTGCAAGCATCTCGGAGTTGGAATATACGCTTTGATGAGTTGATCAAAGCATTTGGTTTTATACAGACTTTTTGAGAAGCCTGTATTTACAAGAAAGTGAGTGGAAGCTCTATAGCATTTCTAATATTATACGTGGATGACATATTGTTGATTGGAAATGATATAGAAATTCTGGATAGCATGAAAGGATACTTGAATAAGAGTTTTTCAAAGCAAGACCTCGTTGAAGCTGCTTACACATTGAGCATCAAGATCTATATAGATAGATCAAGACGCTTGATAAGATTTTTCAATGAGTACATACCTTGATAAATTTTTTTGAAATGGTTCAAAATGGAACAGTCAACGAAGGATTTCTTGCCTGTGTTGCAAAGTGTGAAGTTGAGTAAGACTCAAGACCTGACCATGGTAGAAAATAGAAAGAGAAGTCATTCCCTATGCCTCAGTCATAGGTTCTATAAAGTATGATATGTTGTGAACCAGACCTATTGTATACCTTGCTCTGTGTTTGGCAAAGGAATACAATTTTGATCTAATAGTAGATCACTGGACAGCGGTTAAGAATATCCTTAGTGAGGACTAAGGAGATGTTTCTCGATTATGGAGGTGATAAAAGAGTTCGTCATAAAGAGTTACATCGATGCAAACTTTTACACTAATCCAGATGACTCTAAGTCTCAATCTGGATACATATTGAAAGTGGGAGCAATAAGCTAGAGTAGCTTCGTGCAGAGCATTGTAGACATAGAATATTTGCAAAATACATACAGCTCTGAATGTGACAGACCCATTGACTAAACTTCTCTCATGAGCAAAACATGATCATACCTTAGTACTCTGTGGGTGTTAATCACATAGCGATGTGAAGTAGATTATTGACTCTAGCAAACCCATTGGGTGTTGGTCACATGACGATGTGAACTATGGGTGTTAATCACATACAGATATGAATATTGGTGTTGAATCACATAATGATGTGAACTAGATTATTGACTCTAGTGCAAGTGGGAGACTGAAGGAAATATGCCCTAGAGGCAATAATAGTTATTATTTATTTCCTTATATCATGATAAATGTTTATTATTCATGCTAGAATTGTATTAACCGGAAGCATAATACATGTGTGAATACATAGACAAACATAGTGTCACTAGTATGCCTCTACTTGACTAGCTCGTTTATCAAAGATGGTTATGTTTCCTAGCCATGGACAAAAGAGTTGTCATTTGATTAACGGGATCACATCATTAGGAGAATGATGTGATTGACTTGACCCATTCCATTAGCTTAACACTTGATCCTTTAGTATGTTGCTATTGCTTTCTTCATGACTTATACATGTTCCTATGACTATGAGATTATGCAACTCCCGTTTACCGGAGGAACACTTTGTGTGCTAACAAACATCACAACGTAACTGGGTGATTATAAAGGAGCTCTACAGGTGTCTCCAAAGGTACATGTTGGGTTGGCGTATTTCGAGATTAGGATTTGTCACTCCGATTGTCGGAGAGGTATCTCTGGGCCCACTCGGTATTGCACATCACTATAAGCCTTGCAAGCATTGCAACTAATTAGTTAGTTGCGGGATGATGTATTATGGAACGAGTAAAGAGACTTGCCAGTAACGAGATTGAACTAGGTATTGAGATACCGACGACCGAATCTCGGGCAAGTAACATACCGATGACAAAGGGAACAACTTATGTTGTTATGCGGTTTGACCGATAAATATCTTCGTAGAATATGTGGGAGCCAATATGAGCATCCAGGTTCCGCTATTGGTTATTGATCGGAAACGTGTTTCGGTCATGTCTACATTGTTCTCGAACCCGTAGGGTCCGCACGCTTAAGGTTTCGATGACACTAATATTATGAGTTTATGTGTTTTGATGTACTGAAGGAGTTTGGAGTACCGGATGAGATCGGGGACATGACTAGGAGTCTCGAAATGGTCGAGACGTAAAGATCGATATATTGGACGACTATATTCGGAGTTCGGAAAGGTTCCGAGTGATTCGGGTATTTTTCGGAGTACCGGAGAGTTACGGCAATTCGCCGAGGAGTATATGGGCCTTATTGGGCCATACGGGAATAGAGGAGAGAGGCCAAAAGGAAGGAGGCCTGCGCCCCCCCTCTGGTCCGAATTGGACAAGGGGCACAGCCCCCTTTTCCTTCTTCCTCTCCCCCTCTTTCCCCTTCTCCTACTCCAACAAGGAAGGAGGGAGTCCTACTCCCGGTGGGAGTAGGACTCCCCTTGGCGCGCCCCCTCCTAGGCTGGCCGCCCCCTCCCCCCTTGCTCCTTTATATACGGGATCATTGAGCACTTAGCCGTGTGCGGTGACCCCCTCCATCATAGTCCACCTTGATAATATCATAGCGGTGCTTAGGCGAAGCCTTGCGACGGTAGAACATCAAGATCGTCACCATGCCGCCGTGCTGACGGAACTCTCCCTCGACACTCGGCTGGATTGGAGTTCGAGGGACGTCATCGAGCTGAACGTGTGCTAGAACTCGGAGGTGCCGTAGTTTCGGTGCTTGATCGGTCGGGCCGTGAAGACGTACGACTACATCAACCGCGTTATGCTTCCGCTTCCGCTTTCGGTCTATGAGGGTACGTGGACACACTCTTCCCTCTTGTTGCTATGCATCATCATGATCTTGCGTGTGCGTAGGATTTTTTTTTGAAATTACTACGTTCCCCAAAATAAGCGCGACCAAATGGAAGGTGTGTCACACCATGAAGGGAGCTCCAACCTGTTGGAGTACGGGGATAACTGGGTATGTGGTTTGCCACATGATTCATGCAATTTCTTTCTTCATGGTAGCATTTATCCTTTCCAAAATGACTTAATATGCTTAGTTAGTTAAAATGACATAATAACTACCTTGGATACTTCAATAATGACATAATTAGCTCAATAATGACTTAATATGCTTTAGTTAGTTAAAAATGGCATAACTACCTTCAATATCTCAATAATGACTTAATATGCTTTAGTTAGCTAAAAAATAGCATAACTACCTTGGATAGCTCAATAATGACATATTTAGCTCTAAAATTACATAATAACCTTTACATAGCTCTATAAAATGACTTAATATGCTTTAGCTAGTTAAAAAATGGCATAACTACCTTCGATAGCTCAATAATGACATAATTAGCATACTTTGGTAAAAAATGGCATAATAATCTTTCTTAGCTCCAAAATGACCTAAACTTAGCTTATTTTCCTCGAAAATGACATAATAACCTTTCTTAGCTCCAAATTGACCTATTTACATAGTAATATCATTCTTAATGCTAGCTTGAGCCCCAATTGACTAATATTTTGTTCCTCTCTCTCAGGCACACTACCATAAGAAGCATGTGCCTTCTGTGTTCGACCTCTATGGCATGGCCCATATGGCCCCGTACAAGAAGGCCAAGGCATTCACGGAGTCTGACCTAGGGATGGCGATGGGTACCCATTACCCACGTACCCGGCGGGTAAAAACCCTATTAGGGTAAGGGTATGGGATAAAAAATTACCCATGGGTATATTAATAGAAAAATATTAAACCCATCGGGTAGAATGGGTATGGGTATGAGATAGTATAACCCATACCCGTGTACCCATATACCCGCATAAAATCTACTCTAGCTTGCCGCAAAATCATTCTATATAGCCCACACACGCACGTACATGGAGTGAAAGAAGGAATCCCATCTCTCTCTCTCTATCTCTGCGTGATTAATGTGATTAGGCTTAGCCGCTTAGGTAAATAATCAATACTTGGTCACGTCCCATATTCAGAGATGGAGATTAATACCCTTCCCATCTCGTCGTCTCTTGCCTCCTCGGGCATTGCTAGTCACCGCAGCCAATGCTCCAGCTGCTCACTGCCTTGCCGTCGCCAGCGCTTCCAGCCGCTCGGACGCAATGGACCTTGGGGATGAGGACCACAACTTTCACATGGTCGGAGACGGGGAGAAGAAGATGCAGCTGACGGTCACACGAACTAAGCCGGACGGCGATGACTACCACGGCGCAGCAACGTCAGTGGATGGTGTCA
Source organism: Triticum dicoccoides (assembly GCF_002162155.2). Classification (NCBI taxonomy): domain Eukaryota; kingdom Viridiplantae; phylum Streptophyta; class Magnoliopsida; order Poales; family Poaceae; genus Triticum; species Triticum dicoccoides. Next base: position 79,862,225 of record NC_041383.1, on the reverse strand, counting down.
TCTGTCTCCGTCCTATAGGAAAGGTCCAAGCCCCCGGCCAACGTAAAGGACATGTACCTCTTTGCTCGGCATCCAAGGTGCCTTAGCGGCCTAGCCTGTTTGGTCGATCCTCTGCTGCCACCAAGCACAAGAACAAGAGCAAGGCTATTTTGGCTTGGTGATTTCAATTTTGTGTATGATTTTATGAATATGAGCATTGATCTTGTAGTTTTTGTTTTTTGTATAAATGATGTGATGCATTCCTAGATGGTACGTAGATCTAATCTACAGATGATGTGATGATATGATGTTTTTTAGCATTGATTTTCTGCCTATACATGATGTATATAGCTGCTGTGATGAATATGATTATTTATATATATATATATATACATGATACGTAGAGATGTTATGATGTATATATGAGCATCATGATTTCAGTGCTCATCGTTCATATAAGCATTGATTTCTGCCTATACATGATGTATATAGCTGCTGTGATGAGTAAGATTGTTTTGTACATAGGTGATACATAGAGATGTGTTATGATGTATATATGAGCATTGTGTGTTGTCGTTTACTATTATTTCTTGCTCAAGTCGATGTGTGCGCACGTGGGTATCTTTTACCCGTGGGTACCCATTTACCCTGTCGGGTGATGGGCACGGGAAAAAATTATAACCATTGACGGGTATGGGTACGGGTGATGGGTAAGTTCAAGGGTGGTGGGTAAGGGTATGGAGTAACTCCACCCGTACCCAAACCCTACGGGTGCCATCCCTAGTCTGACCTAGATCATCCAGAGAACTTCACCAACATCTCCTCCCACCACAAGCTTGTGAAGTACAGATATGAGGGGAAGACGAGGAAAGGGGAGGAATTTAACCCGAGCCAGGATCCTTTTGATACAGAACTGTTGGTGATATCTGGTGGCGGGAGGTCCCATGGCGCCCAAGCCATTGGTGATGGACTGCTACGTTGTCCTAAGACTCTCCCGCAGATCAAGAAGGGCCTGAGTAGCTCTGATCCTGAGATAACGCCTCGTGCACGGCCCGCGGAGCTCGCCGTGGTGGTTAGTTATACGGACTCTCTGACCTTTCCTCCATTACATTGTGTGTGTGCTCGTCGATGATTACAATGCTAAGGATGGGTGTTGTATTGCAGGCAGCGGTTGAGAAAGAGAGATTGAAGACCCAGGCGCTTTTGGAGGAGGCAAAAAGGGAGGCGGCAGAGAGGGAGAGGGAGAGGAAGGAGAGGAGTGCTAAGCTGTTGGAGGAGGAGAGGAACTGGAACGATAAGTCTCACTGGGCCCTATACGAGCTCATCGTGGTACGTTTCTTATGCATATTAGCCCAATCATGCACGTAATGTTCGCATTACTAACTAATATGACTGACTCGTGAGAACCAAATGTGCAGACCATGTGCGAGAAAAGCGGCCAGGCCGCTCCGCCGATGCCCCAGATTGCTCCAGCGGGCACGGTGAGTTTGATTTGAATGGTCCTTAGTTACTACTATTCACATTTCAGTTTGCATCATGCTAACGAGACATTATTGGAAATGATCTTTGGTTCAACATGGCTCCCAACAAGCATCGACCAATCCTTCCGCGTCTGCCAATGCCGAAACCTCGACCTGTCCTTCACCTCCGTCTGCCAACAATGGCGCAACCCCGACCATTCCTACACCTCCGTGATAACGGTATTTTTCTTCTTATTTAGCCTGTTTAGTCCATTTATGACATAATTTAGATTATTTAGTCCACAAATGACATAATAAGATGAAGAAAATCAAGGAAGAGGAAGGAAAGAAGGAATAGAGAGAAAAGAAGAAGAAGAAGAAGAAGAAGAAGAAGAAGAAGAAGAAGAAGAATAAGAAGAAGAAGAAGAAGAAAGAAGGAACATGAAGAAAAGAAGAAGAAGAAGAAGCTCTACTTCTTCTTCTTATTCTTCTTCTAGTCTTCTTCTCCTTCTTCTAGTCTTCTTCTCCTTCTTCTTCTCCTTCTTCTTCTTCTTCTTCTTCTTCTTCTTCTTCTTCTTCTTCTTCTTCTTCTTCTTCTTCTTCTTCTAGTTTTCTTCCTCTTCTTCTTCTAACTTTCTTGTTTCCCATTTTATACCTCCCTTCTTAGGGACACAATGAACAGGACTTACCCATCTACAATCATCTATAGGATAGATTATACCTGCTTCCAGAAGTTTCAATATTTCTGTTCTTACCACTTCTTTCATTTTCGGATTTAACCGACGTTGGTGATCAACAACGGGTTTAGCATCAGGTTCCATATTAATCTTGTGCCAACATAGAGTGGGACTAATGCCCTTAAGATCATCAAGAGTATATCCAATAGCAGCTCGGTGCTTCCTTAGAACTTTCAATAATCTTTCTTCTTCATGTTCTGAAAGGTTAGTACTAATAATAACAGGATATATCTTTTTCTCATGTAGATAAGCATATTTCAAAGTGTCTGGCAATTGTTTTAATTCAAACACAGGATCACCTTTAGGTGGAGGAGGACCTCCTAGAGTTTCCATAGGTAGATTGTGTTTAAGCAGAGGTTGTTGTTCGAACAAGATTCTATCTATTTCATTTCTTTCACGCATATGCAAATCATTTTCATGGTCTAGCAAATATTGTTCTAAAGGATCAGTAGGAGGTAAACAATAGAAGCAAGACCAATAGTTTTATCCTTACTAGGCAAATCTTCCTTATGAGGTTTTCTACTAAACTTGGAAAAATTAAATTCATGAGATTCATCACCAAAGCTAACACCGACAGTTTGTTTCTCACAATCTATTTTAGCATTAACGGTGTTCAAGAAATGTCTATCAAATATAAATGGACAAAAGTCATCTTGTGGGGAACCAAGAACAAGAAAATCAGTAGGATATTTTATTTTCCCACACAAGACTTCAACATCTCTAACAATCCCAATTGGCGATATAGTATCTCTATTGGCAAGTTTAATAGTAACATCTATGTATTCTATTTCAGTGGGTGCTATATCATTCATAATTTCTTCATATAAGGAAAAAGGAATATCACTCACGCTAGCACCTATATCACATAAACCATGATAACGGTGATCTCCTATCTTAACTGAGACAACGGGCATGCCAACAACTGGTCTATGTTTATCTTTTTCATCGGATTTGGCAATTCTAGCAGCTTCAGCACAGAAGTAAATAACATGCCCATCAATACTATTGACCAAGAGATCCTTAACCATAGCAACACTAGGTTCTAATATAACTTTTGTTGACCACAGTTGAAACTTTAGCATCTTCCTTCATCCTAACAGGGAAAGGTGGTTTTTCAATATAAGCAGTGAGAACAACTGGATTAACATTATAAGTGATAGTTTCTTCTTTAGATTTTATCAGTTATTTAATTTCTTCTTTAATAGGTGGGTGATATTTGAACCACTTCTCCTTAGGGAGATCAACATGAGTAGCAAAATATTCACAAAAGGAAGCTACTATCTCAGAGTCAAGTCCATAGTTAGTGCTAAACTGTTGAAACGCATCGGTATTCATAAAAGATCTAACACAATCAAACTTAGGTTCAATACCTGACTCTTTACCTTCCTCGAGTTCCCAATCTTCAGAGTTGCATTTAATTCTTTCTAAAAGATCCCACCAGGATTCAATAGTCCTCTTCATAAAAGAACCAGTACAAGAAGTATCGAGCATGGATTGATCATTACGAGAAACTCGACCATAACATTTCTGAATAATAATTTCGCTTGAGAGCTCATGATTGGGCATGAATATAACATTGATTTAAGCCTCCCCCAAGCTAGAGCAATACTTTCTCCTTCACGAGGCCAAAAATTATATATATAATTCTGATCATGATGAACTAGATGCATAGGATCAACTTTTTGATGGAATTCCAATTTCAACCAATTCCAGTTCCAAGATCCAATATCATCGCATTGCCTATATCATGTCAATGCCTTTCCCTGCAAAGATAAAAGGAAAACCTTCTTCTTAGCTTCATCTCCGGGCAAACCTGCAAGCTTAAACAATCCACAAATTTTATCCACATATATCAAGTGCATATCAGGATGTTCGGTTCCATCTCCTGCATAAGGATTAGCTAGCAGTTGTTCTACCATACCCTAAGGAATTTCATATTCAATATTTTCAGTAGGTGCAATAGGTTGAGGGGCAACTAATTGTGGTTCGGGTCGAGGTGAAGATACCCCGAACAAACCCACAAAGGATTGTTTTCCGTAGTAGCAAGTCACAATAAATTTCAGCATGTAGTAATAATGTTTCCTTACCAATTTCCACTTACCAAAAGCGCTTCACTCCCGGCAACGGCGCCAGAAAATAGCCTTGATGACCCATAAGTATATGGGGTCAGTTGTAGCCCTTTTCGATAAGTAAGAGTGTCGAACCCAACGAGGAGCAGAATGAAATGACAAGTGGTTTTCAGCCAGGTAATGTCTACAAGTGCCGAAATTGTAAGTAATAGAGTAGTTTGATAGCAACATAATTTGTAACAAGTAGTAACAGTAGTAGTAACAAAAGTGCAGCAAGGTAGCCCAATCCTTTTGAGGCAAAGGACAGGCCAAAACGGTCTCTTATGATAAGCAAGGTGTTCTTGAGGGTACACGGGAATTTCATCTAGTCACTTTCATCATGTTGGCTCAATTCGTGTTCGCTACTTTGGTATGTGGGTGGACCAGTGCTTAGGTGTTGTTCTTACTTGAACAAACCTCCTACTTATGATTAACCCCCTCGCAAGCATCCGCAACTACACAAAAAATATTAAGAATAAATTCTAACCATAGCATTAAACTTTTGGATCCAATCGGTCCCTTATGGAATAGTGCATAATTAAACTAGGGTTTAAGCTTCTGTCACTCTAGCAACTCATCATCTAATAATTACTCCACAATGCATTCCCTTAGGCCCAAATATGGTGAAGTGTCATGTAGTCAACATTCACATGACACCACTAAGGGAGTCACAACATACATATCATCAAAATATCGAACACATATCAAGTTCACATGATTACTTGCAACATGATTTCTCCCGCGACCTCAAGAACAAAAGTAACTACTAGCAGATGATAATCATGCTCAAGATCAGAGGGGTATTAAATAGCATAATGGATCTGAACATATAATCTTCCACCAAATAAACCATACAGTAATCAATTACAAGATGTAATCAACACTACTAGTCACCCACAAGCACCAATCTACAGTTCCAGTACAAAGATTGAACACAAGAGATGAACTAGGGTTTGAGAGGAGATGGTGGTGTTGAAGATATTGATGGAGATAGCCCTCCCCAAGATGGGAGAGTTATTGGTGATGATGACGATGATGATTTCCCCCTCCGGGAGGGAAGTTCCCCCGGCGGAATCGCTCTGCTGGAGGGCAAAAGCGCTCCTGCCCAGGTTCCGCCTCGAGACAGTGGCGCTTCATCCCTAAAGTCCTCTTCTTAGTTTTTTCTAGGTAAAAATGACTTATGTACCAGAAGAGTGGCACCTGAGGTGGTCCTGGGTGAGCACAACCCACCAGGGCGCGCCTGGGCTCCCTGTCGCGCCCAGGTGAGTTGTGCCCACCTGGTGGTCCCCCTCTGGTACTTATTGACTCCAAATTTTTTTATTTATTCCATAAAAAATCCTCGTGAAGTTTCAGCTCGTTTGGAGTTGTGCAGAATAGGTAGCCTAACATAGCTTTTTCAGGTCCAGATTTCTAGCTGCCAGAATTCTCCCCTTTTGTGTATACCTTGCATATCATGAGAGAAAAGGCATTAGAATTACTCCAAAAAGCATTATTATGCAATAAAACAACATAAATAACAGTAGGTAAACATGATGCAAAATGGACGTATCACATAGCCACTGCCAGAAACCCTAATCAATTAGGTCACACCGATATGGATCTCGGTCTCACCGAGATGGCCTTGTAAACTCTCTATTACCTATTGCAACGGTCTCACCGACATGTGCAATCGGTCCCATCGAGTTTGCTTGACCAACTCCTGTTTGATTAATTGCTGAAATCGGTCTCACCGAGTTCATGCGATCGGTCTCATCGAGATGAGGTTTTGCCCTAGCCCTAGCACATTGGTCCCACCGAGTTGATCCGTTAGTCCACCGAAAATCCTAACGTTCATATTTTGAACTATATCGGTCCAACTGAGTTTCTCTATTCGTCCTGACCGAGTTTGGTAAAATGTGTGTAACGGCTAAATTTTGTGTGGAGGCTATATATACCCCTACACCCCCTTATCCATTAGAGAGAGAGCCATCAGAACGTGCCTACACTGCCACTACTCGTTTTCTGAGAGAGAACCACCTACTCATGTGTTGAGACCAAGACATTCCAATCCAACTACAAGAATCTTGATCTCTAGCCTTCCCCAAGTTACTTTCCACTCAAATTATCTTTCCACCATAGCAAAATCTGTGAGAGAGAGTTGAGTGTTGGGGAGACTATCATTTGAATCACAAGAGCAAGGAGTTCATCATCAACACACCATCTATTACATTTTGGAGAGTGGTGTCTCCTAGATTGGTTAGGTGTCCCTTGGGAGCCTCCGTCAAGATTGTGGAGTTGAACCAAGGAGTTTGTAAGGGGAAGGAGATCGCCTACTTCGTGAAGATCTACCCAAGTGAGGCAAGTCCTTTGTGGGCGATGCCCATGGTGGGATAGACAAGGTTGCTTCTTCATGGACCCTTTATGGGTGGACCCTTCTGTGGACTCGCGCAAACGTTACACTTCGTGGGTTGAAGTCTCCATCAACGTGGATTTACGATAGCACCACCTATCAGAACCACGCCAAAAATCTCCTTGTCTCCAATTGTGTTTGCACATTCCAATCCCATCCCTTTACCTTCTTACAACCTGCATGCTTCACTTTCCGCTGCTCATATACTCTTGCCATGCTTGCTTGAAATGTATTGTGAATGCTTAAACTTGTGCTAAAAATCCACCTCAACTTGAAAGACTTAAAAATTGCCACTTTTGCTTGTTGAGTGTCTAATCACCCCCATCTAGATGTTGGGGAACGTAGTAATTTCAAAAAAATTCCTACGCACACGCAATATCATGGTGATGCATAGCAACGAGAGGGGAGAGTGTTGTCCACGTACCCTCGTAGACCGATAGCGGAAGCGTTATAACAACGCGGTTGATGTAGTCGTACATCTTCATGACCCGACCGATCAAGCACCGAAACTACGGCACCTCCGAGTTCTAGCACACGTTCAGCTCGATAACGATCCCTGGACTCTGATCCAGCAGAATGTCGGGGAAGAGTTCCGTCAGCACGACGGCATGGTGACGATCTTGATGTTCTACCGTCGCAGGGCTTCGCCTAAGCACCGCTACAATATTATCGAGGACTATGGTGGAGGGGGGCACCGCACACGGCTAAGAGATCAAGAGATCAATTGTTGTTGTGTCTAGAGGTGCCCCCCTGCCCCCGTATATAAAGGAGCAAGGGGGGAGGGGGCGGCCGGCCTAGGAGGGGGCGCGCCAAGGGAAGTCCTACTCCCACCGGGAGTAGGACTCCTTCCTTCCTTGTTGGAGTAGGAGAAGGTGAAAGAGGGGGAGAGCAAAAAGGAAAAGGGGGTTGTGCCCCTTGTCCAATTCGGACCAGAGGGGGGGGGGGCGCAGGCCTCCTTCCTTTTGGCCTCTCTCATCTATTCCAGTATGGCCCAATAAGGCCCATATACTCCCCGGCGAATTCCCGTAACTCTCCGGTACTCCGAAAAGTACTTGAATCACTCGGAACCTTTCCGAAGTCCGAATATAGTCATCCAATATATCGATCTTTACGTATCAACCATTTTGAGACTCCTCGTCATGTCCCCGATCTCATCCGGCACTCCGAACTCCTTTGGTACATCAAAACGCATAAACTCATAATATAACTATCATCGAAACCTTAAGCGTGCGGACCCTACGGGTTCGAGAACTATGTAGACATGACCGAGACACGTTTCCGGTAAATAACCAATAGCGGAACCTGGATGCTCATATTGGCTCCTACATATTCTACGAAGATCTTTATCGGTCAAACCGCATAACAACCTACGTTGTCCCTTTTGTCATCGGTATGTTACTTGCCCGATATTCGATCATCGATATCTCAATACCTAGTTCAATATCATTACTGGTAAGTCTCTTTACTCGTTACGTAATGCATCATTCCGTAACTAACTCATTAGCTACATTGCTTGCAAGGCTTATAGTGATGTGCATTACCGAGAGGGCCTAGAGATACCTCTCCGACAATCGGATTGACAAATCCTAATCTCGAAATACGCCAACCCAACATGTACCTTTGGAGACACCTGTAGAGCTCCTTTATAATCACCCAGTTACGTTGTGACGTTTGGTAGCACACAAAGTGTTCCTCCAGTAAACGGGAGTTGCATAATCTCATAGTTATAGGAACATGTATAAGTCATGAAGAAAGCAACAGCAACATACTAAACGATCAAGTGTTAAGCTAACGGAATGGGTCAAGTCAATCACATCATTCTCCTAATGATATGATCCCGTTAATCAAATGACAACTCTTTTGTCCATGGCTAGGAAACATAACCATCTTTGATAAACGAGCTAGTCAAGTAGAGGCATACTAGTGACACTATGTTTGTCTATGTATTCACACATGTATTATGTTTCCGGTTAATACAATTCTAGCATGAATAATAAACATTTATCATGATATAAGGAAATAAATAATAACTTTATTATTGCCTCTAGGGCATATTTCCTTCACTAGACACCTCTTCTCGATCCTTTCAGATATGCCCTGGCCATGACCTCTGCTCAGAGATGCAGTGTGGTTGCTTGCATCGACGAGGGCATCACATGGTGATCTATTTGGACGCTCCTTGCCGTATTTTGTTGTGCGAGAAGGAAAAAAGGACAAGCGCGCCAGGGAAGACAACAGGGAGAGACAAAGATGGAGTGCGGTGTGGTGGAAGAAAGATAAGGAAGAGGATCGTAGTTTGTAGCCGCGTGGGGTCCATGAGCATGGCACACGTGTTCGTCGAATTTCTAGACACTCGACTAGATGGATTGCGGAGCGGTGGAAAAAAGATAACGAAGGGGGATGTAGTTTCTAGCCGCATGGCGCCCACGGCGCGTGGTGCATGCGCCCGCCAAATTTCCAACCAATTGGTTAGATGGATTGCGGGGTGGTGGAAAGAAGATAAGGAAGAGGATCCATGTTTCTAGCCGCATGAGGCCATGGCACGCGGCGCACGTGCCCGCCGAATTTCTAGCCGGTCAGTCGGATATAATTGTTATCCATATTCGATAAGGGGAAAATAAACATTAATTGGATAGTGTACAATATTGGATAACCAGCGTTTTCAGATAAGTGGGAAATGTAAAAATTATGATTCACATTTTTTGCATAGAAAAAAATGATTTTGGTAGGCTGAGAGGAGAGGGTGATATGCCGAGTTGGCGGCAGAAGAGCGCTAGGGCCAAACCACCATTATTAGGCTGAGGCCAATAGCCCACACGATGCCCTCTTCTCCATCCAGACCAATAGACAAAGGTCAGCGATGCCCCATCGTGCCACCTGCAACCGCGGAGGCACCAACTTGGTAAGGTGCCAACCATAGCAGGAGACGAGGATCAGCTACTCCTGGCCGGATCATGCGACTCCCAGCCCCACCGGTGCTGCTATAGCGGCACCACGTGTAGCCTGCAAACCTAGCCATGACGCCGCCCAAGTGCCCACTACGACCGTCATTGCCTGAAGAGGGCTGCCGCCTCGGAGCCCTATCTCCGCCGCCACGAGCGACAATCGGAGGTCCCCTGCCCCCTTTGGGACCGGAGATGCTGCCACCGTGGCCGAAGCCGGTGGCTTGGGGGAGGCCTTCCGGCAGTGCTAGGATTTTGGAGGGTCGCGTGGGGAGAGGTGTTTTGACAAGGAAGTTACCTCTCAACGGGATGAAGCTAGCACAAACTCGTTGGGTTTAGGAGAACGCAATTCCCTCGCACACACACAAATCCCCTTGTCTCGTGTTCGTGGTGTCACTGTCCTTGGACGGCTCGAATACGACCATGACCTCCGCCCAGAGATGCAGTGTGGTTGCTTACAGCGATGAGGGCATCACATGGTGATCTATTTTGGTGCTCCTTGTCGTATTTGGTTGTGGGAGAAGGGGAAAAAAGATAAGCGCGGCAGGGGAGACAACAGGAAGAGACAAAAATGAAGTGCAGAGCGGTGGAAGAAAAATAGGGAATGAGATCGCGGTTTCTGCCCACATGGGGCCAATGGCGTGAGGCGCACACGCCCGCCGAATTCTATCCAGCGGCTAGATGGATTGTGGGGCGTTGGAGAAAAGATAAGGAAGGAGATAGTAGTTTCTAGCGCGCATGGGGCTTATGGGGCGTGGCGCACGTGCCCACCGAATTCTAGCCAGTCGGCTAGATGGATTGCGGGGCGTTGGACAAAAGATAAGAAAGGAGATAGCTGTTTCTAGCGCGCATGGGGCTCATGGGACGTGGCGCACGTGCCCACCGAATTCTAGCCTGTCGGCTAGATGGATTGTGGGGCAGTGGAAAAAATATAAGAAAGGAGACTGCAGTTTCTAGCCGCATGGGGCCATGGCGCGTGGCGCACGCTCCCGAACCCGCCGAATTTCTAGCCAGTCGGCTAGATGGATTGCGGGGCGGTAGAGAAAAGATAAGGAAGGGGGTTGCAGTTTCTGGCTGCATGGGTCCATGGCGCGTGCCGCACGCGCCCGTCAAATTTCTAGGCAGTCGGCTGGATAATAGTTATCCATATCAGATGAGGGCAACAAAATTAATGTGAGTAGTGTGCCATAACTAATGTTTTTCAGACAAGTGGGCGCTGTAAAAAAAATATGATTTACTCCATTCTTTTTATAGAAAATTGAATTGGGAGGAAGAGAGGAGACGGTGATGCCCCGGAGACTAGCTGCAACCGGAAGCGCGTTGCTTGCCGGTGAACCACAGGTGCTCCGCACTATATATATAGTGCGTCTCGCTCCACATACCTTTAATTTACTCCCAAACCAAGCCAAACGAACCAGCGCCGCAGCCCGCAGCGCACCCATCCCACCAAACAAACAGCTAGCAGGCGAGGCGACCCGCTCCGACCGAGAGCCGATGCCGACGCCGTACAGCGCGGCGGCGCTGCAGCAGCACCACCGGCTGGTCTCCTCCTCCGGCGGCCTGGCGGTGGCGGCGGCGACGGGGGCACACAGGTGCGGCGAGCACGACGGGACGGTGCCGCCGGAGGTGGCGCGGCACCACGAGCACGCGGCGCCGGGGGGCCGCTGCTGCTGCTCGGCGGTGGTGCAGCGCGTGGCGGCGCCCGCGGCGGACGTGTGGGCCGTGGTCCGGCGCTTCGACCAGCCGCAGGCGTACAAGAGCTTCGTGCGCAGCTGCGCGCTGCTGGACGGCGACGGCGGCGTGGGCACGCTGCGGGAGGTGCGCGTGGTGTCGGGCCTCCCCGCGGCGTCCAGCCGGGAGCGGCTGGAGATCCTGGACGACGAGCGGCACGTGCTGAGCTTCAGCGTGGTGGGCGGCGAGCACCGGCTCCGCAACTACCGGTCGGTGACCACGGTGCACCCGGCGCCGGGGGGGAGCGCGTCGGCCACGCTGGTGGTGGAGTCGTACGTGGTGGACGTGCCCCCCGGGAACACCCCCGAGGACACCCGCGTGTTCGTGGACACCATCGTCAAGTGCAACCTCCAGTCCCTCGCCCGCACCGCCGAGAAGCTCGCCGGCCGAGGGGCGGCCTACGGCGCGCTGCCGTGATCGAATCGAATCAGAATCGCAACCGCAACCGCAATCGCCGGCCCGTGCCTCCCCTCCGGTGGTCAACTCAAGCCCAGCCTCGGCCGCAGGGGCGTTTCGGTAAAATCGCGCTCCGATTTCCGATTAATGAATCCAAATCCATGGTGTGGTGCGCGGGTGGTGGCGGTCGATTATTTTTCTCTTGTTCTTTCTGGCGTGAAGGCGAGGGGTCGGTGGGTCGGTTCGGTTCGGTCGGCGCGCTTTCGCAGCTGGCCCCTCGCTGTTTCTCCTTATCGCGAGACACCCCCCTTGTAGTAGTGCTCCTAGCTCTAGTCTTCGTTCGTTCCCCTTCGTTGTTCTCGGTAAGATGATAAGATTTGACAGGAATTGAGGAGTAAAAACTAGCTTGGACCGATGCAAGACTCATCAACATCTCTGTATATATTCTTTCAGTTTCTCGTTGCATAGTGTATGTTGTCATCACCATTTTGCTCGTGACATTTCATCGAATTTACAAGATGTTCAACGAGACACAGCGGACCAGAGACGTCACAGTCTCGTTGGACCAAATCAACAGCGCGATTATCTTCTTCCTGCACGTTATAAGGTCTTTGTCACGCACATTTTCTCCTAGCAGTACAACAAACTAGCATGGATACACGCATGTGTTCTTTGACAATGTCAAAACATGGATGAGTGAGTGAGTATGAACCAAGTACAAGTAGGCTGCGTTTGC